>NC_086153.1:273014988-273318018 GCF_035149785.1 Candoia aspera | reverse complement strand
GTGATCTGTCCAAACCTCGAAAGGGCATTTAGTGCCTTCCAGGAGGTGATGCCAGGCTTCCAAAGCGGCCTATACAGCAAAAGCCTCCTTCTCCCAAACATGCCACCAGCGTTCAGTTTCAGAAAATTTTCTGGACAGATACGCGCAGGGTTTTAGGTGATTGTCGGAGTCCCTTTGTAATAATATAGCCCCAATTGAAAAGTCAGAAGCATCAACTTGGACTACAAAGGGGCGTTCAGTATCCGGGTGCTGTAAAATAGGCTTAGCAGTGAAAAGGGTTTTTAACCTCTCAAATGCTGTCTGGCATTCCGGTGTCCAATTCAGCACTGCCCCAGGATTTTTTACCTTGCGTGTCTCCCCCAAACCCTTGGTGCGTAGCAAGTCAGTGAGTGGTAGAGCAATTTCAGCAAACCCCTGGATAAAGTGGCGATAATCGTTACTGAACCCCAAAAATCTTTGTAGTTGCTGCCGGGTGCGGGGGCATTCCCAATTTAAAATCACCTGAATTTTTTCAGGATCCATCTCAATGCCCTTGTCAGATACCCTATAGCCTAGATAGTCAAGATGTGCTTTGTGAAATTCACATTTAGAAAGCTTTGCATAGAGTTTAGCATCTCTAAGCTTGCTTAACACCTGTTTGAGGAGGCGTTCATGCTCCTCCTTGGTTTCAGTGTAAATGAGAACATCGTCTAAGTAAACCAGGACCCCTTTAAACAAATGATCATGCAACACCTCGTTAATCAATTGCATGAAGACTCCTAGGCTAACCCAAAAGGGAGGACTTTGTACTGAAATGAACCCAATGGGCAATTAAAAGCAGTTTTCCACTCGTCCCCTGCTCGTATGCGGATGTGAAAATAAGCTTCGCGAAGGTCGAGTTTGGAGAAAATTTTACCCATTGACAAATGGGCTAACATGTCTTTCAATAGAGGCAGGGGATATTTGTTGCAGACTGAGATGGAATTTAACCCCCATTAGTCTGTACAGAGTCTAAGCATGCCATCCTTCTTTTCCCAGAAAAGGACAGGGGCCCCAACCGGGGAATTTGCAGGTTCAATAAACCCTCTTGACAGATTTTTGTCAATAAAGTCCCGCAATGCTGCTAGCTCCTTCTGGGTCATTGGATAGATTTTCGGCTTGGGCAATTGAGCGTTGGGGACCAACTCTATTGCACAGTCAGTCTTTCGATGGGGGGGCAGCTGGTCCGCTTCCACTTCCCCAAAGATGTCTGCAAAGTCTCGGTATAGGTCGGGCAAGCCTTCTAAGTGTGGTAAGCTGGGGCGCGGTGTGGCGATCGTAGCTCTCCCCACCCCCACACATAAAGGTCTCTCCACTGTAGGAACTTGGTAAAACTCATCCTTAAAAGTGACAGTCTGGTGCTCCCAATTTATATATGGGCTGCGCCAAGTTAACCAGGGAATTCCCAGAACTACCATGGGATTGCCCACAGGCGCCACAATAAATTTTAAAGCCTCCTTGTGGCTGCCCATTTGCATCGCTACATTTCCAGTGAAATGAGTTGCTGGACCCCCACCCACCGTTGACCCATCTAGCTGGGTGAAGATCAAATGCTGCTGGAGAGGAAAGCTAGGCAAGTCCAATGCAGAAACCAGATCAGGGTGGATGAGACACCTTGAACACCCAGAGTCAACGAGAGCCCAGACTTCTGTAGTCCTAGTGTGGGAGCCCAACTTCACTTTCACTGCTAGAGTGAGGCAGTCAGCACTCACCATAGCGTCTTCGTGCCCATCCTCCTCCACCTGCCCGCAGGTGCTTTTCAGGGCAGGTGGCTGGCGTTTCCCGCCGGCTCTGTAGAGGCAACCTCAGCCTCTTCTGAGAAGTAAATCTCTTCTTCGATGTTGGTAGCCCCCTTGGCCACTGTCATCCGTCGCGATGGGGGGGGGCGATTTGGTCGGTGCTGTAGTCACTCGATCTCCAACCCTGGTTTTTGGGCAGTCTGCGGCTCGATGTCCGACCTTTCCACATCAGATACACTGGCCTCGTGTGTAGCGTCGCTGCCTCTCCTCATCCCATGTTCGGTAGCCTGATGGGGTAGCTGTTGCCCCGGTTCAGGGTCCTTGCATCGCAGTTGGTGGTCTCTCGTGCCTTCTGGCTTGCATGTAGGTGCGTTGAGCATGCTCTGCCTTCCCGGCCAGACAGATCCAGTCGTGCAACGACTCTGGGTTGTCTCTGCAGAGCGCCCATTTTAAGACGTCCCAATTGAGTCCATCTTTGAACCTTTCTACTAAGGTTGACTGAGACCAATCGGGGACCTTGCCTGCCAAGGCTTTAAATTCCGTGGCATAGTCAGCTACTGACCTGGGGCCCTGGATGAGATCCTTTAGTGCCTCTTTGGCTCTTGTCTTGGCCAGAGGATCCTCAAAATGCAGCTTTAATGCCAACAAGAAGTCTTCAAAGGACTCGAGCTCAGGGGCATCAGCCTCCGTTAATTGGACATACCAGTCCGCCGCTCTGCCTTTTAGCTTGGTGGCCACTGCCGTTATCTCAGTCTTTTCAGAAGGGAAGCATGGCCCGAATTGCTCCATGTAGCTCTTCGCATTAGTTAGGAAAAAGGATAGTTTGGTGGGATCCCCATCAAATTTGACAGAAAAGTCCTTCACTGCCCCTCCTGCTGGAGCAGAGCCGGCGGCAGGTCGAGTGGTGGGATCCCAGGTCACGGTAGTGGTTCCTCTTTGGGACGGAGATCCATCCCGGAGTCGTCTGCGGCCCCGGTCTGCCGGTGGTTCGGGGGGGGAGGATGGGTGATGGTTGCATGAAGCTAGGACTTCCATCGGATCTCGCCTGGCCGCCCATCGCCAAAGACAGGTTTTTTAGCAGATACTCCACCGATTCTATTTTCGCCTCCAATACTCTCAGCCTCTCAGGGGTTTGAGATTCCTCCCTCTGTCACACGCCAGGTTGCCTCCCCGTTGCTACCGTGGTAGATTCCACCTCTGGGGTCAGCGGGAAACGGTGCTTCCACGATGCCTGGGATGTCCCTGGCTGGGGCTCTCCCATCGTATCCCAGGTGATCAGCTCCTCGGGCGGTCCTCTTTGTGCCGGTTGCTCTGGCTCTCCCCCATCGCTAAATCCCCCCAGCTCAGGGCTGGAACTCGACTCCTTCGGGTAATATGAAAGTTCGGGGGGCGGGCTTGGCTCTCCACTCCGAATTGTCAACTCGGGTATTGGGTTAGTCGACTCCTCGAGCTCCCCAGACGCTAGTTTCAACTCTGCCATCGCTAACTGTTTCCCTCACAAGAATTTATCTCGGTAAGAGCTAGCGGTGTACTTTGGAGATTCTCAGCTTTATGTAATGGTTGCCTATCCTAAAATACTCTCAGACTCACAAGCAAGAGCTTAACAAAATCTGGTTTATTTAAGAATAGTATGCAAGTACAAAGAAAGCTGAGAATGAGAAAAGCGCACCAAATGCAAACTAAAAAACGAGATCCCTCCCCCCGTAGAATCTTCCCAGACTCACAATCCCAAGTGCTCCTAATGGCTCCTGATGGTGCAGTGGACAAGTCCTTGAGCTGAGCACATAACCCAAACACATTCCATTGAAATGAACATAGATACAGAGCTTGGCACCAGGTCAGCAACATGGCATGTGAAACGTTACGATGTACAGTGCACATTGGAACAGTGAACATGACAGACACCCACAATATTGCTAGATAGCACTCACAGAACCCCAACATTAATTTTTTAAATAACATTTAAAAGGCCCAGATCTCAAAAGATTTCTAGTACTCCCCTTGGAAGGAAATAACCAAAATCCAGCAAGATCTTGGGGATGAGTTCTATGCTTATTTTTTTGGTGCCCTCACAGAGAGATATTACCAACAAAACAGGTTAAAGGAGATTAACAATAGAGGATAGAAATAATATGAAAAAACAGCTTGTTGTCTTAGGTAATTCTGGCTTTGCATGTACTTGTCCAAAATAATAAAATATAAAAATGTTGAACTCTTCCCAGTGCTTGTGGAATTATTCGTATGCATAGTGTAAATGTTTACTTCATTAGTTGCCTTGCTATTTTGAAGTATATTAAGCTCTGAAAGTCTTCTTTTGTAAAATGGTAATAGAATTTATTTCCATTTGCAGTAGCTAGTTTAAATCTAATATAAACTTCATTGGCTCTATTTCAATTTTGATATGTGAATTTCTTCTTGTCTTTTTCAACAAAAA
Source organism: Candoia aspera (assembly GCF_035149785.1). Taxonomy (NCBI): domain Eukaryota; kingdom Metazoa; phylum Chordata; class Lepidosauria; order Squamata; family Candoiidae; genus Candoia; species Candoia aspera. The sequence continues at coordinate 273,313,827 of NC_086153.1, read as the reverse complement.
GTCAAGAGAACATTGCAACACTGTTTGTTCATTTGCAGATTCTTGAAATGTATATAAGATAAAAACTTGCTTAGAGGTTAATTAATTGTGGGCATTAGCCAAAAGTGAAAATGTTTTAATGAAATCGAAGCAGGCTACCATGCTGTTGTAATTGTTTTCTAATGTTACAGAGAAATTGCTTGGCCAAATTATCTAAAGGTTCTTCAGATCATTTACTGCAAAATTCTGCCGAGCTACAGAGAAAATTGAGGAATCAATGAACATTAAAGATGAACTACAAAGGCTTATGAACATTTAAAACTCAGGACTGAAATAAGCTTAAGTGTAATTTAATCCTTTTATTTAAAACTTGATTGAGGATTATGGGAATAGTAATTTCACATATATAGAAGGGTCCAGGTTAGGGAAGGCTTCATAATGAACAAACTAATGAACTTAGATTAGAGAGAACAGGGTTCAAACTTCTGAGCAAGCATGAATTTACACAGATGGCCTTTAGCAGTTATATGGTCTTTTTAGCTTAATTTACCTTGTGACTTGGAGAAAATGTCATAATCTTATTTAGCTTGGATTAATGCAACAGGAATTAAAGGGGGAGAAAAAAAATCCTTAAAATTATCAAGCAAATCAGAATGCCACAGATGGGTAAGGGAATTGTGATGTTTGATCAATAATGTCATTTTCTAGCTCCATTTCAGTCTGACTTCTGGACTGGCTTTGGAACAGAAGCTGCTTTGGTCACCCACTATGATCTTTCCTTGCATGCAAAGGCTTCATGCAGCCCATAGGGGCCTATCCCAGCTTTTTTTTCCCCTTCAAACTGATATATAAGCTGCAACCATGTATGGCAAGAATATCGTATCATCAATTATGCATGCTCTAGGATTGCAATCCATTGGACGTGGGTTAAAGGCAGTATGGAAATTTCAAACTGTCAAAAATGAGCTGCAAGGTAACTAACTATGACTGGACCAATGAGGCCAGCACTTTGTCAGCTATACTGGCAGCTTGTCTATTTTCAGGTCCCAGTGAAGATCCCATTGCCGTAATGTATTGTTTCTATAAGGCAGTTGTAAGTGATTGTGACTCAGCAAATGCACAAATATAAATTAACTTCTTGGCTTTTCACCAGAAGGTTTGCTTCTTAGCTATTCCTGTTCATCTGTGTCCTTCAGGCCTTGATCATAAAAGTTTATCTTGAGAAGACTTGGATGCTTCAGGCTTCTTTCATATTTGAGGAAGCAATAAACTTCACAGTGTTGACTTCCAAAGACCTGAGTGGTTTGGGGTCAAAGTATCTCAAGATTACTTTCTTCCATCTGCCTGGGCTCATCCTCCAAGGCTGTGCTCTGGGTACCATAGCCATTTGAAGTGGTGTGGGAGCCTTTCAATTACAGAATGCCCTTCCCAGGCAGAGACATTATTTCCATGCATTTCTGTAGTGTGGTAATCAGTTGCTTGTTAAGTCCCCCACTCTGTAATGGGCCAGTGTGTTATATATCTTATTTATGTTATCTATTTCTTAATTGCATTTAATTGTTCATTGATTTTCTGCTTTTCATATTATTTCTGGAACATTTAAAGAGTTCAGTAACTTCATGATCTTTCTAGACAACTTCAGTTACTAGAAGACTAAGTAATAACTGATTGGCATTAGGGAAAAAGCATTCAGAAACTTAGGTCAGTCCTCTATATTATGAGCTATACACTGGGATTTTAAAAAAACCCTAGAAATGTCATGAAGCCAGATTTTTTTGAATAAAAATCAGCACCATTGTGTTCATTTAGTGTTCATATTTAACTGTCTAGGCTGTACAGACACAAGTAGGCTTATCAGGGCTGTGAGAAAAATCCTAGAGAACCTTTTCACATGCTGTCGTATGCATGTTGAAAAGAGGTGGTATGTGCATTGGCAACACAAGCTGAGTTGACCGGGGACCCATCTCCAGCTGACTAGTCACTGTATGGTGCTCATGGCAGTGTGTGTGTTTGTGTGTATGTATGTGTGTATGTGTATGTGTGTGTGTATGTAGGTATATGTATATGTATGTATGTATGTATGTATATGTATGTGTGTGTGTGTGTGTGTGTATAAATACAATTTATTCCCCACCCATCTCACTCAGAGAGCAACTCTGGGTGGTTTACATAAAATAGGAATAAAACACTAGTTAAAATACAATAAAGCAGTAAAACAATAAAACAGTACAATAAAATAATAAAATAAAATAATTATAATGGTGAGGTACAAATTAAATAAATACCAGCAATCAGAACATAAAAATGTTTTACCAGATTGAAGAAAATTATCCACTCACTATGGTATGCAGCACTTGGGTTTTATTCCAAAGGGTGCTTTGGAGCACATCCTTCAGGGAGAACTACATGGATTAGGAGTGGAAGGAAGGGTATTATGGTGCTTACAGTAGTTTTCCTTTCTCTCAACTCAGTTCCAGTTGGTGTTGGCAGGGCAGAGGGGGGAGAGGGCAAGCCTTCAGACCTTTACTTGTGGGGTACCTTGGGGTTCAACTGTCTCAACTCTTCCGTTTAACATCTACATGAAATTGCTGGGTGAGGTAACCTGTTGGCACAGGGTCCAATATGATCAGTATGCTGATGATGGTTATACAACTCATGCATTGGCCAACAAAGCAATGCTCTCAAGGTCTTGTCCTAATGACTAGTAGCTATAAAGATCTGGATAGGGAGGAACAGGCTAAAACTCAACCCTGATAAGATGGAGTAGCTGTCAGTTATCAACTCCCCTGTAATCAGAGATATGTCATCTTTAGTTCTGGATAGGATTGGGCTACTTCATACAATACTGGTGCGCAATTTGAGGGTCATTCTGGATTCTCAGCTCCAGCATGAAGATCAGGTAGCAGCTGTAGCCAGGACAGTCTTTAACTATGTCTGTGGCATGAATTCCACTCTTTTCTGGCCCAGGACTTTCTTCTCACAGTCACTAATGCCTTAATCTCCTCATATTTGAATTATTGCAATGTACTCTACGTGGAGTTACCTGTGAAGATCACTTTGGAATGTATTTGGTCCAGAATGCAGTTTCATAGGCAGTTATGGGCATGCCTTGGCATGCCCATGTGATACCTCTGCTGTACAAGCTGCACTGGTGAGCTCTTAGATACAGTTCAGTGTGCTGATGGCAAAGTATTAAGCCCATCATAGCACAGAGGCTGGTTACCTGAGGTACTGCCTTTCTCACACTGTTTCTGCCCATCCTATAAGATCCAGTAGAATGGGCATGATCCAGGTCTCATCCTTGAAACAATGTCATCTAATGAGTGCTAAAAAGCATTGTCATGGCACCTGGCCTCTGGTCCTGGGATGAGGTCTTGTTTTTCTTGGATGTTCTTCATGCTGAAGTCTTATCTCTGGTTTCTTGGGAGGTGGGGGTTGATTATTGGCTGATTTCTTGTAATCACCCAGAGTTCGTTGAGTTGGGCAGTTCTTTAAATTTGATTAAATTAGTAAACAATCATAAATGCAGCACCTATCTGGAACTTGAAGCCACATGTTTTCCCAGGCTCACAAGACATACCTGGACTTTAGCTGCCAGTTATCAGGTATTTAGAAAGCATCCCTCTGCATAAGTAGGATCTTATTCACATTTACTCACAAGGAGGGCTGTTTCTTTGTCTAGTACTATATTTTCAGCCTGCACCCTCTGATGCCTGTATTTCCTGCAGCTGGATAATGCTTCCTCTAATCTTGTCAAAGGGCTCAGGAACTTCCACAAGGGTGGTTAACAACACCAAAATAGTGGGAGCAACCAGGCAATCTAAGCACCATTCCTTTTTAACATGTGTTAAACATTTAATATTGCACAGACATAAAAAAGGGCTGGGCATCTATCACCCAGTTGTGCCCACCGTTTTGAACTGTTGACCATCCCTGCAGACACCCCACACAAAAGGCCAGATTTGGAACTATGCCTCGGAATGGGTCTAGGATGCCCCTCAGGTTGAGAACCTTGCAGAACCAGATATTTTTGCAAGATGCTAACCCTTGTCCTCTGATGAGAATTTCTCCAGGTCAACATATTACCTTGCCTCTGTGATGATGCTGATTATCTTCCCTTCATATTATCATGTCTACCATCTCCTTCCTAATAGGACCACCCCATAGCTAAATGGCCTTCAGAGGAGAAGAATTCTGTCCTGATGCTAGGGCCTTTAGAGGTCAAGCAGACTCAGATAAATCTGGTATCTCTCCCCAAACATCACCCAGGGCAATGCTCCACTCAAAATGCCTGGATGGGTCTATTGTATACACTCCAGACACATCAAGATTGTATCCCAAATTCCAGGAACACAGGTAAGAGTACATGCCCAAAGCTGGAGACACACTAAGCAGGTGGCAGCATAATGGTTATCTCTAAATCTTAATCATGAAAAGAAATACGATTTGGATCATGACCTTATTATTACTATGATTATGATTATGATTACTTACTAATACCACTTCTAATGAAAAGCCAAGAATAGGTGAGGCAGAAAATTGCCTATAAAGTGGCTCAGCTGGAGTCTAGCCATTGCTAAAGCAATATTTTTCTTATTATACTCTATACTGGACACTACTTCTACTAATCTAAATTTGTATCCTTGACTCCCCCCAAGACTACTCTGAAGAGAGGGGTTTTGATTCACATAGCAGGGTTGATAAAATCAGAGTTCACACTTACTAGAGCTGGAGAAAAAAAGAATAACGGGGCTTGAAATGCTACAATTAGGGATCACATGTAGTTTAGCTAGGCCATTTCTGCTTCCCACAACTGTAGTAAATAGATACTGTACATCAGTGCTGGAAATACTGCTTTACCAATAATAGGAGTATGTGAGGAAAACGTATCATGATATATTAGTGATGGCTGAGTAGTCTGAGTGAATATCTACAAAAACCCACTGTTCCTGCAGAATATTGTGTTTTTCTTTAAAAGAACAAATTGAACCAATATAATGTATTTATAACTGCTGTGAAGAATACTGGAAGCTACTTCTTTGTATCTTTTTACTTTCTTTTCTATTTTTCTTCAACTTTTTTCCTTTTCTTGCACTTTTCTCTTTCTTTTTGCTTTCTTTCTTTTTCTTTTTTCTTCCGTACTTTATATTAGTTTGTATCTTCTTTTTTAATAGTTTCAATAAAAATCATTGTATGTATGTATGTATGTATGTATTCCCTTCTCACCTCTATGGGTATGGGCCTTCCTCAACCTCGGGTCCTCTACCAGAGGCCTGGGAGTTTGAGGGTTCTGGGCAGTATCTTAGCTGTTCCTAGCACTGCACTCTTCTGGACAGAGAGCTCTGATGTTGTTCCTGGGATCTGTTGGAGCCACTCTCCCAGCTTGGGGGTCACAGCCCCAAGTGCCCCTACCATCACCAGGACCACTTTGGCCTTCACTTTCCTCATCCTCTCTAATTCTTCCTTCAGGCCCTGGTACTTCTCCAGCTTCTCATATTCCTTCTTCCTGATGTTGCTGTCACTTGGCACTGCTACATCTATCACCACAGCTGTCTTCTGGTCCTTGTCTACTACCACAATGTCTGGTTGATTGGCCAGTACCTGCCTGTCTGTCTGGATCTGGAAGTCCCACAGGATCTTAGCCCTGTCATTCTCCACAACCTTCTATGAACCTTGGGTCCTGTCTAGTGTGGTAGAGCCCTGCTTCTATGGATCTGGTGCTTAGTGCCTGTTCTTGTGCTGCTATGATCAGTGCCTCAATGCTGTCTTTTAGTCCAGCCCTTTCCAGCCACTGGCAGGATTTCCCAATGTCAGCCACTTCAGCTGTCTTTTGATGGTACATCCCACACAGGGTCTTGTCTTGCCATGGCACTTCCTCTGCTTGATCTTCCTTCCATACCTGCTGCTGCCTCAGGCATTCTCTCAACAGCTCATCTTTAGGTGCCATTAACAAATGGTACCTATAACAATATGCCCATCTTCTTAGGAGGCTCCTGCATCTGGCAGACATAATATACACTTGGTCATGGATGAGTCACACTATTGCTGATCAATCGGGTAGCGTCCTTCAAAGAGTTCTTTCATGCTGGGAATAAGCTGAGATGAAGTCACCTTCTCCCCCCAAACCTCAAACTTGCAACACAGGTGCAATAGGGACCACGTCAAAGAATTACTGTCCAGATGGGTGTATGTCTCTCCAAGCTGTTTAACATTTCTCACTTCCTATTCTTAATATTACATAAGAGACTCCACTGGGCCATTCCTTGGACCCATTTGGACAGAAGGCTGTGTTCTGTTTTTCAGCAAAGATAGTGCCAGAACTGGCTTCTCTGCAGAGAACTCCTTTCCACTGAAACTAGGCAGATGTTCTTCTAATTGCTTGCTTAAATGTCAATGTGTTTGTCTTGGACCTTGATTCGCATATACAGTTCCATGCAAAAGTTCAGGTGCATCAGATCAAATTTATGTTTCAATGAATCCCTCAGTGAAAAGAAGCTGACAAAACCTCTACATGGTACTAAGTTAAACATGAGATCTTTCTGCAGATTTCTTTCTGCAGTAGTTTACAGATTCAAAATGTGAAGGTAGTAAATATTGTAGGTATAAAAGCTCCACCTACAGTCAGCACCCTATAAAACTTCCCTCAACAGAAATAAGATCTTCCAAAGATTTCCTATAGCCAGCTAGAAGTTTTTCTAATCTTGCTTTTGGAATTTTTTCCTCCCACTCTTCCTTGTAGAGTGTTGCATCTATACAGATGTTACCTTTGACATCTCTTGTCTTGGTGACCTATTCAAAGAAGGGTCAGCATGAGCTCTGGTAGAGACATCTCAGATTCCCACCCTTAAATGGCAGGGAAGGCTCTGCATTTGAATGTGGGAAGAACCCTCTTTGCAGTCCCAGACTCTGAAGGGCAGCCCATCTTGCAAAGTCACAGATGGCAGAGGAGAGCAGGGACAAATACTGGGATGCAGGAAGCTCCACCACATGTGTAGCCTTGCACCAGTTGGAGCCCTCATATGTTCCCCAGCATCTACAAAGAGGACTTTCCCGATGACAATAAATGAAGCAAATATCCTACTCCATCTGGGTTCTGTGGATATTTTCCCCCGCAGCTGCCTCAGGCAGAACAGAGCATTCCATTGCGGATCACAGATATATAAATAATAATGATGTGCATATACATAATATGCATGTATATGTACACGTGGCAATGTATACGGTGGCAAGGAGTGCACCATTGGGAGAAGAGGTTACGGATAGATCATCATGGGGAAAATCAATCTAGGTGGTTACTAGGAGCCAAAAACAACTTGACGGCACATAATCCTTCAATCAATCGCATCATATGCATAGATAAATAATCACCTTGTCTCTCTATGTAAGTAGTATCCAGAGAAAGAATACGTACATACATACATAGTAAAGGTAAAGGTTTCCCTTGACATGAAGTCCAGTCATGTCCAACTCTAGGGGGCAGTGCTCATCTCCGTTTCAAAGCCAAAGAGCCGGCATTTGTCCATAGACACTTCCATGGTCATGTGGCCAGCATGACTAAACGGAACGCCGTTACCTGCCCACCGAAGCGGTACCTATTAATCTACTCACATTTGCATGTTTTCGAACTGCTAGGTTGGCAGAAGCTGGGACTAGCAACGGGAGCTCACCCCGTCACGCGGATTCGAACCACCGACCTTCCGATCGGCAAGCTCAGCAGCTCAGCGGTTTAACCTACAGTGCCACCACGTCCCTTACATACATACATACATACATAATCATTGCTACCCCAAATCAAGTTGCCTGGGTCTTACAGAGTTTCTCAACCAGGGTTCCGTGAGAGGTCACTAGGGGTTCCCTGGGAGATCACGATTTATTTAAAACATTATTTCAAATTCAGGCAACTTCACATTAAAGAAGTAAGTTTCATTCTTTATTTCAAGTTGAAGAACACTGTTAATGCATATGTACAGGCCTGCACGTGAAATGAATATAATAACTTTGTAACTTCTGGGCTATATTTGAGCCTGAATGTGCAGGGGTTCCCTGAGGCCTGAAAAATATTTCAAGGGTTTCTCCAGGATCAAAACGTTGAGAAAGGCTGGAAAGTTAGTCAATTTATTTTGGCATTTATGTGTGCTTCATTCTGGGAATAAGAATAATCCAAATCAATGACTAAGCAGTTGTTGCACTTTCATGACAGCCAATTGATTGAGAGAAGCTATCTAGCCATTTACTTTCCTGAATTTTTTTTTATCTTAGAATGACCATCTTCAAACAAATATTTCACTTCCAGTTGCAGAGATCCAAAGAAACTACTGGGACCTTATATCTTTCACTTTCATTAATGCACCAGGTGCCTACTCCACCTGGTAGTTAAGCCCCAGAAGAAAAAGAACATGATTTTTTATCCAAGCATTTAACAGTAGTTGATTTAATGAAGTAATGGTGTTTTGTTCTGCTTTCCCCTGTCACATATTTGCTGTTATTTTCAATCATATTCCATTTGTTAGTTTCTACTTTAGATGGAATATTTTGTTTTTATGACAGTGTTATTTTAAAATAATAGATGTCTTGAGGATTAAACTTATTTTAAATACACATGTTTGATAGCTTTTCATATATGAATAGGTATAATAGTTACATGAAACAGCAGGTGATTTTGTATTTGCAATGTCCATTCACTATGAAAAATAATGCTTTAGGCTGAACATAAGAAGGCCTCTGCTAGATCGGGTCAAAGACCTATCTAGTTCTGCATTTTTTTGTACTAAAACCAAGTAGAGAAAAAAATACTCTGAAAAAGCAATATGAGACATAATACAGAAAATGCAAAGACAGCAACATATTCCACTGCTGAAAAATGTTGATTGTATAAGAAATTCCTTCAGTTTGGAATTCTAAGTACTTTGTGAAAAAACAGTATAAATGTAGGAGTGTGAGAGTTTACAGAGACAGCATAGATTAGCCTTTCCCAATCTGGCACCTTCCATGTATAGTCCCAGGTATAGTCCTATATAGGGGCAGTCCAGTGTATACAATTCAGCTTTCATGGGCATAGAAAATGGCCACAGCTCAAACTTCCATGAGAATAGGAATAACAGAGATTCTGAAACCTACTAACACTATAGATAATACTTCCAGTCCTGCATCATTCGTATTTTTACTTCTGAAAATAAAGTTATAATTTAGATAGTTATTTGATTTTGAAAGTGCTGTCTCACACTGGGGTATTATTATCTGTGTACCCATAGGCTACATCCATCTCCCCAAAGTCTTGAGTGAATTTCCAGAGACCTTTCTAAAGATTACTCCAAAATTTATTTTTTAATGTGGTCAAATAGAAAAAAATAAACAAACACATGGAAAGGAATCGTATTATCTGAATTCAATCCATTTAAATTAAGTTCATTCATTTGAATGTAGTCTTTGTCTAGCGTGTCACTCAAATGCCCACTGCAGACCTCAGTTCCAAACTGTTTGTGAAACTGTCATTTTTTTTCCCCTTATTATTAACAGTGGAAAAACTAATGATCATTTATTGCAGATAAAGGAATAAAATAAGACATGTATTTCCGGTAGATAATGTCCTTGATACAAAGCCATTTTCTATAGTTCAGAAGTAAGTACTGGTACCTTCACCTTTGAAGACCTTCTTGGAGCTGGCAGTTTTGCATAATGAAACAGAGCAAAATGCATTTGCTTGACCTACATGGGGTCTCAGTTGAAAGTTTAGCAGCATGAGAAAGAGAAAAAAGCAGCCGTATTCTATTGCAGTTACAATGATCAAATTTTATGACCACATTACAGCCTGACTCTCTTTATGAAAGGAAGGAAAGAGGCCACGTTTGAAGTACACAATCATTCATGAAAAGAATATCTGCTCAATCAAGTCTGGAGTTGACCATAATGTCGAAGGGGAGATAAGCCAACGAAACAGATCAAAAATGGTCAGAGAGAATAACAGCTGCAGAGCAGATGAGAGACAATGAATTCAATCATAGGTAAGGATATAAACCACATGTACCACAATAGTGAAAAAACAATACATATTAAGAATTAACTGCAACCTGGTACTTTATGAGAGATTAAGGAAAAGTTCAACTAGGAAATTGTACAGGGGAGAGAATTGGTAAAACTGAACGTAGGGGAGAAAAGGTGGTAGGATATAGCAAAGTCGCTTCTCTCACCTCAGAGATCCTCCTCCCCTGCAGCCCTCATATCCTCCAATCTGCTCTGGGATATTGGGGGCCCTGCTATATATAATTAATGGGGTGAATAAATGGTACTAACCAGAAAGGTAACGATGATGGTGTGTGGAATTGACTTAGGAGGTTGCCCACCAGAATGGCCACAGATATAGCCCCAGCTGGTCTACAGGCAGTGGTCTTGGCTTTAAATGAATATATTTCCCCTTAAGTGAGAGCCAAAAGAGGGTAGGGGAATAATGCCCCAGGTAAGAGCACAGGAAACAGTAAGGTTTTCTTCCCCAGGAGTGAGAGTCCTAGTGCGAGTGGAAGCAAGGTAGGCAGGCACCTGCTAAAAGGCAGCTCAGGGTGGGGAGTTGAGGCAAAGTAAAATTCCAGAGGAGACACTGAGGATGGTGACAAAGGGGATGCTCTGTGTGTATGATATTTGGCCACCCAGAACAGAAGGAGACTTAGGGAAGGCTAGAGATCACGCCAGGTAGATTGTTCAATGAAGGAAAGCTCTAGACGGGCCATTAGAGAAGAAGAGGAGATGGAAATTTGATGCCAATCAAATTTAGCCTATCTGCATCTTCCCAGGGTCCTAAACGTCACATAAGTGGGAACCTTGGCCTCAAGCTAGTGTTGTCAAGCCAGTGTCTGATCCACCATGCTTCTCCTTGATTTAATTATGGAGGACAGGCTAGATATAGCTTGTATCACCAGGATTTGGTTGGGTGAGAATGGAGTATTTATTTATTTATCTATCAAACTTTATCATTGCCCATCTCTCCCACAGGGGGGAGTTCCTCTGTCCAAAATCTATATTGGTGGAGAAGGAGAGATGGAACCCTTGAGCACTTCAATGTGTGTTGCCTTAGGGCATGGACTCTCACCCCCTTTAACATCCCAGCAGTGATGAACTTGCATCAGAGATAGCAACACTGGCTGCATTTGCAGGAGCTGAGGCTTGCTCTCAGAGCCAGCATGCTGAGAGAGATCGATCTTCTTGCAGCAGCTCATGGCTCAGCTCATGTCTGTTACTACTACCATTCAACAGAATAGAGGAGTAGATTGCAGTCACTTATACATGGCAGCATTTAGCTAACCTGAAGTAGATTCTGAAGCTAAGCAGAGTTGAGGTTACTCTCTGGATGGGAGACCACCGGCTAACGCCAAGTCTGTAAGCTGGACTAAGAAGTAAAGAAAAAAAAGGCTCAGAAGAAAGCAGTAACAAATCATTTCTGCACTGTTGTGAAGACAACTATATGATTGCATCTATGCAGTCATAATGTATGGAGCTCAACTGAAGGGTACCTACTTTAGTATATGTACTGATTGATGTTTGCTTCATGCAGATAAAGAAAATTGATGAAGGTTTATGATGAAATGTGATCTGTTTGCTTTGTATTGTGAAATTGTTTTCAAACATACAGAGTTTTTCTTGAAAAATGGAGGAGGAAAAGCATTTGTTTCCTAAACTAAACTTGGTGCTGCTATTTCCATTCAGCCACAACATTTTGAATATTTTATAAGACAGAACACTGGCCAAAGCGACAACAGCCATTTCCCCACCCTGGTGATGATAATTTTTATAGTGGGGGCACTGTTTGAAACTAATCCTGAGTGACCCTCTCTTCCCCAGGCTTCATTCTATTCTTCAATTAGCCACAGTGAGAAAGAACTGTGTCCTGAGGGCATTAGCATGTTTAATTTCTACAACACACTGGGAAGTTAGTTGCTGTGAGACAACTGGAACTGACACAAATCAAGAGAAGGAGTCCAATTAATCCCATAATTAAAACCAATAGCATAACATAGAAATGGATGGAAATGATGGTCCACTTCTTCTTCCAACAGGCATTCAGGAGGTCTACTTAAATCAGGTCTGGCAGCAAAAATCCACACACATCCCATGGAATCAGATGTCTAGTTTGGGCCTAAACACCTCACTAGTGCAGTGTTTGTTGCTGGGAGGCCTGCTTTTAACTCCAAGGACACACAACTCTGCCACATCACACAGTCTTTGAAACAAGGAAGACATTAAATCTAAATGGTCTCCACTTTGGGTGTGGCATATTCAAGTTTGACTGTGAGCTCAGCAACAGTATGACCATCCTGGTTCTTAACCATGGTCTCCTCCTGACTTGATCAGAAGACAATGTGAGGGAATGCTCGGAGCAATGTTTCTGCTCTTCTCCTTCCACAAATGCAAAAGCAGACATGGAACTCGCAACTTGAGAGCATATATGAAGACACCTAGAAGAAAGGAATATAAGAAGGTGCTTTACACCAGTTCATACTTTTTGTCCAAGTGATGAGCAGCAGCTCTCCACCTCAAGCAAAGTTCTTTCTCTGCCTGCTGTCTGTCCTTGTGACATTATCGATGTTTCTACAGAGCTGTGGGAGCAATTCCTACCTTCCTCCATGTTCACCCCACAGTGAATTTGGAATGATAGCGGAAGTTTCAGAACCCTTCTTAACTTGGAGAAGATTGCTCAAGGAACTTAGGAGGTAAATAAAAAGGGATCTTAACTGAGGACCTTAGAACCCAAATTTTTAAAGAAACTGGGCCCATATGGAAAGATAAACTCCAGATTTCCCCTCCCCCACACACATTTCCCTTGACTACTATTTTATATGTGCTTCCATAGGCATGAGCTTCAGCGAAAACCACAGAAATTTCTTCCAAATCCAGAGTTAAAAATATTCATGTAAGATTTATCAATTCAATTGCTGTGATTTTGTTCAAAAACTGTAACAAATTGTCACTCCAATCAGCTATGGTTAACCTACATGCCAGAAATGTAATGAATGGTTCTTCAGGAAAAGAAATTGCCCTATTTTCTAGAAACCCAGCTTTTAGGTATGAACACATCAAGCTTTATAAGTAGAATAAAATAGATGGTGAGTCAAGAGCCTTGAACTTTAAAGTTGAAAATTGCTTTGGCAATTCAAGAGGTAGTTGGTTTTGCAGGGGGTAGGTGGGAAGAGACATTGTCCCAAACAATCTTGCAATGTGGTGTGGGTAGAGGGTTGAATTTTGATTAACCATGGACATGAGCCATAGTAGACTGAACTTATTCAAACTCTTTACATTTTGTGAAAAGAAGAATGTCCAAACCAGTGTCCTGGCCAAATTCCATTGCCCACCTACACAGATTGGCAGCTACAGAGAAATGCATTGTGTTGTTGAAACTGTAGGGAGCCAAAAGAGCATGGGCAAATTAAATCACTGCATGAACAAAGGCTTTTGTCTTAAGCTTTCTCCATGAGAAATGAAAGATCCCTTTTGAAAAGAGTGACACCAGTGGAAAGCTTCTACACTACAAATTCAGGACACACTCCTTTGAACTATAGATCAAGGTGTTTTTACTCATCTCTTCCTGTTCAAAAAGAGAGATAGAGATAGATATGAAGGAAAAAGATCTATTAGGGAAGATAAGCAACTTGACTTGCAGGGTGGGGAGATCACCTCTGAACAAATCAGAGGTTTTGACAAGCAGGATTAAACTCCTTGTAGGAGATAGGACTTGATTAACCATCTTAAAAATTAAGTCAAGGAGCTGGCAACCAGCAAGAACTCTTTGAAAAATAGCAGTAACTTTGTCTGACTGGCTTAGCTTAATTAAGTAGAAAAAAGATTGATAAGTAATTTGTTGGAAAAGAACATTATGGATACAGCTAAATGAAAAAGGTCTTTTACCTGCAATTGTCAAGATGCTTGTTTTCTCTTTCCAGATGCCTTACATTAGTCCATAGGTAAACAGATGTGATTAGATGTTGCAGTCACTTTAGCAATGTGCCATAGTAAAGAAGTAGCTGAATCTAGCACCAATTTGTTAGTACCTCTGGATTCTTTCAGCTTCAGTATGCTTAATTTACCTGATTTCCTTAATCCTTATCATATAGGGAAGATTCAAGCAAGAGTACATATCAGATAGCAGATTCAGCTAAAAACCTGACCTGCATGAGTGTATTTGTATATGGTTACACTGTTGGTTGTTTGACTTTTTATGCCACCAATTATGCAAAACTTGCAATCATTTGTAATAGAACTACAACAAAAATCAGAATTAAAATAGGATGTTTATGCTTCTTTTATTTTGGAATGAGATTTTTTTTTTAGGTTGAGTTGGAGCGAACTGTAAAGTCACACCTGGTAACCAGATCCTCTAGCCAAGTATCTCAAACGGCTTAGATACACCAGCATGAACACAGCCAGTGTTCACACATTATAGTAATGAGATGTGCGTGGTTTGGGCTTGTGTGTTGTATGAACCCAGTCATTATCATTTCTACAACATGGTTTATGGCACAGCATGTTGTGCAACTCTAGTGGTGGCTTAGCAAGATATGCAGATCAGACTGACCATCTTGCATTTCATTTCATGACGTTTTGCCCTTCCTCTTGACAATATCTAACACATGAAAGCTGGCTGGGTGACCTGGGGCCAGTCACTCCCCCTCGGCCCAACTGACCTCACAGGGTGGTTGTTGTAGGGAAAATAGGAGGAGGAAGGAGTATCAGGTATGTTCCCCACCTTGAGTTATTTATAAAAAAATAATAAAGGTGGGAAAGAAAATAAATAAATAAAAATAAAATTCCCACTATAGAAACCTGAAGCTAATTTTCTATAAGAGCAAAGACTGCAGCTTTGAACGGCACCATTAATATCATGTCCTTGAGCTGATCACAAAGATTTAAGTGTGATGGGGAGTTAAATGAGGGACGGTGTCATTGTTCCGACCAGTGCTCTCAATCAAGAGATAGAGAGAAAACGCATCATTAGTTTCCATTCTTTTCCCCTCTCTCACCTTTTAGGCTGATGAGAATGGGAGGATATGGCTGGCACAAATGGGTCATCTCTTATTTCTGTAATTAAGATATGCATACAACTTGAATTTCTTCATATTATTCAACAAACTGCTTCTGAAATCGAGGGAGAGGGAAATCAGAAGTTATTTTGAAACAACAGACACAGTGGCAACAGATGCCATTCTTCTGTACAAAGAAGCATTTGTTTGCTTCTGTGATTTTGTGATTTTAGTTCACATCCTTGCTGCTGTTGTGCTAGGTGGGCATTGCTGTTCTTGCCCCCTGATCCTAAGTAAGATCCTGGGCATGCACACTGCACTAAGCCACAAGGTGGCTTGTCTGTGGCTGAGATTATAAACCACGTTTATGGCAAGGATGCCCAATTTTTTCCAGGGCCAAACTACACTTCTGAGCAGTGTGTTGGAGGCTAGTTGATGGAGCCAGGACAAAAATTTTGTTTAATTTCATTTACACTGAAAATTAAGTAAAATGCAGTATAGTTAATATAACAACCTTTTATTGATGTACTGGATAATTTTGTCTTTTCACACATTAAACATTATAATTTGGTAATAACTTGGGGGGGCACATTCAGTCTCACCAAACTCTTTGGAATTGATATTGGTATCTTCTAAAAGGGCACTGCATGTGGCCATGTAGCTCACATGGGGTAGCCTTGGTATATGCTTAGTATGTTGTACGAAACCAATCAATTATGATTGATTAAAAACATGATTAAGTACCCCACAGTTTAGCATAATATGTGACCCATCCACAAAATGTCCAACTGCTTAAAAAATTGGCTTACTCTATATGAAGCCTTTTTAGTTAGATCATGAAGTAACAATTGATTTTAAAACTCAGTATTTCACTGTTGCAGCACTTAGCCAACCTTGGCTCATCTCCAGAAAACTAAGCCGCCCAGAGTCACTTGTTGAGATCAGCAGCTATAGAAAATAAATAAATAAATAAATAAATAAATAAATAAATAAATAAGCAAGCAAGCAAGCAAGCAAGCAAGCAAGCAAGCAAGCAAGCAGGGCCAGACATGATTAACATTTTGGATGAGAGGCCACCAGGAAATCTCAGGACAGACTACATGGGGAAGGGGAAAAATCACAGAACCTAACAGTAGAAAACCAGTATTTCCATACTGTTGCTGCCAAGAAATTGCACGGTTTTATCTATGTGGCCGCCAGGTGTTAACCTCAGCTCCCCCCGGAAGCATTTTGAGGAAAACATACTCTGCGAAGTACATGGCCTAGGCTGAAGTTCAGCAACACTGTACCAGCCTGGAGAGCCCCAGTCAGTCTCACCAAACTCTTTGGAATTGATATTGGTATCTTCTAAAATTGTGTTCTCTGTGGCTACAGTTCTTCTGAAAGCCTCATGTTCTGTCTTAATTAAGTACTTGGTTCTTCCAAATACCCAGCAAAAACATACATCAAAATGCATACATAACTCTTTGCTGTCCTGGTTTTTCAGCCCAAATATGACAACAATACTCTTCTTCCAACAAAGAGAGGAATAGAAATAATTATAGAAAGATCAGGAACTAACACTTCCTAAAGTGTTTCTTCAAAGAGCAGTTTGGCCCTGTCCCCATCCAAGCTGGAAAGAAGAATGAGTAACCATTTGCAGGGAGAGGCTCACGGTTTGAGAGGACTTCCTGCGGCCTTGAAGCAGCACGCTCTGCCAGGCATGGCCATGCTTGGGTGGAGAGTATGTGGACATGAACAGGCCCACCAGATTGGCAGTGGAAATATCAAGAGCACCACTAGATGGCAGCAAAGGGGAGGGTTTTCAGTACATGTGATCCCAGCTAATGGCCTCCTGGATTTTTGTAGCCAAATTCTGGTAGCCCTAATTAAGGCTTTATACCTTAAAAGTATAGTTAGATACTAAAAATAATGTACTTTTACAGGTTATTCTCATATGCAGCGGCTTATGTTGAGTTTAACTCCTGCAGCCGTTGACCATGTCTCTGTCTTGTCTTTTGGACCTGGTGGTTTACTTTGTTTCTTGGAATCTCTGCATTGCATGAACCTTGTCTCTGCCTTTCCCTTCAAATCCAGGTCACTGAAAGCAACCATATGCTTTCATAGGGACTAAATTAGTTTAATAGCCTTGCCTTGCAAATTATCTGTTTGTTTTATTCATTTAAGCATAGTGGTAAAGCCAGTGACCTAGGATAGGAGTGTTACAAGTAGACTTATGTTGCAACAGTAATACAGTTGCGCAAACCAGCAGTAGAGGCAAAAAAGGGCTTGCCAAGGGAAGATCATCAGTAAGATAAGTTGCTATGATTAGCCAGTGTTGACACAATGGCCGGGTTTCACACATCACCCAAGTAAATTGTAGCTGCTGACCCAACCAACTACTGGTAGACAATGATTTGGCTATCTAAATAGATGCTGACTCAACCAATTGAACTGGTTTAGTAGACCATGATTTGGCTATCTATGAATTAGTGGAAGGCTACCATATCTCGGCTGCAAAAACCTGGGCAATCACTATATGGCAATCATTTTTTGCAGCAGAGGTATGGAAGCTTGAGGTTAGTGTGTTTGCAAATTACTACTCACTTGGTGTTAAGCATGTTTTATTGAATAACCTACAATGGCTCAATTCATATATCATGTTAAGCTAAACTCCAGCAAACTCCATTTATGCTTACAGCAATATGTGAACTCAGTCAAGGTTCTTCTCCTTGTGAATCATTTTATTTTGAATCATTTACAAGCACTAGGGGCTGAGTAGCACTCTAAATATCCCAGGAATAGAGACTTTGGGGCAGAATGCAGGGAGAGGTTCTCCGGTATACATCTATCAAAATGCATGAAGTGGTTCAAGAAGACTGCCACATAGCCCCCATTAATTTAAATGGATCTTGCATGAGAAAAAAATTCTCCCTAGATTGCAGCCTCAGGATTTAATTTCTTCTTTGTGATTGAAATGTTTGAGGATAGTAGGTGGCGATGTGCCAGCAACCCAGAAAATACAAAGCAGATCTGCCTAGAGTGCTAATCTGAAATTGTGCTTGGTTAAGTTTTACCTGTCATTTGCCTGAGCAGAGGCAGCCATGGAAGGTGTTCAGCACTGCTGGGTTGGTCTTTCACAGTAGATGTTTAATTAGCTGGTATCACCTAGATTTGCAGATTTTTGCCCTTGAACTGCATCACTGTTATTTGGGGGCTGAATAATATCTAGCTCTAAGCAGCCATAATTGCTAATTAGCACTCAGCTTTTTCCTTCTAACCCGGTAGTAAAATGCAACAAAAATAAATTATAACAGCAATTATGATTTCCCCTCCTAATGGATCTTTACTTGTATATGCCATTTTTTTCCTTAAAAATCTCTCCTTGATACAGAGTATAAATTTTATCAAGAATATAATTAGTAGTATTCTGAATGGCAACATACATTAATAAAAATGCTTTGCATGATCTATGTTTCTTGTTCTATAAATCAGATAGCATAGAAGATGAAACATACAGAAAATAATATACAGAGAGACAAATGTATGCACATATACTGAACATACTCTCTGACTGGTTTCTTCCTGTCAGTCGGATGTGGCAGCACCAAATTGCCATATTATGTATATTGTCTGCCATTCTTTGGATAGAAGACAGTGGTCAACAGCTTAGGACAAACTGACCAGTTTCACGTGACTATTATTCTGGAAGGGAACAATATCACCAAAAGAGGCTGAAAGAATGCTATGCCAAATATTAACATTTTGGCTGTGAATCTGCAGCTAAGTATTTTTCATCTCAGCTCATGGTGATTTCACCAAACATGTGACCGTATTGTGAAGCCAGTCCAGAGTAAAGGCAATGTTTCTTGCCTTCATTCTGAACTGACATCATGAAGAGACCAGGAAACCACATCAGCTGGGTTGCATTCTAATAGCATCACCTCTTCTGATAACTTGGGTGGTTGCACTCAACATAGTATAAATATCGCTGGGAGAGGTTCTTTGTCCCTTCAGTATTAGTGGAGCTCAGTTGTATTGCACGCTGACAATATGTGCATCTGCAAGCATATAATAGCACTATTCTCACTAGAGACTCCATATCACAATAACCAATGTAATGAAAACAATTTTAGTAGCTGTGTCTGCTTTTCTCATGCAACAGTCACTATCTTGTTCCAGAACACATTCAGGCCACATCAGACACAGTCATGAATAATTTGTGCCATTAGTTTTCTTTGAAATGCATATAATTTTCTTGATCACTGTGCATATTTTAAAGGAAAGGGTTGTGATCTAAATACCTTTCTGCCCTTCGTACCTGTTTCAATATATGCACATATTGTATCCTACTAGTGAAACATGGGAACAAAAACCTTATATCATTAGCATTCACAAGTAATGATGAGAAACCTTTCAAAAATCTTCAAACTGCCAGTTATAAATAGGACTGTGGATTATGATGAAATAAGGAAGCCCTGACGATGGTATCATGCAGCCCTGTCCAACCTGATGCCCTCTTGAGGTTTAGGACAATGACTCCCATCATTCCACACCAGCCTGGGGTGAGGAGAACTGCAGTCTTACACATATGGAGGGCATTATGCTGAACAAAGCAGAATGTCTCCTGTCCCTCAACAAAGAAGAGGAATATAAGAACATCCTTTCATAATCTGATTTTCATATCTATCAACAGTTCCCACAGTGCTCATATGTGATGCCCAGTTGAAATAACAATCCAGTGGTCTCTATGATTTTTTTTCCTTCATAAAGAATTAACAAAAAGCTTGTAGTCTGCAGTGATGCAGCAGAACCTTGAGCCAAAAGCTTTCAACAGGTAAGAAGCTGATCGTATGTACAAGTGCTTCCTGGGAATGCCCAGTAAGCTCTAACACACACAGAGAAAAGCCAGCTATCAAGAGATGGACATTTTCCAAAGATATCACAGAATTCTTAACACCCGTGCCAAATCCAATTAGGTCAAGCCATCAGGAGGACAGGAAAGCTGCTCATACTGGCACTCCATTGACATTATGCCACATTTCCCCCCTTTTCCTCCTCCTGCACCTATGCTGTGTTTTACAATGGCAGCAAAATCTTTCATGCTTGTACTATTCTTGTTTTGGCATTGGGAAGGAATATCACTTGCTTCTCTTGTGACTTGGTGGATCATCCATGACCTGTTCTTTCCAAGTATCAAACAAGCTACAAAAACAGACACTGCTATCACCATTTATCCCAAAGCAAACAAGCACCAAGTATGCCAATCAATAAAGTATTTAGTACATTATTTAATATTATCTTGTCTGGACATTTTTGTCTAGAACATCTTCTTTCCTGACTAAGACTTTTTGCAGCAGCTCTCAAACAGTTCCTTGAGGCTATCTGAGCTAAGAATCACCCATGGCCTATGGTGGCCACCTGGTTATGGACAATACCGTACCTGCTTTTGTGGTCATAGGCAGACTATTCAGGTTATCTATTCTGCTTATGATTTGTTGCAGCAGTTTTGGTGAACAAGCAGTTGCTCAGATATAGCAAGCATAAGGGTCCAGTAAAAAGCTTGTGCTCAGCTTCTGAAGCTCTTCAACCCATCCTTGTTTTTGGTGCCTGTTCATCTGCCTTCTCCAAATATGCAAGCAATTAGAGGACTATGGAGAAGTAGTAATCCTCCCATACTGTATCCTGTGGGAGGTGGTGCAGATTGAGCTGAGAGAAAGGGAACCAACAGTGATGAGGAAGTTGGAACACTCAGGAAAGGGTCCACCAAAACCTAAATAACATTGCAACTCAGCTGTCTCTAGAGCAGTGGTGGGAATCCTACCGACCCAGAATCATTCTACATCATTTGTGAACTGTAGTGTGAAAGGACGGCTATATACCCATTAGGTAAAAAGCGAGGGTTGGATAGTGATTAAGACCCATGGAAATTCACTGGTGACTTCACCTACAGCACAGGGTTGTTCTAGTGGGGATTTTTTTAAGAGAGAGACCTCCACCTTTGCCACCTTGTGAACCTGGAAATAAGGTGGGAAATACGTCCAACAAAAAATAAAAATAAAAATAAAACCATATCCCATCCTTATTTCCCCACAGATACAGTAATATAGAATGTGTGTTTTTACTGATTCTCTGCAGCTTAAAACAGAACAGCATATGCTGTGGGAGAAGATAAAAATGGGAGATGTGTAATGCTGGACTTAACAGTCAGCAGATTGTTCAGCGTGCATGTTTGTGTGTGTTCTTGTTTGTTTAAATAACAGCGTCTGAGCAGGAACAGTGAGAACTTGAAATTTCACCAGCTGTCACTGTCTTGACCCTGCCCAAACTGATTGCCATAAAGAACTACTATCACAAAAAGGAATAGGATTGGGTTGGATTTGCCCCAATTAACATGGAGAAAATGTAGATACTTATAGATAATCTGAAAAGATAGGGAGATTGGAACATATTTCTACAGATGTCTACAAAAAAAAGGTCCAGCCATTTCCTTTTCTTATCTGTATGTAATATGTTTTGAACACTAGAGTTTCTTTTGTCATACTCAATAAGGCTGTGCAAAGCGTGTGAAAAAGAGGCACTT
Source organism: Candoia aspera (assembly GCF_035149785.1). Classification (NCBI taxonomy): domain Eukaryota; kingdom Metazoa; phylum Chordata; class Lepidosauria; order Squamata; family Candoiidae; genus Candoia; species Candoia aspera. Next base: position 273,292,284 of record NC_086153.1, on the reverse strand, counting down.
CTCAAAGCACATTGGCACAAATACAGTTATGAAGCAACGTGCACCTCCTATGCACAGAAAATCTTCAGTCAATTTTCAACTCTGATTCATCTGAATACAAGTACAGTAGACTCTCAGTTAACCAGAACTCAAGCAACCGGCACACTCAAGCAACCAGGAAAAAAAACGGTACTCTCAAGCAACCTGCAAAATAAATCTGTATCTCTCTGCTGCCATCTAGTGGGTACTGGGGTTTAATAGTAACTCCATTTTAAATAAATAGAAACTACATTTATCTGGCATCTACCAATCCCCATGAGTGCCGGTTAACTGAGAGTCTACTGTAGTATGATTAGCTGCGAGGAGAGCCCATCTTAGCATAAAGGTTGTCAAGAGTTCATGGAAAAAATCTGTTAAGCAACCCATCCACAGCTTTCTCTGACTATGCAGAGATTAATAGAAAACAGTGTCCAAGAAAGCTAAACCTGTTCCACCCATATCTTCTGTTCTTTGCTACCTGTCCAGACTGTGTGTGCACGTACCGTAAAGTCAGTCCTGACTCCTGGTAACTGCCTGGACAAGTCCCTGAAGTTTCCTTGGCAAGTTTTTTCGGAAGTGGTTTGCCATTGCCTCCTTCCTAGAGAGAGAGAGTGACTGGCCCAAAGCCACCCAGCTGGCTTTGAGCCTAAGACAAGACTAGAGCTCACGGTCTCTCAGTTTCTAGCCTGGCGTCTTTAACCACTACACCAAACTGGCTCCCTGTCCAGACATAGTCTTAAGATAAACAGTATCCCAGGTGAGAACTGCAGTGCCCAACCACCACCTTATAACTTTCTACTGTTAGGATGATGATGATGGCATATGTTACCATTCCAAATGTACTGAGATTAGAACCAATTCTCAGAATTCCCAAGACATCAGTGGGGCAGTAAGTAGAGAAAGCAGATTTATATTATTCAGGCTATTCACTTTACCTCAATTCCCCTCACTTCTAACTAGAATGAAAGAAACTAGAAAATGAAAAAGAAATGTACTTTAAAGCAAACCAGTGGAGATTCATGTTTATACTTACCCCACCCCCACCCCCAAAAAACAATATCTGGGGAAAAAGTATTATTTTTATTTCAACATAGAAAGTACATTCATCACGAAATAGGCCACTATGCTAGCTTAGTAACCATTCAATGCGTACCCTGGGAAGAGCCCAGATTGTTCACTCCTAAGCCTGTCTATAACCTATATTGGAACATAAGCAAAATATACCTAAGGGGGGGATTTTGTGGCACTCTCTTCTAAGAGGGCTATAATGCCATTTATTCTAATGTTCCTTTACAGTACAGGTAGGTATTTGGATTCACTGAATACTATGATACCTGTATTTATATGTAGTACAGTAGACTCAGTTAACTGGAACCCACTCTCAAGCAACCGGCAAGAAATCAAATAAATAATACTTTAAATAAAATGTAATAGTAACTCTCAAGCAACCAGAAACTACATTTATCCAGCATCTACCAATCCCCATGGGTGCTGGTTAACTGAGAGTGTATTAACACACTTGTATAAGTTCAGTATGGGATAAAAATGTAGAATAAAAAATTTGAAAATAAATAAGGAGATGCTGCTGTGACATGTAATGCTCCAGGCCCAATGCTAAACCTATTTACCTATTGTAGAGTCCTTTCAAAAAAGAAGTTAATGAATCCCATTCAAATTACATTCAGCCACATTAACTGATATTGGAAAAAACCAAGATTTTTGTGTAATCTTGACAACTAATGAATATATGGGACCATTAGCTTTCATGTACCAGTGTCCTCCTTGTCATGGAAGTAAATAAAATGCACTCTAGCCCACAAAGTTTACAGCACACTCTATTGGTATTCTTTGAGAGGGCACAAATCCTTTTGCTTTTGTAGGTAACTAAATTCACAATCAAAACTGTGGGAATACTAGCTACTAATCAATAAGTCTTCCACCTTTCCAATACACTTTGAAGTGAAATCTCTCTGCTCCTAGAAAGAAAAGGGCAAGCAACGTAGTGGTCCAATCCATACTAATAAATCATTATTAATTTCCTGATTGAATGGGGTGAGGGTGGAAGGGTCCAAAATGAATAGCTTCAGACTCAAGCAATTTGAACAAAGCCAACCAACATTCTGATTAAGAGGAGTGACTCAGCTGAGCAACATTGGGAGGGAAGGGAGGGAGGGGACAAACTTTTTTCTTGAAGAGGCCACCAAGGAGTGATCTTAATCACAAAAGAAATGGTCTCTTTTAAATCTGTTTCTCCTCTCTGTGGGTAAGTGTGTCAGTATATAAATGCTGAGGAATAAAACCTTCCCTTTCCCCAAGGAAGGCTTATGGCCACCATCCAATGATGTGTCACTTGGACAGAGCAAAAGTGCAACAGAGAAGGACTAGTCTTTGGAAAAAAAGGGAGAACTGCAGTAGAAGGGACCCTAGACACCCAGATGAATAAGGGCAGAGGCAAACAGAGCTGCCAACTTAACAGTGATGAATGTTTTCTCTCTAAACTGTACCTCATAAGGTTTTCAGTGCTTCAGCACCCCAAGCGTACTGCTTTTATTCTTTCCCCAGTGAAACCACCAGTTCCCCAAGGGGTCATGTGAAAAGCTTGACATCTTCTTTATTCTTTCCATGATTTTGCCCATATCTCAAAAACATTTTTCCAACATCAGCATTCAACTTTCCTGACTGCCATCAGTAAGGGTTGTGCCTCTGGGCTTCTGCTCTTCTCTAATCAATGAACAGACACAGTGAAAATACATTTGGAGGCGGAAAAAATTAAATCCAGGTAATTAGGCATTTAGACCTACATTGTGAGCTCATTAAGTATAAACGATGTGATTTGTCAAGGCACCAGGAGCCTAATTAAGGATTTAGGAGGTTAACATCAAGAACAAGTTTTGTTTTAGAGTTTTTTTAAGCCCTGAGCATATTCCTAGTTCTCAGATGTTAAGCCACTGGCACAGGTCTTGCTCTGTTAGCCAGATAATGCAGACACCACATACATGTCCCGCCTACTTGTTGCAGAATGACTGTCAAACTTGGAAATCCCCAATCCAAGGGAGATTTTTTTTATTCATATTAGAACAATTGGCCCTTTCTTTCAAAGAATCCTAACCATTATAAATATCAGTAGGCTGAGCATAAGCAGCTCATGCAAACTGTCTGTTCATGTAGAGACTATGAAATACAATGAAAGAACTCACAAATTAGACATTATACAGGTGGTCCTTGCTTAATGACTACTCATTCAGCAACCATTCAAACTTGTGACAGTGCTGAACAAGTGGTACTTATGACCAGTCCTCAAAGTTCTGGCCATTGCAGCACCCCTGCAGTCATATGACCACGATCTGGGCACTCAGCAACCAGCCCAGATTTCCAACCATCGTAGTGTCCTGTGGTGACATGATCGCCATCTGCAACCTTCCCTGCCAGCTTCCCACAAGCAAAGTCAATGGGGAAGCTGGCAGGAAGTCAGAAGTCACGGTCCTTTCTTAATGACCCACAGTGATTTGTTTAGCAATGGTAACCAGGGACTGCCAGAACTGCCGTCATTAAGTGGCACAGTTACTCGACATTGCACTTTATGACCACATAGCTTAGCGATGGAAATTCTGGTCCTAATTATCATCATTAAGTGAGGACTACCTGTATTACAAATTAAATATCTATAGTGGGAAATGTGTGACTGGGAGTATGGCTTGCTCTCAGAAATTGCTCTACAGTACTCAAGCAAACCGTGGTCTTGTGCAGTTTGTAAATCCAATCTAAGTGGGAAAAAAATTGGCAGCTGAGGAGATTACGGAAAGATGGACAAAAATATAAATTTAGGAATTTAGGAAAGTAAATTAACAGGTATTTGGTTAAAAAGCAATTGATCTGGGATAGAAAGAAACACAGTGAGAAATTAGGAATTAATGATAATGAAAAGTTATTAGTGGGAACACAAAGGAAGTCATGGGATTAAAGGCTGAGAAGGGATGTCAAAAGCTAAGCATAGCTTTTAAAGAGTTTTGCCACTTGATGGAATATTACTTATAATTTTGATCACTTCTTCCTAGATTTTAATGAAAAATCAAAACATGAATATAAATACATATTTATAGAAGAATATATATTTAAAGTTTTTCTTAACTATGTTCTCATCTGGGTGGCTTCTAAATTACTATAGCTCACTTTATATGCTGGCTTGTATTACATTGTCAAGTATGTATCTCAGCAAATCAGTAGTGTGATGTGGCACATTTTTACTTGGGGTGTGGTAATTACAGGAAGTTTAGTTTCTGGGAATTCAGTGGATGATAAAGACTAGACCATCTATCTGATAGTCTCTAAGACCCCCTAGATGTGTCATTTCCATAGGGCACAAATAAAATTTTGTTTGCTACAGTAGACAGGAGAACCAAGACTCCCACATTGGTCTTCTTGCATGTTATTAAGTTGGTTGCACAGGCACAATATTCTATTTCAGTTCTAGTCATTCTGTGATGTGCTCACATTAATATAGGGTTGCACATTACTTTTACTATATAACATCCTCTTTAAGAGCCTGAACACCCACAAGTGTTTGATGGCTTCAATGAAATTTTGTCTGTAAAGAATGGCCCTGATTCTTGAATGATTAGATATAAAACACTAACTCTCATGCCAGAAATTGTGCCTTTTTACTGTCAAAGACACAGCATCTATTTTAAAACTTAATTTTTAGTTTCAGCATCCATGCAATGCTATCTTAAAAATAACAAAATAGAATCATGTATAATTTCTGATCTTTCCCCAATAACTCTAAAAGCATATAAGATCAACCCCTACAAATTCCTTCAACATTTAATCTAGGTTTAACTTGGATTAGCAATCAGCACTGTTTGGGACACCATGAAAGTATTCGTAAGAGGTTATGCATTAGTGAAATTAGATGCATAAATATACAAAATCAATAGATCCAAAAAGCATTATTGCAAAAAAGTTTTATTTGAAGAGTCACATCAAAAGGGGAAAAATAGAGCTGCAGGCACTTTTTAAAAAAGTGACCTTGAACCATTGGAAATCAACTCAATTTAAAAATTTATGGTTATACAAATCAGAGGTTCCAGTTTGGAAATAAGTTTTCAGAACTGCTGTATGGGCACTGGTTTTTTAAAAATGAAGTAATAAATCAAGCATCCAAACAAAAATAACATATAATGGAACAAATTCAGAGATATTAGTACAGCTTTCTGTATATTTTCAAAAGAATTGAACACATAGACAATTGAAGTATGTGAGTAGCTGTACTTAGCCAACCTTGGCTGATTTCAGAAATTAAATAGGATTGGCCCTGGTTATGAATTGGATGGAGAAAGTATTTGGGAATCCCAGGAAGTAAAAAAAAATCCTGGAGGAACAGAATAATAAATTAGTTCTGTACCATGCCAAGAACATGGCATGGATAAGACCATGTCAGTCATCAGAAACTGAGCTTAGCTTTATTTTATTTGACAACTTTATTTTATTTGGCTGTTATGAATGTAAACCCTCTTTCACAGCATGATCACAAAGTCCTTAACAAACAAATCTACAGTAAGTAGAAAACAAAAATGAGTAAACAATTGAAGAATTACAGGACCAAGTAATGCTGGTTTGGACTGTGAAATTCATAAACCGTTCCAGGGAACACTACGCTCACACCCCTTCAACCTGTTTAACCCAACTCTAGAGAGAAAGGGACAGTCCCATAAATATGGATTTATCTACCTTAAGAGTGACCAGTATTTTGTCTAAACTGTTATCCTCTATAATGGTCTGATTCTTTTCTACCAAACCAGACAGGAGCCATTCCCCATAAACATAAACAAAGCTCAATTATTTTTCAGTGTAATTTTTCTAAAGCCACAGTAGCTCTGTTACCACTTGATATTACAAAGCTTTTGATTCAGGGAATGGCCCATTATTATTTATGTTTATTTTCTTAATAAAGTTTTTAGCACTCTCTTTTTCATTTAGCTTCTCAGCGATACTCCCTATCTAGTGCCTTAGTTAAAACAAATGAGATGGAATCAGATAATTTTAAACTAGACAGTGGCACCAGACAAAAATGCTTATTATCCCCAGTCAGTTAACTGTAAGAATGGAAATCCGGGCCACAGTAGTTAGAACTAACCCCCAAATCTAAGCCATTAAAGTTATATGAAAATGTACATGCCATAAATATGTTTGATGATGATGCTCTATTGATCTTACACCATCCAGAAATTATGATGCCTGAAATCAAAAAGAAGTTTTAAAACAATGATGTTTAAAATTGGGACAAAATGAAATAAACCACATCATTAATCACCCAACTTCAGTCATTCAGACAAATATTGACAATAATATAAGGACGGAGCAGAAGAATCTTACAACATATTACAGATTTATTCGAAAAGAGGAGAAGCATAGAAATAAATAAGCTGCTCCAGAAACTTAGATGGAAGTAGAATCACTAGCTTGCCACCCCTAAAAAGGTAAAGGTTTCCCTTGACATTAAGTCCAGTCGTATCTGACTCTAGGGGGCGGTGCTCCTCTCCGTTTCAAAGCCGAAGAGCCGGCGTTTGTCCGAAGACACTTCCACGGTCATGTGGCCAGCAAGACTAAACGGAACGCCATTACCTGCCCGCCGAAGCGGTACCTATTAATCTACTCACATTTGCATGTTTTCGAACTGCTAGGTTGGCAGGAGTTGCCACCCCTACCACCCCAAAAATACATTCACATTCAAACATGACATAAACATGTGGGGCAAAGATGAATCAATAATCCTGCCTTTAAATGCCTTTAACAGAAGTTGATTTCCTGTGTGTACAATTAAAAGTAATCCAAAAGGCATTATTTCAAGACTATAATCCGCTATTAATACATAAAGAAAGAGATGCTTTAAGACAGGTACAAGAAACAGATTTTGGACAGATATATCTGAAGATAGTTGGAATACAGTGTGAAAAAAGCAGCCACTAAAAATAGCATTTGCGTACTTAAAAGAAGTATCTCTGGAAACAATGTACAGATGACACCATACCCCTATTAAATTTAATCACAGTAATCCAAAAGTGTCATTGCTTTGATGGAGAGGCTGCAAGGAAACAGCCATGTATCTTCATAGGTGGTAAACACATGATACAGGTAACTTGTGGGGGAGGGGTATTATTTCAAATGTCGTAGAATGCGCCCTTAGTCCAACATCAATTCTGCTTATTCTAAATGTTTTGCTGAAGTGCGTACCAAAGTATCAAAGACATTTTAGCAATTACAAGGCATAGGAAAACAGGCGCAGAATTTTACAAAACTGGCTGGACAAATTATGCCACTTGTTACTGCAAAAAAAGACCTACCAAAGAAGCACATTCCAAGGACAGCTACAATCCAACATGTCTATTGTGACAAGTTTCCTGTTCTTGTGGCTCACAAAGATACCACACGGCCATGCTTCACAGCAGCAACCATATTTATTCTGGAAGGATTTCATACGTAGCTGGTATATGATTTTAGAAAGGTATGAACTGGTATATGAGCGTGATAGAAACAAGGGTGGTTTGCCAGGATAGAAAGTTATAGAAAGTTACAGAAAATGGTGTTGGAGTAAATTCGAGTAAATCTTTTTCCTTTCCTTTTTTCTCACCTCATGTTTTTAATTTCTTTTGCTTATTACTTATACTGTAGGTCCTATTCAAGGCTATGCATAATATTACTTAACTTGAAAGGTGATCGTATAAAGGATATATATGTATTCGTGCATGTAAGGAAGAATAATGGTACACCTAACAAAAGGAAACAAACAGCAACTAAAGGTTTATTTTATTTTGTATTTTATACATGCTTTGTTATTGCTCAATTTATTAAGAGAACATTATTTTTAAATCATAGCTTCAAAGCACTAACAGCATAAATCTTAGTAATCTGCTTCTCTGTTGCTGAAGGAGAATATGTCAACATTAATATTATAAAATACTTACACCAGAAGTACCAGTGCCAGCCTATCTGGTGCCTCAATCCAGACAACCATTAGAAGTCAGCAAAGAGGCATAGAAAAAACTAGTTATTTATTAAGCTCCTGTGGCTGATAGGAGTTTTGTAGCTCAGATATGGTAGCTCTTAGTAGTACCAACTATACATCCCAAGACTACCTATGTCCTTAACCAGTATTATCAAAACCATTTCTGTATAAGGCAAAATGATCTGGTCATAAGGAATAATTCTTATTGTCTCCTGCTGCAGCATGAATGCTTGTATTGTTATCAAATGTCTAATCAACACACATCCTATTATATGATTACAGTGTTTGGTGGAACAATGAAATAAAGCAAACTGGATGAGAAAAAATGCACTTAAGAATGATTGCTGCAAAAAATTAAGAATGAGATACATATATACATGTTGTGCCTAGAGTCTGACCAGACTGAGTCAGTGTCTAAATTTAACAAATAAATAAAATAAATGAATTGTTGATTAATATCTGTAGAGGGGAAAAGCTATTTGCAAAAAAATGTAGCTAAAGAGTGCAAGAAATATTTAAGATTAAAAGAGGTAAAGAAAATACAGAGCTATTTTGAAGGAAATAGCAAAGGATTCCCAAGTTGTGTTGCAAATGGATGAAGCCTGAAGAAGAAGCCTTCGGCAGAGTGAATGGAATTTAAAAGAAAAGTGATGAAATTATTTGGGGATGAAGAAGTTCCAATCAGTAGCTGAAAGGAGTACTTTAGAGATTGTGTAGGAATAATAGTGATGTGTTTACCCACAACAGAGGAATGGTTGGTGAAGATGACAGGACTAGCAGAGATGGCAAAATTGTTTGCTTAAAGAAAGATAACTACATTATTAGTGACTGAAACACCCTTATGGACTTTTTGCTGAAAAAAGAAAAAAATGAACTGATGATTTATGGATTTGATGCTTAGAAATGGTAGATTATGGAAAGAAGATGTAACCTTAGAGAGAGAGGGTAAAAATGTACTTAATAACTGCTATTAAGAAGGTTGGAAGCCACTTCTTTATTATTCTTTCTTTTCTATCTCTTTTTCACTTTTCTATTCCTTTTCTCTATTTCTCTTATCTTTAACTTAAAATCTGTATTGTTTTTACTCTGTGAAAAAACTTGTTTAATAAAAAGTATACACACACACACACACGTACATACACACACATATATATATATACACACACACATACATACAGTATATATTTTTTATTAATATACTGTGTGAGTGTATTAAAAAGAACAATAGTGATATGTAGAAGAGCAGAATTGAAGCAAATCTATCGGTGTTAGTGCCCAGGAAAAAGGGTCATGTGAATCTTTCCTTCCTCCCATTTCCAATTTTGTTTGACTACATTCTTTAAACCTACCAACCCTTTCTCCAGAACTAATGATTGCTCTGTTGGTTTTGTCCTATAAAGCCCTACATGGCTTGGCATCTAGCCATCTCCAGGACTGCATTCTTCAACAGGAATCAATCCTCCCAACTTAATTATCCCAGGAGAAGCTGTTGTATCTCACTGTTGTGGGGTGAGAGCCCTGAGGCACGGGGCCTGCTTTCCGGTGTCAGCATCTACTCACTGGAGCACCAAACTAGCCCATGTGGTCTGTTTCTTTTGGAACCTGCTGAAGAGCAGAGCTGTTCCCAGGAGCTTTATGAACTGAACAGTTGCCATATGAGTTCCTGTCTTGTTGCTGGTTCTATTCTTGTTGGAGAGGGTCTTCCTTGTGTATAGATTTTTATATGTATATATCTTTACTGAGGATATTTTAGGTTAAGTGTATTTCTTAAGTGCTGGGAGTCCGAGTAGATTATAGTAGGTTATAAGTCAAATGAATAAACAAACATAATTGATTTGTGTTCTTTGAATGACTTTCCCTGAAACGCTTTTTAATTTCTTTTTTCTATCCTTTTTACCATTGTCACATTCAATGATATAACTACCTTTATTACTTCTTCTTCTTCCATAACAAAACTCAGCCCCTTGACGTGATTTTAACCACCTAATATTTATACATCATTAAATGAAAGTTATTTGATGGTGCAGCTGGCCTATTAATGCAGATCATCAAGCAACTCTATTAAGGAGCAGCTAATCAACATAGGCAGCAAAGTTAAGCCATTATAACTTAATCTTCATCAATTCTAATGTCCCAAACTTTACAATCAAGTGAACCTTTCAAATTCACTTATGTTAGCATTCATTTATATTCCATTCCTTCCGTATGAATGGATTCATTACAAATTAATTATATAGATTTTCTAGCATAAAACTCATTTTTTTCTGACAGGAATCTATCTTCTTGGTTTATAAAATATATTATTTTAAAAAATATATAAATCACATAATAGATTGATTCTAACTTTAAGAGTGATCTGCCTCTTCAATGAGTCACTATTCAAAGACTTGTGACCTAGAAAAGAAACCTCTATTCTGGTTATGCCATGTCTGTTCACTCCCCCTACTCACCAAAGACTGATGCACAGTAAGAACAATAGCAGCTTTCATTTATTTGTTGGATTTATGCCCCAAATTTCTACCCATATATACATTCAAGGGTTTAAACATGACATTAAAATTCATACATTAAAAGTAACTGAACAATTAAAAATTTCAGCTTACTATTAGTTTTCTAATGGTAAGGAAATTTTACTATTGGATAAGAATGATGAATCTCCACAGTGTCAGCTGTACTCTTAGGCCATATAATGCATCCACCTTAAGCACCAGGTTGTGTGTGACATGAAAAGGCAGCAAATTGTTAAAAGTAAGGATGAAATACTATCATAATTGTACTGCCTGGCCCCCAAGTTCTGCTGTGTTGCTTCATCATGGGGGATGGGGGTTGGGTCCAGCAAGCGATGAGTGAAGAACATCTGGAATATATACCAAGAGAATATATTCCCAAAAGGGTGGCCTAAGGCATGAAGGTCACCCCAGCTGGCCAGCTAAAGCAAGCAGGAATCTATATTGGACAGTAGCAATATATAAAGATGCTGGAGAGGGATGATCATTTTAGTAACAATGGCAAAGGCATCCATTCATAGTGGCGGGAGAAGGCAATGGTAAACTACTCTTGTATTTTTACCAAGAAAACCACATGGATAGAAAATATAAAATGATTAAGGATATAGTGCCTGATGATGGGCCCCTCAGTGTAATAATTGCCTATTCTAAAACAATATCAGACTCATAAGTAGAAAGTCAAAGATATCTGATTTATTAAAGAACAGCATGCAGGATCACAAAGAAAGCTGAGAATGGTGAAAGCGTGGCAAATTCAAACTAAAAGCCCTCAGTGAAAACAAAACCCCTCCCCCCGTAGAATCTTCCCAAGCTCACAGTCCCAGGTGCTCCTAACGGTTTCTGATGGTCTGCAGGAAAAGGCCTTGAACAGAGCACATAACCCAAACACATTCCATTGTAATGAACACAGATACAGAGCTTGGTACAAGGTTTCACAGAAGCTCCCTCCCAAACAGCAACGCACGTCAGCGCCATGGCATGAGAAACGTTACGATGTTTGAAATACATTGAAACAGTGAACAGGACACTCAGGTCAGATGGCATTCAACATGCTACTGAAGAAGAGCTGAGGATCTTTCAGAGTACTAATGCTGTTTGTGACAGGACTAGATTAAAGCATTTGAGACATCTAATTGCCCTTGGGAACAGCGTCATTCCAGTGCTCCTAAGCTCCCACCCTGATAATGTTCCAAAAGGGGTTTAAAACCTGGCTATTCTCCCAGGGCCTGGGGCTGGGTGGCAGGGGAGCCCCTGTAAAATTTTGTCTGGTATGATTTTGTTTTGTTTTGTATGATCTTTCTGGATGCATACCATCTTATTCTTTTTATTGTTCTGTTTTTTTAACTAGATAAAGCACCCAGTTGTTTGGAGGCTAGATTAATCAACCAATTGATAGAAGATTTTAAATATATAGAACTTATATATGAATATATTTCATTTTCATATATTTTACATGTAGTGTTCATATATTAGAGACCTTTGCACTTGTATTATGGCCCTGAAGTGTTGTATTTCCTAGAAGAATTTTGTTGACTTTCTTACTCTTCCTTTCTAGCAGGCCTTGATAGATAGCTATGCCCATAGAAACAAGGTAAGGTGTACATTCCAAGGATAGCTTCTCCGGAGGAAAGGCATTGTTTAATAATGGTCAAGGCGCCCTAGCAAGGATGGAAGGAAGTCCCTTATATGGAATGATGATAGAGGGAAGGAAGGAAATTCCTAATATGGAATGAGGTTAAGGTGGAGAATGGGTAGCTGAGTAAGGGGTGGTATTCTAAAGGAGGAGTTGAATGGAACGTATATAATGTGCTGTAAGGAGGGGGTCCTAACACCTTGATGTCATTGCTTTTGCTCTTAGGTGAAGAATAAAGAACTTAATTTCATGCAACTGCCTGTCCTTGGTCCCGGCTCAGAAACGAACCTGATAAGGAAATTAAAAAAATTCTAACACAATAAAGTGCTCTATCCACAAAAACACACTATGGGTAAAAATGTTTTGTGATAAAATACCTTTCAAATTGATAATCCAGAAATCGATCTTTTTTTTAAAAAAACTGAATTCATGTTTATTATTATATTGTTGCATTCTTAGTTGATTCCTGGTAGCTTTTTGTCTCTTCCTTGAATTTTCCCCTGCTTTTAATCTCCTCCAAAGTAGAATGATTGTCATAAGACAGTCCCACCAAAAGTCTCAGGATTCAGTGGAATATTAAACATATCCCACTGAATACATTTTCATGGAAGATTTATTTTCACTGAAAGATAATTATATTTTTAACGTTCCTTCAAACCCTGCAAAGATAGTGGATAAAATATAGCTGCATAAGTATTCCCAGCCATCTTTCAGTGCTAAAGGTGGGTAAGACAGATGGATGTCGTTCCCCCCAGCCCCGCCGCCCTGACTATACTGTACTGTAAGGCTGCTAATTGGAAAACGTGATAAACATTAAGTTCCGAAGCAGTTCCGAAGTAGTCCTCTCTTTCAAATATTTATGGTTTGCTTTTTGCATGAAAATGGGATTTTAATTTTTCATGTATTTGGAATTACGTCACCATTTCCTCTTTATGACTTGATCACATTTTGTCGTGAAGTTTGTGAAAATATGAGCAGAGAGACATCCGGTGAGAGATGCAGCCATCATTAGAGATCACAGATGCAGATAACAAAAGATGGTAAAAAAGAAAAAAAGCACAAAAGCAACCACGTATTGTGGCCTGCTGGCTGTTTGACAATCACTACTTTTGAGAGTCTTGACTGAGCAAAAGGACAAAAACAAAGACTTGTTGAGTCCCAGATGGGCTGCTATATTGTTTGAATGCTGTGTTGAGTTTGACTAGTCACAAATTATGCAGGCCTAATTAAAGCAAGCTCTTTCCATAATTAAATGTTGCCATTTAAAACAAAACAGAAATATAATCTGCATAGAAACACCTCTAACTGTGATGGGGAAGACTGCTGCCAGAAAAGGCTTTAAATGTACAGACACTATGCCACAAACAAGGAATTTTATGCGGGGTGGGGGTGGAGGTGGCAATTCCAAACAATATCTTGATTTGAAGCCCACCCTTAATTTTATCATGACTTCTTTCCTCTTACTAGAAAGGAGGTGTTGGAAGGAAATCTTGCCAGGTCCGTTCCGAGCCAGGAATGAAAGTTCTTAGGCGATTGCTTGAACAGAGATAATTTTATTTTCCAAGAGCATGTACAGAGTCTGCTGGTTGGAGGTGGCCTCACTTGTATTTCCCACACAAGCCCTTTATATAGGAGACCTTGGCTGTTGTTATATAAAAATGTTCCCACCCGCTAGGAACTTTTGAGAAAAGTGCAGTTTACCAGAGTTCAGAGAGGAGGTGCTCTGTGGTCAGGTCCCCCTGCCATTCGTGTTTCCTGTTCTGATAGTCCAGGTTCTGTGTGGGGCTGTGGCCTTGTCTACTAGCCTGGGCTGTCCACCTTGGAAGGAATCTTTTGTTATTTGGTTATGGAGATCTGGTTGGCTGTTCACCTGAATGGGCTCTGCTCAATTCTGTGAATGAGCGACCTTTTGTTTTCCAAGGTTTCTGATCAAACCTGAAGGGAATCCTTTGTCTAAACAGTTGGGCTTCCTTTTACATTTTAATCTCTGGCATCCCCTTTTGCACTGAACCCATTCTATTTTGTAACTTTTAACCTTTTACCTTGCTCAAGGGGAAGGTAATATTGGGGGAAGTGTTTTTGGCAGGAAGTGTCCAGGGGGAGAAGAGGCATTTTGAAAATGGCGGTCTGAGAGAGAAGGGAGGGGGTTGTCTTGTACCCTTCCAACAGAGGAAATGATGAACAGCTGGATAATGGTTTGACTGGTAGTAGCCCAAAGATCTTGCCTCTCCATCACACCCTAAACACACACACACACACACCTGGCTTTTCCTGTTATCACCCAGACCCCTTCAGTTCAAATCACCAGGGTGGTATCCTAAGACCACGGGACACGATGCAAACCAGCCTCTTTCTGACAAATGCCTGGACTGGCATCAGAACTATTCTCTGTTGCCCATGAAACCTGGAGGGGTGGAAGATGAATATTTTACATTTTATGACCTTTCTCAGTTAATTATTTAAAAGCAGGACATTAGGACTCTCCTAGGAAGTCCAAAGTGTCAGGGCCATTAATTGTACTAGCAGCAGGCTGGCTTGGAAACATTCTTCGGTTACCCCACTGGTTATGTGGGATGATGAAATGTTGCAAGAACAGAATATGCAGGACACAAAAGACTCTGAAAATTGGTGAGGGACAGATGAGGAAACAGAACAAAGAGATCCACTCTTTTAAAGATTATTTGAGGTCTGGTAAAATTGCTTTAATTAGGAGCCTAGCTGTCATGGAAAGGAGCTATTCAAAGACAATACAGTTGGACTCAGCTGTAGGTTCTGCATAAATCCTGCTTCAAGAACCACAGAATGCCCCTCTGCCTTTACCAACAACCTGATATGCAGGAATAAAGTAGGTGAAACATTCTCCATTCACGTTCGAATAATCTTCCTTTCTGCATTTCAGCTGACTGCTAAAAACATAGGATCCATGAATTGGGGTTGTTGCCTCTTCGTTTTAAATTAACTCCTTTCCTCTCCTTTAATGACATTTTGATTTGCAGATTTTTGCACAGATACTAATTAAATGCTTTGTGATCATGCAATGAAAAGTGGTATACTACAATTACTACCATTATTGTTGTTGTTGTTGTTGTTTTAAAATGTTCACTTTGTAATTTCTGTATATCTGGCTGCACAAAGCAA
Source organism: Candoia aspera (assembly GCF_035149785.1). NCBI lineage: Eukaryota > Metazoa > Chordata > Lepidosauria > Squamata > Candoiidae > Candoia > Candoia aspera. The sequence goes on along the minus strand of NC_086153.1, from coordinate 273,276,986 downwards.
CACAAAATGGTTAAAAGCATACGCTGGTGATCCTAATTAACTGTTTGTTATGTGCTCTTAGTCAAAGATTCAAATTAGACTCGGGCTACCATATCTAGGCTCTGAAATCCAAAGGATTGCTAGATTGTATCAAAGAGATATAGAAATCTCTTGTTTGGATTTTTCCAGATCAGAACAGGTAACCCTACCAAAAGCAGGTAACATTTCATTCAGCACTGCATCATGTTCTGTGGTTCTGTGATACCATCCAGGTGATTTTGACCTATGATGACAAAGGGAGAGAGAAAAGGGGAGATTTGCTCTTTCATGCTCTGTTGATAATTGAATAATCAGCAGACTCTAATTTATACAACCTAGGCAGATTCAGCAAGGAATACTGTTCGAATGTGCAGCTTTTTTATACATTTTCTTTGGTTTTGATTCATCTTTATCGCTCATTCAGTAGAACATGATTTTTCTTCAGCCTGAGCACTTCTTCCTCTTCACCTCTTTTTCATTGGACATCCTTTTATACCTCTAAAACCAAGTTGATTTTTGTCCTCCTTTTTTCCATTGGAGCAGGTACAGATCTAGGATTGATAGACAATAAGGCCATGGCTGGTTTGCACAAGGCACTAAGTTAAAATATGGGTGGCTGGTTTATGTGCAGTGAGAGCCAGTTTGTTATAGTGGTTAAGGCACCAGGCTAGAAACTGGGAGAACATACGTTTTAGTCCTGCCTTAGGCATGAAGCCAGCTGGGCGACTTTGGCCCAGTCATTCTCTCTCAGCCTTAGGGAAAAGGCAGTGGCAAACTACTTCTGCAAAATCTTGCCAAGAAAACTGCAGGAATTAGTCCAGGCAGTTGCCAGGAGTCAACATTAGCTTGAAGGTACACACACACACACACACACGTTTATGTGCAGACCTGGGGCTACCACTTCAGTGCTGCAAAAACCCAGATGACTGCTAGATGGCAGCAGGAATTAAGAGGCCAAGTGCAGTCTCTTCCTTTCTGTTGACACAGGCAGAAACTGAAATTTGACCTTCTTTTTGGCAACAGGTGAGTCTATCCAATCTGGCCTGGAAAAATCCACATGAGAACTTCCTATATCTTTTTGCTGCTCTCTTGTGGCTATCCTGATTTTTGCAGTGCAGAATGGGGACCTGTCATGAGTGCCGTTGAGCTGAAGTCATCAGCGCAATGGCACACATGACAATAGCAAGGAAACAGGGGAAGGGGCTCAAGATAAGTAGCCATCAACTCACAACGACTGAAGGTCAAGAAACAATAGCTAAACGGATCGCGGAGCACACCCAAGCCATTAGCGCTAATACAACGGAGATCGCCCAGCTGACAGCAATCACCGGAGGAATAGAGAAACCGATGATGGGCGATCCCGGAACGCCAGCGGGGCCTCGCAACCCCTCACCCACCGGCAGGTCAGCGTGTTGGACAAAGGGGGGTGACGTGACCGCGAGTGAGGGGGCGCTGACCGGCGCGGGGTATTTAAACCCCGCACCGGCGCGCTCCTGTCACTCTCAGCTTTTTTCCGATGCTGTACCTGCGCTGTGAATAAACCAGAGCCTGTTCCACCGAACCAGTGTCTGAGCATTATTCAGAGGTAGGCAACGCATGACATAAAGCTGAGAGTCATAAACTCAGCCTCGCCGAGCCCCACCGGACGACAACGAGCCGCGGGAGGAATAGACGGCGAGAAGACCAGAAAAATGAAGCCGGAGCGACGCGGACAAGGAGGGCGAGCCGCACGGCGAGAAACAGAGGAGGACCGACCGAGGCCAGAGGCACCGCGGACTCTCGGAGCCATGGACGCCCACCCGACCCGAGCCTCAGCTCCAACCCCAAGGGGAGATGGCGACGGAGGCAACCCGACCGCGGGAGGGAGCAACATACCTTCCGAAACCAGCAGAGGACCCCGCGCCCCACATCGCACCCCAGCAACGGGCGTGGAGCGACAGCCCAACGGCGGTCAGCACGGAGGAGGACGATGGAGACACCCAGCAGACGGCGGAGGAAGCGGACCAATGGCAGAGGGAGATTGAACCCCGCCGGCAACCCACCCCCGCCGACACACCGACGGAGCCGGCCCCAGCGGAGGCGCGGACCGTGGACGAGGAAGCACGAGCTGAACTCGCGACCATGCGGACCCAACTGGAGGAACTCCGGACCATGCTTCAGTCGCTCATGCCCCCCGTGCCGCCCAACGACGTCCCCGCACAGGCCCAAACCCCGAGCGAAGCACCGAACCCCCACGGGCCAAATGAAGGTCAGCAGACGGCCCAGGCGGACGACACCACAGGCCGGGAAGCGAGAGGAAGGGCCGCGCAAAACGCCCGGGCCCCAAAGGACTTCCCCATCTTCTTTGATGGGAACCCCACGAAACTGTCGTTCTTTATAACGAACGCCAGGGAGTTCATGGGGAGGCACGGACACTCCTACGACTCTGAAGCGGACAAAATCGCCGCCGTGGCGATCAAATTACAAGACAGGGCGGCAGACTGGTACGTCCAACTGTACGAGTCCAGCTCCCCCGCCCTCGCCAACTTCCCCGCCTTCATCAATGAGATGAAAAACTACTTCGAAGACCCACTAGCCAAAGTGAGGGCGAAAAGCGCACTCCAAAGACTTAAACAGGGCACACGCACTGTCCCAGACTACGCCCTTGAGTTCAAAGCCCTCGCGGGGAAGGTCAGCGACTGGTCCGAGACCACCCTGCTGGAAATGTTCAAAAGGGGGCTCAACCGCGACGTACTCCAATGGGTCCTCTACCGCAACGACCCAGAAACGCTACACGGGTGGATCCACCTCGCGGGGAAAGCTGAACACGCGCACCACACCTTCCTCATGACAACCACGGAAGACACGAACTATACCTGCAAAAAGGTACCCGCACCACACGTGGGGACGGCCGGCCCCACATACCCAAAGAAGAAATTCAATCGGGAGCCCTGCAGGAGGTGTGGCAAACTAGGGCACAAGACGGCGGATTGCTTCACCAACCGACTGCCGACCAGTGTGCCTAAACCCACCCCGAAAATTAGCCCCAAACCACCTCACCGCCGAATGACCGTAGCCACAGCGACACCAGAGGAAGGCTGGGACGCCTACTGGGGGGAAGAGGACAACGTAGACCCAGACCAGCCGGCGGGAAAAGCTCCCCGCCTGCCCTGAAACGCGTGGCGAGGCAGGCGGTGGGACAACAGCGCGGACCACCTCGACGGAACGGCGAAAGCTCCGTAATAATGGCGGCAATTAAACTCTCTGCCGGTAACGGAGACACCACGGCCGCGGCACTAGTGGACTCGGGGTGCTCAAAAAACCTCATCCACCCCGACTTAGTCGCCAAACTCGACCTCCGCTGCTTCCCCCTCCCCACGCCGTTGGCATTCCACCAGCTGGACGGCTCTACAGCAGGAGGGAAACCAGCTACGATGCAAACCGAGCCGGTCACCCTGCAAATGGGCACTCACACCGAACGCACATCGTTCGTCGTCACTCACATCGGACGGCCCATTGCAGTCCTGGGAATGCCATGGCTCGCGACAAACAACCCGCGGATCAACTGGGAGACCCGCACCTTCACATTTGGCAATGGCGAGTATCGGGCACCAGTTCCAGCGGGCAGAACCAACCCCACTGTGGGACGAGCGGAGGCGACTACACAGGACAACGCCGCTACCATAGCAGACCTACCGGAACAATACGCCGACTTCTCCGAGGTCTTCGGAGAGGCGGAAGCTGACCAACTACCCCCCCCACCGCAAGACGGATTGCCGGATCAACCTGCTGCCCGACGTCCCCTTACGTAGACCGAAGATCTACTTGATGACCCCGAAGGAGATGGCAACCCTCCGGGCGTTCATCGATAAAAACCTAGACAGGGGATTCATAGAGCCAGCATGCTCACCAGTCGGAGCCCCCGTCTTATTCCGGGAGAAGAAAGACGGCACCCTACAGCTCTGCACCGACTACCGGGGCCTAAACGCGGCTTCCTTGTCCAACAAATACCCCTTACCCCTGGTGAAGGACATGCTCGCCCACCTGTCCACGGGCAAAGTCTTTTCCAAATTGGACCTTTGCGAGGCGTACTATCGCATCCGAATCAGGGAGGGGGACGAATGGAAGACTGCGTTCAACTGCCCCCTAGGCGCCTTCCAGTACAAAGTGCTGCCGTTCGGACTCGCGGGGGCCCCTGGGGTGTTTATGCAGCTCATTAATGAGGTACTGCATGAACACCTGTTCAAAGGGGTCCTTGTCTACATAGACGACGTCCTTATCTACACTAAAACGCACGAGGAACATGTGACCCTAGTCAGGCAAGTCCTCGACAAGCTCAGAAGGGCGCAGCTCTATGCCAAACCTACAAAGTGCGAATTTCATAAAGCGCGCCTAGACTACCTGGGGTACCGAATCTCCGGGGACGGCATAGAAATGGACCCCGCAAAAGTCGAGGCGGTGCTAAACTGGGAGCGCCCCCGCAACAGACGCCAACTCCAGAGCTTCCTCGGCTTCGCGAATTTTTACAGGTCATTCGCCCGGGGGTTCGCAGAGATAGCCCTCCCCCTAACGGACCTCCTCAAAACCAAAGGGGTGGGGGACACCCGACGCGCCAAGAACCCGGGCACAGTATTGAATTGGACTCCCGCGTGCCAGACCGCATTCAACAAGCTGAAAGCGCTGTTCACCACGGAGCCAATCCTCGCGCACCCGGACCCAGAACGGCCGTTCGTGGTCCAAGCCGACGCCTCAGACTTCTCCCTGGGGGCCATCCTACTCCAAAAGGACCCCACGGGACTCCTGAAACCATGCGCCTACCTGTCGAGGAAGTTTTCCGAGACAGAAAGGCGATGGCACGTCTGGGAGAAAGAAGCCTTCGCGGTAAAATCGGCGCTAGAAACATGGCGACACCTACTCGAGGGAGCCACCCAACCATTCGAGGTCTGGACCGACCACCGGAACCTCGAGGCCCTCCGAACGCCCAGACGCCTCAGCCCAAAACAGGTCCGATGGGCCCAATTCTTCAGCCGCTTTAATTTCCAGCTGAAGTTCATGCCGGGCAAAAAGAACTTCCTGGCCGACACCCTCTCCCGACTGCCCCAAGACGAAGAGCCCGCCCCAGACACCATTGGGACGGTCCTATCCGCCTCGCAACTGGGGATGGCCGTGACCACCCGAAGCGGCGCTCGGAGACAGCTCGAATCTACGGCGCAACCGACGGCGGGACAACCTGCGACCAGACGAAGCCAACCGCAACTACCAGGGGGAATATGCACGGACATCGCCGCCGCCCTCAAAACCGACCCCTGGTTCCTGGCAAACCCCGACAAGGTAACGATGGCACAGGACCTGGCATGGGGGGAAGGCAGAATCTATGTCCCGGACTCGCAACGCCAAGCGATCTTGCATAGGTCACACGACGCCAAGCAAGCGGGACACTTTGGGTTCCTCAAGACCCTACACCTAACACGGCGTCAATTCTGGTGGCCCGCGCTCAGGCGAGACGTGAAAGCATACGTAGCGTCCTGCCCAACGTGCGCTAGGGCCAAACGGGCACCAGGCAAACCCGCGGGGCTATTACAACGGGTGGCAGAACCCTCCCGCCCATGGGAGGAAATCTCTATGGATTTTATAGTGGACCTCCCACCCAGCCAGAAGAAAACGGCCATTTGGGTGGTGAAGGATTACTTCTCAAAACAGGCCCACTTCATCCCCTGCACGTCGGTCCCGTCCGCACAACAACTAGCCAAACTCTTCCTCATCCACGTGTACAGGCTACACGGATGTCCCGCACGTGTGGTGACCAACAGGGGCACACAGTTCACCTCTAAATTCTGGCGGGCCTTCCTAAAGCTGACGGGGACCCAACAGGCCCTATCCACTGCCTGGCACCCCCAGACGGACGGAGCCACAGAGGTCCTCAATGCCACCCTAGAGCAATTCATACGCTCATATACCAACTATCACCAAGACAACTGGGCTGAACTGCTCCCGTTCGCCGAAGTCGCATACAACAACGCCGTCCACACGAGCACGGGGAAAACTCCGTTCGAGGTAGTCTCGGGGCGCGACTTCATCCCCATACCGGAGCTACCTCAACCCCCGGAACCCCAGGTGGACGCTAGCGACTGGGGACGGAAGATCGCGGAATCATGGCCAATAATCACGGCGGCGCTGAAGGATGCACAGGCAGCCTACAAAGAGCAGGCCGACAAGCACCGGCGCCAACAACCGACGTTCCAGGCGGGGGATATGGTCTACCTATCCACCAAATTCCTAAAGTCACCCCAACCCTCGAAAAAACTGGGGCCTAAGTACATCGGGCCGTTCCGAGTCACGCAAATAGTGAACCCGGTGGCAATACGCTTGGACCTGCCACACAACCTACGGAGACTCCACCCGGTGTTCCACACCAGCCTCCTGAAACCGGCAACCAACTCTCGATGGCACCCAAGCACGCCACAGCCCTCACCGGTGATGATCGACGGGCAACATCACTTTGACGTAAGGGACATACTCGACTCCCGCAAGCAACGAGGAACTCTACACTATTTGGTCAGGTGGAAACACTTCCCCCACCCGGAATGGGTGGCGGCGCACAACGTTAACGCGCCTGACCTGACCCGGGCTTTTCACCGGGCATACCCCGACAAGCCAAAACCAAGGTTAGCAAGCCGTCCCCTGCAAAACCCCTCCCCCGCGCCCCCCCACCTACCGTGCCCCAAGGGAAAGGGCCCCCCCAAGCCCGCGACTTGGGTGGACCTCCCCCCCCGGGACTCACTCCCCCCGCCCCGGGCCCACGAGGCAGTAACAAGCGTTCGCCAGCACCCTCCCCCCGCCCCGGGCCCACGGGGGAGTGGCAAGCAAGTCAACAGGGCAACCTGGGGGCAACGCCCAGGAGCACAAATAACAAAGGCGACGCACTTTGAATAAAAAAGAAGGGCCCTACCTGGAGCTGATAAGCACCCGACCAGCCACGCCTCTCTCCTCGCCGAACTGAGCCAAACAAACAGGGTGTGGCCGGAGCATGCGCACGCCAGGGCGTGACCTGGGCATGCGTACTAAGGACACACCCTGGGAAGGCACGTGGTAGAGGGAGGAGCAAAGGGAGGGGCGAGAACTACTCTGGCGGGAAATTAAAAAAAAAAAAAAAAGTTCCGTTTGACAGCTCCACGAAAAAAAAAAAAAAAAAAACCAGAAAACCGGGCACTATTCGGACAGGGGGCAGTATGTCATGAGTGCCGTTGAGCTGAAGTCATCAGCGCAATGGCACACATGACAATAGCAAGGAAACAGGGGAAGGGGCTCAAGATAAGTAGCCATCAACTCACAACGACTGAAGGTCAAGAAACAATAGCTAAACGGATCGCGGAGCACACCCAAGCCATTAGCGCTAATACAACGGAGATCGCCCAGCTGACAGCAATCACTGGAGGAATAGAAAAACCGATGATGGGCGATCCCGGAACGCCAGCGGGGCCTCGCAACCCCTCACCCACCGGCAGGTCAACGTGTTGGACAAAGGGAGGTGACGTGACCGTGAGTGAGGGGGCGCTGACCGGCGCGGGGTATTTAAACCCCGCACCGGCGCGCTCCTGTCACTCTCAGCTTTTTTCCGATGCTGTACCTGCGCTGTGAATAAACCAGAGCCTGTTCCACCGAACCAGTGTCTGAGCATTATTCAGAGGTAGGCAGCGCATGACAGGACCCTATGCTAACCCAACCAATGTGTGAATTTATGTTTCATGTCTTGTGATACTCCAGGTATTCAGATTAATTGAGTAAACCATGGTGAAGCACACCATGAGATAGCATGATATATGAGCAACAGAACCTAGGTTTCTTCCACCTCATACATCACTGAATAGCCAGGATATTGGAATCTCCCAGTACCATGAGAGGAGAAAGAACTCTTCCCTTTCTTTTCTTTTTAGAATTATCAACTTCTCAGCTAGGCCCTCTAACAGCAGCTTGGTTTGCAGTTATTAGCAAGTAATAATTTTTAACTCTATGCAACAAAATACTTGATTTGCCAGTTTCTGTATCTCAAAGTCTTCATTATACAGTACAGAACTAGGACAGATTATTCATTGCCAGCGCTCCTCACCACTCCCACCAGATTTCTTATTCTTCACAGCATGTGCCAACTTCCATCCCAGTAAAGATGGGGGTTTAAGGATTTTTTCTGGGACCCAAAACAGCATGGTTAGACAATTTGTCTAGAAACTAACAAACCTAGAAACTAGGCATGGAAGAAAAGATCATAATCTGCCACCATACATGGAAGGGATCTGTGGCTAGATTCCAATGCTGCCCTAGGCTAAAATGTGTTCTTGTCATTTGTAGCTCAGAGTGTTGCCAGAACCTAGCCACTGTGTTTGGTTAATGGCTCAGTGACATTTGAGCACCTAAGCTATTGGATTAATTGAGTAAACACTGGTTCTGTTAAATGTGGGTGGGTATATCACACATGCATAGCTTATTAAGTAGAATTTGTGGGCCTGACACATTTGGGCTGCTTTCCTTTCAGTAGGCCTCAACCAACTCACCACTATGACTTTTCCTGCTGGAATGCCACCTTTAACCCTATGGGCATTGTTGAATGATAGCTCTCTGATGCCTACTTAAGTCATTCAATTGCACTTAAAAAAATAAAACAAATCCATGGTCACCTGTCAGTTGAAGGCCAGCCAGTAATGATTAACCATGAATGACGGCTAAATGGAAATTCTATATTCAGATTTCACCAGACGATGAGCAGACATCTCTGAGGGAGATCATAGTTGCATTTTGCATAACTAAGACTAGTGTATCTGGGCTGCAAAAATCCAAATGTCAGCAAAGAGGCCCAGAAAACTCTAATTCTGCCCCTCTTTAGGGATCCACTGGATTTATGCAGCCCAAATTGGGTAGCAAAGCATGGATTGAAAGAGATGTTTTCCAAGGTTCCTTTCAGGCACATCATTCTGGACTAAGAGTTTACCTCTGACTGCCAGAAGTTGGGGACAAACATTAAAGTTTGCTGGGTAGCAGCCTGGCTTGTAAACCAGAGGAGTTATCAAACCAGTTCAGTCCTGGTTAGGGAAACTGATTATTAAACTGACAACCTGAAATTAAGCCAGGAATCCAAATGAAGATTGTTGTTGCATGGCTGGGTGGGATTAAGATATGCTGAGATTTCAAGATCCCAGACTATGAAACATAAAAAGAAAAATTTATTACGGTAATAGAATGGGTAATGAAAAAATAAATAAAATACCATTGAATATTTACATCTATGAATAGACAAATTCAATGAAGATCAACTAAATAAAATGTGCAATTTTTATTTTTCTTATATTTAGTGTATCTGTATTAATGTTTCTTAATTAACATATTTCAAACCTGACTTCATTTTTTAAAAAATCATAAGAACAGAGATCAGAAATTTAATTATAGAGATCAGAACTTATTTAATAGAAATAGCAAAGTAGCTTGTAATAAAATTAATCCTAGTACTCAGAACAAAACATATATCCTGCTATTATCCTATATAAACTTTGTACAGCCTTAAAAGAAAATCTCTTATGACTTCTTACTTAGAAAATAAGAAATGGTAGCCTTTTAATGTAAAGAAAAATGAGAATATGACATAGATCAGTAGTTAATTTTTAAAAAGCAGCTACATTAATCATAAAGCTGCTCTTCACACATCTCATTACATTTAAGTATGATTTCATTACTTTAAAGGAGCATAATAATTGATTATGCTAAATTATAAGATAGAATTTTTTTCATCTTCTTTGCACAGGAACTTTTCTTCCAATGGCTTTTGTCCTCAATGATAACTCATAGTTTTGTTACCACAACAGAGATGAAGTAACAGGTAGGACCAGTCACAGTGAGTGGCACTCAGTATATAAGCTTCTCTCCCATTTTGTGTGATCTTCCATGCCTGCGTAAGGTAGCATTCAGAGTTTTGGGATGGGTGGGAGAGTGGCAAGGAGGGGATTGGCAGAGATAACCTGGGACTGAAGGGACCTGTGAATGGGTTGGTAAGTAGGGTCCCCTTGTCCTTTTGAGGACTGAGTGACAGAATGTGAGGGTGGCCTTGGAAGATGGGGGGGAGGGGTTGTGGAGAGATGCTGCCTAGGGAACAATCAGATAAAAGAGAAAGAGGCCCGCCACAGAAAGGAACTTAGGAAGGTCCCATCTTAAAGTCGCCACATTTGAAAAACACTGATTTAGACTGCCCTTGGAGACAAGGAAACATGGTTTTTTTTTTTCTGTAATGCAACTCAGCAAAATGTCCTGTACTAAACAAATAAATCACACCCCTATTTATCTCTCTCTATACACACACACGCATATATAGTACATATACTGTGTATATATACTGTATAGATATATAGTACATATACTGTAGATGCACATGTGTGTGCACACACACACATGTGCACATGCACAGAGGCTGTGCAGCACTTCAGATTAAAAAACCAAAAGTTTTCTTTCTGGGAAGAGAGCCGTGTTAGCCTCTGGTAGCCAAAAATCAGAAGGAGTCCACTATCACCTTTTCTGACCACCAGTTTTTATTAAGAGGCATACGCTTTTGTGAGCTGCAGTGTATGCCTTTTGAAAAACTTGTGCCTTTTAATAAAATCTGGTAGTCAGAAAAGGTGCCAGCAGGCTCCTCCTAACTTTTGGCTACCGAAGGCAAACAAGTGCTTCAGAGCAGGGGTGTCTGTGGGGTGCGGTGGGGAGCCAGAAAGCCAGGATGGTGGCTAAAACTATGTGATCAAAATCCCACCCTTTTAATGTGTGTTGTGACACACATAAAAAGGGGCAGGGCTTCAATTGCGTTAATGTGGCCACTGTCTTGACTTTGTTGAGACACACACATCCCGCAGACAGCTCTGCTTCAGAGCATGCAGGGCCAGTAGAAGTAGCATATGTGTGCAACTCCTTAACCAAAACATATTTTGGATACATTTGAGGAGTTATGGAAAGCTGCCATGGCCAAGCCACCATGCTCTGAAGCATCTTGTTGCCTTTGAATCCAGCGTGCCGCCCACCTCTACATATACCATAGAAGTGCACCATTGTTCCTTCCTCAGAGAGAGCTGGAACTCTGAAATACCTGACCTCACCCAAGTTTCATGTTTTACATCCTGCCAAACCACAGGATAAACCTGCTGGCTTTCCTTTAACAATAGCTAATGAAAGATTTTTATTTATTACAAAGGCCAAAAGGCACTTCCTCATTCCTCTGCTCCCGTTTGAGATCAGTACGTCCAGAACTGCTGACATATGGGGAGTGAAGCCTCAGTACTAAATTTGTTGATATCCTTCAGAAAGATGACTATCTTTAACACATGACCCAGGGGAAGAGCCAGGGCCGCAACTAGGGTCACCTGGGGCAAACATGGATTCCACGCCCATTTTGGTGCCCCCCAGCACTCATTTTGGTGCCCCCCCAGTGTGGTGCCTGGGGCACATGCCCCGCTTGCCCTCCCATAGTTGCAGCCCCGGGAAGAGCTTCAAGGATTACAGCACAGTTATTTGAAATACTCACTCAACATTTGTGTTACACTGTTTGGTGCTGGAATTAAGGTGTTGGCTAGAAACTGGGAGACCACGAATTCTCTTAGGCCCAAAAGCTGGCTAGGTGACTTTGGGCCAGTCACTCTCTCTCAGCCCAAGCCACTTCATAGGGATGTTGTTGGGGGGAAAATAGGGGGCAGGAGCATTATGTATGTCACCTTGAGTTGGACAAAATAAAGGCAGGATATTGATCTAATCCTCCTCCTCCTCCTCCTCCTTCAAATTGAGGATGAGCAGATGCATGGAGGTTGCTTTAAACCTTGCACTACCACCACCTGCCGTGAACCACCCAGAGTCATTGGGAGTCAGGTGGTACACAGATTTAATGGAGGAGGAAGAGGAAGAGGAGGAAGAAGAAGAGGAAGCAGCCTGTTGTTTACCTTTTTTTCCAGTGGATCACATCCCTTTTTAATCTATTTATAGCCCCACTGGATCCTTGCCATTTCCCAGCAGCTCAATAGAAAATGAGAGGGTAATAATCTTTTTTTTCATGAAGATACTCTGAAATTATTCTTAGGTAATATGCCCTGCATCCTCTGCTCCCCTCCTGCCCCCTCACTCCCATTGCTTCCCTCAAGGAGCCAAGAAGGGATACATCCCAACTGATTTGCGCAAGTAGGAAGGCCGGAGGTTCAGGCAGCCGTTTCAAAGGTCCAGAGCAAAGTCTCTGCTAGCATGATCTCCCACTGGGCTTTTGCTAGGGGAAGGCCCTTGTGAGGACAGACGATTTGGAGAAAGAGGCCAGGCAAGGGATGCTTAACCTTCTCTCCACCCCTTGCTTGTAAGGATTGCCTATTCTAAAACACCATCAGACTCATAAACAGGATCATAAAGATATCTGATTTATTAAAGAATAGTATGCAGGATCACAAAGAAAGCTGAGAATGGAAAAAGCGCGCCAAATGCAAACTAAAAAACCCTCGGTACAAACGAGATCCCTCCCCCCGTAGAATCTTCCCAGGCTCACAATCCCAGGTGCTCCTAACGGCTTCTGATGGTCCACGGGAAACGTCCTTGAGCAGAGCACATAACCCAAACACATTCCATTGAAATGAACATAGATACAGAGCTTGGCACAAGGTTTCACAGCAGCTCCCTCCCAACAGAAACGCGTATCAGCACCACAGCATGTGAAACGTTACGATGTACAGTGCACATTGAAACAGTGAACATGACATTGCTTTCCTGCAGCAGCCCACCCTCCCCCCGGCTTTCCTCTCCTCTTGTGTGAGGGCCCCTGTCCAGGCGCATGCTTGCAAGCTGCAGTCCAGCTTTCATTACCACTGTTAACGGGTGGCAGATTTGCCCGATACTGCTCTCAGGACCTCCATCAACGTTAAACATTAAACCAACCGGTTGATCTTCGCCTCTCTGGCTTCTGCAGGAATGGAAACCCTGGGCCACTGGCTTCCATGCATAATGTGCTAATCGTGGAAGCTATGCAGTCCTGGAAAAGTGCTGTCTCTTGGAGCCTCCCCGAGGACAGAAAGAAAGGAATAAAATGAGGGTGCTGAGAAGGGGAAGTGTGTGTGTGTCATATCTACAAAAGCAAGTCTTGAAGAAAGAAGAATGGGATGATTTGGACAGAAATAAAAGTTCAAGCTGGGGGAACAGAATAAGAGAAACCAAGAGCCTGCAGGGCTGTCGGAATAAATATGGGGTTAAGCTGAGCCGATTGCAAAGAAAAGAGGCAATAAAGATGCTGGGGATTTATGGTAGTTTAGTCCTTGCTTTGGAAGTATTTTTAGTCCTTTTGAGTCTTTTCTATTAAAAAATCAGCTTGGATGTCTTAATCTTAGCAAAGAAAATGCCATATACAATAAATCAGTTCAGAAGAGCAAGCCCATAGCTACAGAGGAGATTTTTTTCCCCCTTAGATTTCTGGAATTTTTTTGACTATTTTAAGCCTTGTATATGATCTATTATTTTCTTGAGACCAAGGTTTAATTTCAAATGTAATATATTTAATAGAGAGCATTGTGTCATAGGCAATTGCAGCTTGTTTATGCTTCCCTTCCCTGTCCCTCTGCCAATACACTCTACAGCATCCCTTTCAAGTTTATAGTCAAATTATAGACTTTAAGTTTGTTACTAGAAGGTAAGTTTGAAAACATAAAACCATTCCGTTGAGTGAGGCATCATGGTTGATTGCTGACAGATCTTTCAGTAACATAGCAATTTCTCTCAACTGGAAACACAACCCCTTCCTTATCTATTTCCTCAGAAGCTCTGCTAAGGCCAAAGGCCAGAAGTGAGTTCTCTCAAGTTCTTCCAAGTTAGGAATTCATTGGAACCAATAATACTTCAAAGGCTAGATGTTTTGTATATAGTGTGTGTGTTTAGGTAGAAGCATGCCACCTGTGTGTGGTTCAACAATGCTGACAATTATGCAAGTTTCTGTTGAGACTGCAAGTACATGCAAGTATATTTTTCCCCTCTACAAAGGCACTTTCCATAAAAGAAAGTGCAGGATAGAATCAAGGAAAGAGATTTAAATCCACCTTCCCATGTGCCATGGACCTAGTCCTGGAACTGTTAAGGGAAAAGACCAGATGTGCTAAAACCACAGTTGCATTTAACATCCTTTTTGTTTTATTTGATTAATAAACAATTACTAATCGAAGCAAATATGTGTAGCTCAGGGCTGAACTGTGGAGTCCTTGGTGCTCTCTGAGACTTGTTGTTTTCTTGCAGACGTTTCATTGCCAGACTAGGCAACATCTTCTGTGCAAAGAGGGAGTGGGCCTTGCTCTCAGTTTCTATACTGTGGCTTGCCCTGCTTGTGTTCGTGGGGGTGTTGTTCTCTCCTTGGGGGTTCCTTGATTGGGTTGTTGTTTGCTGCTTGGTTGATTGCCTGAGTTAATAGTTCCTTGATTAGGGCTTGATTGTGCTGTTTGATGGTTCATCTGGTGTTAATCCTAGTGCTGATTTTTGCATATCTGGGTGTTGATTGCTGGCCAGGGAGCGTACTGGTCTTTTGGCTTTTCTATTGTCTCTTTTGAACAGTATGTAAATGTTGTTTACCTCTATGTGTCTGTTGATGGCTGCTTGGTCTGAGTGCCAGGCTTCCAGGAATTCTCTGGCGTTTTTGGAATTGGCTTGGTTTAGGATGCTCAGTTTCCCAGTTGAAACTATGGTTGAGTCTGTCCATGTGTTGTGAGTTTAAGGAGTTCTCATCATGTCTTCTGACTGCTAGGTGGTGTTCGTGGATGCGCTCTGCTAGTCTTCTGCCTGTCTGTCCTACATAGTGGCTGTTACAGTCTTTGCATTGTATGTTGTAAATAACTCCTGCTTTTCCTTCTTGGGCTATTGGGTCTTTTGGGTTGCTTAATATGTTTTGAAGAGTTTTAGTTGGTTTATGTGCTACGGTGATGCCGTGTGGTTATAACAGTCTTTTGTTGTTTTCTGAGATGTTTTTGATGTATGGCAGTGTTATCCTTTTCATAGTTTCCATTGGTTGGGTTGTAGTGGGATTCAGGATTCTGAACCCGAATCTCCTTGGCAAAGTGCAAAGTGGAACCCAATCAGTTATCCTTCAGAGTTCAAGGTTTTTTAAAACTATGCAGTTCAATTCTTGGCTGGAAAAACTAGCAAAAAGTATAAAAATTCATATTTTAGAATAAAATGCTTCATGCACATTTTTAAAATCAATTAATGTAGAAAAAGGCTGTAACAGATGCAGTACTAAGATGAGAACAGATTGAGCTGCTCCTCCTTAGGAGCAGCAGGTAGGACCTGTAAGAAAGAAGAGGAAATGCCTCTTACATTTGTTGCTATTTGAAGTTTCATTGTATTAAAATAGGAATTTTATTTTTAAAAAAAACATGTTGCCCTATTAACCTGGAACTTCTGTTTAATTAATTAATTACTTGACTAAGCGTTCAGTAAAATTGCTAATAAAACGATCTTGTAAATGTAATCTATTTCATAGGCAATCTTGTCTAGATTACATGTATCTGTCAGACCCAAGAAAAATTCTCCCAGTGAGAAGAATCAAAACAACATTCTTAGGGTACTTCCTGAAAGACAAGATCTAGTACTAGTCACCAGTCTTTGTGCAACAGAATTTTTGCTTTGTTCTGATGTTGTGGAAATGAAAAATATCAGTGGGAAAAGATGGGAGGGTTTCAAATGGAAAATAATACTACCTTGATCCCTAACACAAAATAGGATGAATTGACCAGGTTGATTATACGAGCTGTACCTTGTCTAGATGCACCCTTGGACCATCAGTTTGTAACAGAAATGCTCTAAACCAGTGTCCTAGACAACATTGAGTTCCAATGAGCATCAAATGTGCAAGCTACGGTATTAGGCCTACCATACCTGAGCTGCAAAAATCTGGACAGTGACTGGATGGCACCAGAGAATAACTCTTTCTGGATCTCTTTGGTACTATCTAGTGTTCATCCAGATTTGTGAAACCCAGGTATGAGAGCCTGAATGGCTATGATTTGTGCCGGGTGGGGCCAGAAGTCAGACTCAGGTGAAGGAAGAAGTGATTTCTAATACATGACTGCCCTCTGCTGGGGGGAGCAATTAAAGCCCCTTCACTCAGGATGTTCTCTTTTGCGTTTGCTGGGATTGGAGAAGCAAGTTTAAATCTGATACCTGAAGAGAGGAGGGGAGATCCAGCAAATTGAATCCAAAATCAGAGAGGAAAGCACCAATTTTGTCCCACCTGTACACTGGCTTTGCTATAGCAATTGTACCAAAGTCCTACAAAAAATAAAGATCTAATTGTCTATGTCATATTATTATAAAACAAAGCTGCTGCAGATCCCCTTATCCTTTCAACCAGAAGTCTTTCTCAGTGGTAGGTAAGAGATTTTCTCATCTCCTGAGCTTTGATTACTTCTTTTTTTCATGTACAAAAAATCTCCAAGTATGTTCTTATCTTTATCCTTATCCTTAGTAGTCTATATTTTTTTAAAATAAAGACTGTCTGTCATTTTACAATATATCTATTGATCACCAAGAGTCAACACTGACTGGAAGGCACAAAAAAATCATAATTTAAAATAAGAATTTAAAATTATCAAAATAGTTTTCTGTAGTGTCTTAAAAACAATGCAAAATCTATTTTTTAATTGATCCTACCAGGAGCATCTGCAAGTGTCAAAAAATTCCAGATGTCAGCTACAAAATCAAACCCTATCCCTTTCTTCTATGCATGGAAGATGCAGTGCATGTAAGAGAGGGGCAAGGTTTTCATCATTCCATTCTGCTGTCTAGCCCTTTTTGTCTCCCACCCCCAGCCTTCTGCTGCACAGATGCCCCTGGATCTCACATCGGATTCAGTTTTCTAGCACTTACGCATAATAACTGCAAAACAAAAGCACCTTTTGCACCCTTATCTGATTATCTGCAAGTCCTTTGTTTGCTTAAAAGAAAATTATATTGATTTTTATGCAATTAATTCTTGAGCAAGGTTTTAAGTCTTAGATATCTATTTGGACCAACAATAGCTGTAAAGGCCTGACTGTTTCTCCAGGCGTTAGCAGCCAATTGAGTGAGAGTCCCCTTTTGGTTCTTTTGTTATGTTGCTTGGTTGCCATTTTATATGTTGTATTTATATGTTGTACAGTATATGTTGGATGTATATGGTGGGTTTTGTTTTTTCTGGTTTTGTTTTATTATTTATTTTTCATGCTGTACGTCACCCAGAGCCACATTGTTTGATTTGGGCAGCCTTATAAATCTCAAAAATAAACAAACAAACAAATATAGCATGCTGACTGGTTGTACTTCGCAGGGGACAACCTCATTCTTCCACCCACCAGAACATGATTCTTCTTGTTGCCCCTTAATACCATAAAATGCTAAAATTGTTAATGGGTGCATTCTAAAAAAGAAAAATAAATAGCCAGCTATTTTAGCGGAAAGATGTCAGTTGGTCTTATTGTATGCTTGTCATTATTCTGATTGCAGATAAAACCATGTGAATTCCAAGTGCAAGTGGTCCTTAGAACATGATGTGCTTAGTTGGAATGCAAAGAAATAGCAACTGGGCAGACAAAACATGTGAATAACTACATTTAAAAACCAGACCATATGTGGTAGAATGTTTTAAAGCAATAAATTAGCACAAACTCTATAAATGCATATAATTTCCAGTCTTAACATAAGACCATATTCCACCTTACCTAAAGCAAGCAGGAGCCATCATGTTTGGGGTTGGCTAGTGCCCTAGAGTGCTCATCACATACAAGGACTGAGTTATTATCTGCCATTTGGGATTCTATTTTTATCTATGATTGTTGCTTACTTGTAATTATATTTTGAGGGATTATATTTTTATATATTGTAATTTTATTGTATATTTATTGTTTTATCGATTATTGTTGTAAACCGCAGAGTCCCTCTGGTAGGAGGAGATGGGCTGTGACAAATTTGATGAAAGAAAGAAAGAAAGAAAGAAAGAAAGAAAGAAAGAAAGAAAGAAAGAAAGAAAGAAAGAAAGAAAGGCCAAGATATCAGTATGCAGAGAGAATTCTCAGCATCTCAAAACAGAGAGCAAAGAAGCAGATTTAGCTCCCAACCTCTTTCCATTAGTGCCCCCTATTATTTTACTTTCTGCCCTTAAATGGGATAGTTCCCATTTACACTTAGAAGAATGAAGCAGCATGGCAAAATGTGTCTTTCTGTCAAGTATACATGTCTCATTCTTTCTTCCACTGTCATGTTTCCACTGGAAATATTTTTAATTCATGTGAGAACACATTTTGGCTGCTGAAGATAGGGAAATGCTAGGTGTTTTCATCCTTTTTACAGTTATGTTGTTAATTGTGTTTTATTTATATTATTGCTTATGTTTTATTAACCATTATGCATTAGATTTGACCAAAGTCCAGATCATCAAGTATAGCAGGATCATTCAGGACAGATTTTTATTTCCCTGGAGCAGAGGGGATAAGCCTGAACTATTTTGTTCCACTTCGGGGCTTCTACTAAGCTTCATTCTCAAGAGCTCCATTGTATGCTGAAGATAGTAGTCTAGCAACTAAAGCAAGAACTGACATTATTTAGATAGAACCTGTTGGAATGGAGTTGACAGATGGGGGCATTGGGATCAGGAATTGAGAGATTCGCCCTGAAATCAAAAGGACCCTTCCAAACAGAGTTAGGTGACCTCCATTGGTTGCCCTAATCACAGTGTCTTCCAATGTGGAAGAGCTTCAGACTGAGAGAGACCATTTATTTGAGCATTCACTGCACCACAAGGTTGCTCAGTCTCTTGCCCTTAGCAGTTCTCCGAGGAAGTTTTGCAACTGTGCTAGCTAATTGATCTGGCCTAGTAACCATTTTTGTTTTTTTTAATGAAAAAGATCTGTGAGTTAATCTCAACCCCCAGCAATCAGCTCCACCGCATTCAGGAAGGACATTATAAGAATCACAATAGAATACAACCACTACTTTCATTTGCGGAAAGCCCTTTCAGCCAGTTGGTCTGAAATCTGACAAAGTTGTTCGCTGCTGCAGGGAATATTATTACAGTAAAATTCCTCACATTTTATCCCATAACAAAAAACATTTTTTAATACCTAATACTGGGAGGCAAATAGACCAAGAACGTTTGCTCTGATTTCTGTGAAGGGTGGCATAACTATGCATTTCTTCTCCACCCCCAGGGGCTACCAGATCCTAAGCCTCCCTCCAAACCTACTGCTCAGTTCAGCACTTTTTGGGAAAAGTAAAGGCAAAATTGTAAAGGTGAAATTTGAAATAGCTCTACTGGGTTGAGGTATTAATTGAAACGTATTCCCCCTTATTGTAAGTTAGGACCCAGTTATTTGTGAAGTTCCCCTCTAAACCCAAGAGTACTGAGGCCATTGTGTGTCTTTGAAGGGTTGTAGTGGTCACTTCAAAGCCATTTCCTCATCTTCTGAGCATGCAGGGCCAACAGAAGTTTCTTTAGTCTTCTGTGCCTGCACATACTTGCTGAAAAGGCAGCTCTGAAACTGTACGCCGAGCCCTTTAGAGATATAGCCATCCTGGCAAATCCACACAGTACAAGAGCTTTGTGGTTGAACTCTTTTGACAAGAGATTAGCTGGCTGAGTGAAAAGTCATTAGTTGCTCAAGATTGCAAGCCAAGTGCATTGTACAGTTTGAGTCCCAAAGGTTCTGCAAATATTACTTATTATATCTCAACATTTGCTACAATGCTATAACAAATGCCTCTGAACTGCTTTTCCCCACTGTATCCTGCATACTTAGAGTTCCTGTATTAAGGAAAAGTGCTGTCAATTGCTTCAGTAGAGAACCTCAAAAAGTAAATGTCTTTGCACGTCACATGCCATGTGCATCAAGTTCTTCAAAGATGATTCATTTCCAGACAAAAAATGGCAAATTCCTAACTAAAGATCTGTAAAAGGGTATTTTGTTCCACCCCCATAAAGTTCCTTGCAATATTTAACCCTTCTACTAATTATAATCATGCACATTATCCTAGACAGAAGTAAAACAAAACACAAAAACATAAAATACATCAAGTAGCACTGAACTATAAAGATAAGATTTCTGATATGTGTTAAGGCTCATAACCCATAACACCAGCCTTGTTTTTCATATATCGCTGCATGAATTTTTGTAGAAAGAAGAATGGAATCTTAGAAACACAGTCTCATTTGACTGACAGCTACAACAAGCCCACATCATGGCCTTTCTTGCAGAAAGAGAAGTCATCCCAAGAATATTCTCTGAATACAGTAGATGCTGTCAACATTTCCTATGGCATTAGACCTCGACTCATCTGAAACTGGCTTGGACAATTTAAATTTATGCCTTTTTTTTATCCACCATCAAACACTAAGCCAATGACAACTGTCAAGAATGAGTCTAGTACTATTTGTGAATCTTAAGCTGCTTCTTCAGGCTCAGTTGCAGTTTGCCTGCCTGCCTGCCTGCCTGCCTGCCTGCCTGCCTGCCTGCCTGCCTATCTATCTATCTATCTATCTATCTATCTATCTATCTATCTATCTGTATCTGATCAATTTATATGGCTACCCAACTTGCAAAATATAAGGTAACTGAGACCAACCAACAGTAATTGAATTTCCAGTTATTACAGACAGGCTTATCTAGCACCCTGGCCCAATGCCCAGGGTAAAAGCCAAATCTTCAAGGCCTTCTGGAATACCAATAGAGACAAGGCTGTCCAAATCTCCAGGGGCACTGCAACAGAGATGACACTGTTTTATAGAAGAGATCCAGAAGATACCCAACCTGTTGGATCTCATGGGATGGACAGAGTCAATTGGAGATAGGCAGTCCCACAGGTAATCCAGAACCATGCTACGAAGAGCTTTATAGGTGATAGCCGTCATCTTGAATTGTACCCAGAAGCCTATTAGGAGACAGTGAAGTTTCTGGAGCAGTGGCATTCTATCAGCATTCCATGGTGTGCCCATAACGACCTACAGCACTGCATTCTGGACCAATTGCAGCTTCTGGATGGTCTTAAAGGGAGCCCCATGTAGATATCCCATTGCAATAGTCCAACTGGGAAGTGATCAAGATGTGAGTATAATATAGATCACTGTAATGAATCATGCCCTGTACTGATATATGTATGTCTGTAAATATACCTTTTGCATGTTTGTATGTTTTTGTTCCTTTTTTCCCCAGCTTTATTTTCTTCTTTTATAATTTTGCATATTTTTTTCTTTTTCTTCTTTTTATTTAAATAAAAAAATATAGACAAAAAAAGGTTGTTGGGGGGAAAAAGATGTGAGTGACTATGAGTTCCTGATTTAGGAATGGGTAGACAAGGGACGCGGTGGCGCTGCGGGTTAAACCGCTGAGCTGTCGATCGGAAGGTCGGCGGTTCGAAACCGCGTGGCGGGGTGAGCTCCCGTTGTTAATCCCAGCTCCTGCACACCAAGCAGTTCGAAAACATGCAAATGTGAGTAGATTAATTGGTACCGCTTCGGCGGGAAGGTAACGGCGTTCCGTGAGTCATGCCGGCCACATGACCACAGACGGGTCCTTAGGGACAACGCCGGCTCCAAGGCTTAGAAACGGAGATGAGCACCGCCCCCTAGAGTCGGACACGACTGGACTTTACGTCAAGGGAAACCTTTACCTTTACCTAGACAAGGTGGAATTGTGGAAAAGCCCTCCTGGCTACAGCTGCTACCTGTTCTTCCAGCATGTAATGATTGCCCCAGCCCAAATACTCAGACTCACAAGAGGCTGCTATATAAAATCTGATTTATTAAGGAACTAAAGGCAAATACAGAGAAAGCTGAGAATGAGCAAAAGCGCGCCAAATACAAACTTAAACCCTTGGTGCCAACGTATCCCGCCTCCCTCGTAACAACCCCGCCCGTCACAGGTGCTAGCAATCGTCAGAGCTGCTAGCCTGGGAAAGTAACCTTGAACGCAGTAGATAATGCAAATACATTCCAGAGCAAAGCCAAAAGATAACTACTCCCATCCTCCCAAGAAAGATGAAACACGCATCCAGCTAATGACATGCGAAACGTTACGATGTATCAAAGACATTGAAACAGCGAACATGACATACCGCCCCCCTAAAAATACTCCTAGGGACCCGGCTTAGTGGGATAAGCAGAGTGGAAACGTGCCACTAGGACAGGGGAAGCCACATCTGGTGCAGCGACCCACTCGGGATGAGGGAAATGCTTCCAACGCACTAAGTATTGCAGAGTATTGCGAAGGCGTCTAGAGTCCAAAATTTCTTTAACTTCAAAGTGTTGCTGACCGTCAATCATGATGGGGGTTGGAGGTGGAGGTTGGCGATGCCAGCGGTCAGAAGGAATAGTCGGTTTGAGCAAACTGCAATGAAAAACAGGGTGTAAGCGTTTGAGGTTATGAGGCAAGTCAAGTTTAAAAGTCACAGGGTTAATTTGAGCAGTAATTGGGAAAGGACCCACAAATTTAGGAGCCAGTTTCTTGGAAGGTTGTGAGGACTTTATGAACTTAGTGGAAAGGTAAACCAAGTCTCCAACTTGAAATGCCGGCTGAGGGGCACGCTTCCGGTCAGCATACTGTTTATAATCCAATTGTGCATCGGCTAGTGCTTTTTGAATCATCGGCCAGGAGTCTGCCAGTTGCGTTGCCCAATCACCCGGAGTGGTTGACCCGCCTGGAGGTTGTGGTAGATCCGGGATAGGTACAAAGTCTTTGCCTTGGGCAACACGAAATGGGGTTTGGCCGGTGCTTTGATGAACCGCATTGTTGTAAGCCACTTCAGCAAAAGGGAGGAGGTCTACCCAGTTGTCCTGCTGGTAATTCACAAAAGCTCGAAGGTACTGCTCCAGAGTAGAATTTAAAGCCTCTGTGGCCCCGTCCGTCTGGGGATGCCACGCCGTGGACAGGGCTTGCTTCGTTCCTAACAATTTGAGAAATGCCCGCCAAAATTGTGAGGTAAATTGTGTGCCCCTGTCCGAAATTAAGCGGGAGGGGCATCCGTGTAGCCTGTACACGTGTACCAGAAATAGGCGGGCCAATTGACGTGCCGACGGAATGGACACACAAGGGATGAAGTGGGCTTGTTTTGAGAAATAGTCTTTGACCACCCAAATGACCGTTTTGCGTTGACTGGGTGGTAATTCAACAATAAAGTCCATGGAAATTTCATCCCAGGGGCAAGAAGGGGCAGCCACCGGCTGCAGCAGCCCCTGAGGCTTCCCCACCTTGCGCTTAGACATCGCACAAACAGTGCAGGAGGCAATATAGTCCTTAACATCCTTGCGTAACGTGGGCCACCAGAACTGCCTCCGAACCAGGTGTAAGGTTTTAAGAAACCCGAAGTGACCCGCTAGTTTGTCATCGTGTGAACGTAATAACACCTCTTTCCTTAGGCTTTCAGGGACGTAGAGGCGGTTAGATTTCCAAGCGAAGCCTTGGTCAAAAGTAACATTGTCTTTATTTGCAAGCAACCAAGTATCAGTTTTCAGCTCTTTTAGAAACTTTTGTTGCAACTGGGAAGGAATTGACAAAGCGCTCGGCTGGGCGGCGTCTGCAGCGGGTGGCTGCTGTGCGCACGTTTGACTACGCGTCACAGCCTGCATGCCCAATTGGGGCGCCGTCCACAGGGTGCTAACCACCTCTGGCGCTGCCCCAGAGTCCTGAGGTTGCCTTGACAACGCATCAGCCAGGAAATTCTTTTTCCCCGGAATAAACTTCAATTGAAAATTGAACCGATTAAAAAATTGAGCCCAACGGACTTGTTTTGGGCTTAGTTTTCGAGGGGTGCTAAGAGCCTCCAAATTTTTATGGTCAGTCCACACCTCAAAGGGATGATTCGCCCCCTCTAACAGATGCCGCCAAGCTTCCAACGCGGCTTTTACTGCGAATGCCTCTTTCTCCCATACATGCCAACGTCGCTCAGTCTTGGAGAACTTGCGGGACAGGTAGGCACATGGCTTGAGGCATCCTGTCCCATCTTGTTGCATCAACAATGCCCCAATGGAATAATCGGAGGCATCAGCCTGAACCACAAAAGGTTTTGAGGGATCCGGATGTTGCAAAATGGGCTCTTTGATAAAAGCTGCCTTAAGCCGCTCAAATGCCATTTGACAAGCAGGCGTCCAGCACAACAGCGCCCCTGGATTCTTTACTCTCCGAGTGTCTCCCAAACCCTTGGTTCGGAGCAAGTCGGTTAGTGGCAAGGCAATTTCAGCGAATCCCCTTATGAATAATCTGTAGTAGTTACTGAACCCCAGGAAACTTTGAAGTTGCCTGCGGGTGCGGGGACTTTCCCAGTCCATGATAGCCTGCACCTTGGCAGGGTCCATTTCAATGCCTTTATCTGAAATTCTATACCCCAAATAGTCAATTTGTGTCTGGTGAAATGCACATTTAGACAGTTTGGCATACAATTCTGCTGATCTGAGTTTACTCAGCACCCTTTTCACCAGAGATACATGCTCTTCCATGGTTTCAGTATAAATCAATACATCATCCAAATACACCAATACCCCCTTAAACAGATGCTCATGCAGTACTTCATTGATCAATTGCATAAATACCCCAGGGGCCCCAGCCAAACCAAAAGGTAACACCTTATACTGGAATGCACCCAACGGGCAATTGAAGGCAGTTTTCCACTCATCGCCCTCCTTGATTCGTACACGATAATAGGCTTCTCTTAAATCGAGTTTGGAGAAGATTTTTCCCTTAGCCAGATGTGACAACATGTCCTTGATCAATGGCAGGGGATATTTATTGGAAACTGAGACGGCATTTAATCCGCGGAAATCGGTACAAAGTCTCAATGTCCCATCCTTTTTTGGGCGAAAGAGAACCGGCGCCCCCACCGGTGAATTCGCTGGCTCAATGAATCCGCGTGCCAAATTTTTGTCCACAAAGTCTCTCAACAGAGTCAGTTCCTTTTGTGTCATGGAATAAATCTTTGGCTTGGGCAATTGGGTGTTGGGCACCAGTTCAATGGCACAATCCGTTTTTCGATGAGGGGGCAATTGGTCGGCTTCCTTTTCGCCAAACACATCAGCAAACATCCGGTACTCCGGCGGCAAGCCTTCCAGAGGAGGGGCCGGGAAATGCGGAGTCGCAGCTGCCGCAACCCCCACCATCTCCTCTGGGGTACCCTTTCCTTCTGTCGCTTGGTAAAACCCATCCCTAAATGTGATAGTCCGGTAAACCCAGTTTATTTGGGGATTTTGCTGAACCAACCAGGGCACCCCCAACACCACCAAGGGACCTCCTACTGGAGACACGACAAAAGACAAACCTTCCTGATGGCTGCCCAGCTGCAAGGCTACCCGCCCTGTGAAATGGGTGACCGGTTTGCCCCCTGCCATGGACCCATCCAGCTGTGTAAAGGCGATGGGTCGCTGTAAAGGGAAAGTAGGTAGCTCCAGAGCCGCTACCACATCGGGGTGCATTAGACACCGGGAACACCCTGAATCAATCATGGCCCATACTTCTACAGCCTTGGATTGAGAGCCCAACTTCAACTTCACCGTGAGAATGCGGTAACTGCCACTCACCGATGAAGGCTCGCGCCCTTCTTCCACCACCTGCCCTGCGGCGCCCTTTAAAGCAGGTGGCTGGCGTTTCCCGCCGGCTGCAGTAGTTCGGGCTCACCCTCATCCTCGTAGAACATCACATCGTCTCCCTCGCTTTCAGCCACCACAGCTTTCTGCTTCCTCGGCAGGGCAGGGGACTTCGTCGGCGGCTTGCCGAGCCGTTCCTCTCCCTTTGCCTTCGGGCACGCCGCCACTCGATGCCCCTCCTTACCACATCTCAGACACAGGCCTTTTGCATACCGCTTCTCTTGCTCCTCGTCCCAGGGTCGTTGTCCTGGTCGCCCCCCGGTGCTCGGTGGGCGGCTGGGCTTCACCTCCCGCCCCGATTTGGTGGTCTTTCGATGGGCGAAGATCTCATGGGCATGCTCAGCCCTTCCCGCCAGCTGGATCCATTCGTACAGCATATATGGGTCGTCCCTCCCCAAGGACCAGCGCAGCACCTCTGTGTTCAGGCCGTCCTTGAATAACTCGATGATGGTGGCTTGGGACCAGTCATCCACCTTCCCAGCAAGCGCTTTAAACTCTAGCGCATAATCGGCCACGGATCTTGACCCCTGCTTAAGTTCTTTCAGAGCTCGCTTTGCCCTCTCTTTCGCCAGGGGATCCTCAAAGTGTTGCCTCAATGCCCAGAGAAACTCGTTGAATTTCTCCAGTTCAGGCACTTCCGACTGGCACATCTGGACATACCAGTCTGCTGCCCTCCCTTTCAGTTTGGTGGCAATGGTGATGATCTTTGCCTTTTCCGATTGAAAAAGCGACCCCCATTCTTCCATGTAGGCTTTAGCATTCGTCAGGAAAAATGAGAGTTTGGTCGGGTCCCCATCAAACTTGACAGGGAAGTCTCTCATCCCGCCCCCCGCCGGGCTGCACCCCGCCACCGGGGCTACAGGGGTTTGTGCTTCCCGGGTTCGCGGCGGCGCGGGGCCCTGGGGCGGCCGCACCGGCGATGCTGCTATTTCCATCTGGACCGTCTGGTCCCCCTCGCGCATCTGCGCCGTCCGTCGCCGCTCCGGGGACTGCCGATGGGACGAAGGGGTCGAATGCCGTTGGCTTGATCCTTCCCGGGTTTCTCTCAACGAGGTCACATCAAGACTCAGCTGCTTCAGTATAGTTTCTAACGAGTCCATTTTTGACTCCAGCACTCGGATACGATCTGGGGTGGGGGAGCCCTCCGTTGGCTGCACCTGAACCACGGTGGGGGATAATGGGTATCTCTGCCTCCAGGATGGGCCCCCCGCCACCGTGACATCCCCTTGGGTCTCATCCCAGGTGACCAGCTCACCCGGAGAAGTTACGGTAGTCTCCGGGGCAGTTTTCATGCCCCCGGCTTCACCCTCCGACTCGGAGCTCGCCTCTTCTAGGATGGCTGACAGCTCCCCCCCTTGGGACGGTCGGTCGGGTTGCCTCACGGTCGAGTCCGGTTCCCCTTCTTCCATCATCACGATGTCGGGTTCGGTCATCGCTGGCGCTCTCCCTCACAGGGTTAGACAACTTGTCTTTTCCCGGACAGGGGCCAGCGGAGTTGGGATCTTAGATTCTCAGCTTTATGTAATGAT
This sequence comes from Candoia aspera, assembly GCF_035149785.1. Taxonomy (NCBI): domain Eukaryota; kingdom Metazoa; phylum Chordata; class Lepidosauria; order Squamata; family Candoiidae; genus Candoia; species Candoia aspera. The sequence goes on along the minus strand of NC_086153.1, from coordinate 273,249,833 downwards.
TGCCCCAGCCCAAATACTCAGACTCACAAGAGGCTGCTATATGAAATCTGATTTATTAAGGAACTAAAGGCAAATACAGAGAAAGCTGAGAATGAGCAAAAGCGCGCCAAATACAAACTTAAACCCTTGGTGCCAACGTATCCCGCCTCCCTCATAACAACCCCGCCCGTCACAGGTGCTAGCAATCGTCAGAGCTGCTAGCCTGGGAAAGTAACCTTGAACGCAGTAGATAATGCAAATACATTCCAGAGCAAAGCCAAAAGATAACTACTCCCATCCTCCCAAGAAAGATGAAACACGCATCCAGCTAATGACATGCGAAACGTTACGATGTATCAAAGACATTGAAACGGCGAACATGACACAGCAGGACCCAAAAATTTAAGAGGAGCCCAAACTGTACATCAGTTCTGTCTGGAGGAGCACTACCCAAATCCAGAACTAAAGATGGAAAATTCCTGGATCCAGGAGCTGAAACACACAGAGCTACTCGTAAGTTGAAGTCTGCCTTTTGCCATCCAGACCATCAGCCTCCAGTCACTGGGAAAGAAGCTTGAGGGCATCACTTTGTTGGCAGGGGTGGAAATGTATGGCTGAGTATCATCAGCAGACTGATGATACTTAATCTCATGGCAACAGATGACCTCGCCATTTAAAATATTTATATATGTCCCCTACACATACATCCTACCCTTATTTGAAGTGCAGTTTATTTGAAAACAGAAACGAAAACATACGAACATACAAAACGTATATTGATCTCTTATCAACTCAGTTTGCATACTAATCTCGTTATTCCCAATAAAATTGACTTTTTCTCTGTTTCAGATTAGCTGCTGTCTTATGATTTCTTCCCAGTTGAAAGATAGTAATCTTACCAACACCTGACCATTTGCAACATCTGCCTTTGCTCTGGCCTGTTTGGAAAATATAACCCAGTTCAAAATATATGAAGGAGTAACACCCAATAGAAAACCTAACCTTGGAACCAGCTTCCAGGACATGCAGAATTTGAAAAACAGACTGAATATAATACTAATTTAAATGGAGTAAGTTTACCAAGTGCATGCAACAGTAAGCATTTCACATTAATCGGATATTAAATCATGCTTCATGACAGAATTAGCCACAGTAACCTGACAAATGCTGGCTTGGGAACAATGCAGCAGCAATTAATTAATGCTGTTATCTGATAACTGTAACAATAGGGCACATTTTGTGCCCTTACTGTAAGCAAAATACTTGGTGATCTATAGCCATTGACAGTTGGTTCCAGTTGCCTCTATGGGCACTTTCAGAAGTTCAGCCTTTTTGCCTTCCAATCCCTGTATAGCAGCCTTTCTCAACTTTTTGACCCTGGATGAACCCTTGAAATATTTTCCAGGCCTCAGGGAACCCTTGCACATTCAGGCTCAAATATAGGCCAGAAGTTACAAAATTATTGTATTCGTTTCATGTCTGGGCCTGCATTAACCGTGCTCTTAAACCAGGGTTTCTCAACCAAAGTTCCATGGAACCCTAGGGTTTGGTGAAAGGTCCCCTGGGAGATCACAATTTATTTAAAAATATTATTTCAAATTCTGGCAACTTCACATTAAAGAGGTAAATTTCATTCTTTATTTTTAGTTTAAGAACACTGTGAATGCCTGTAATACAGGCCTACCCATTAAAAAAATACAGTAATTTTGTAACTTCTGGCCTATATTTGAGCCTGAATGTGCAGGGGTTCCCCGAGGCCTGAAAAATATTCCAAGGATTTCTTCAGGGTCAAAAGGTCGAGAAAGGCTGTCGTAAACTAAAAATAAAGAATGAAACTTACCTCTTTAATGTGAAGTTGCCTGAATTTGAAATATTTTTTTAAAATAAATCGTGATCTCCCAGGGAACCCCTAGGGATCTCTCATGGAAGCCTAGGCTTCCACGGAACCCTGGCTGAGAAACCCTGCCATATAGTGTCTAAGATTAATCTGGACTGTTTTAATTCTTTCCAAATACGTCCCTTGCCTTTCCTTTCTTGCAATTTTTATGTGTACAGTATTCATCCACACAAAAGAAATTAATCCCAATTAATTAGCAATAGATTAGCTGGGACTCCCTGTTTTTTCCAAGCAAAAGGAAAATGTCCCCCTTCCCTTCAGGAAGGACAAGGGAGTGGCCAAGCTTTTGGTGAGTTGTTTCTGGTTTTTGTTTGTTTGTTTCCTTGGTTTGTCAGTTTTGGAGAGGGCCACTGCCTTGAAAGTTGCCCATCCACAGTTGCCCATCCACACACACAAAGGGGCTACATTAAAACTGTACACAGCTACAAGCTCCTGGTCATGGTATTATTCAGTCACCAGGGAATTCATCTTACATGCAAACAGAAAGACATCTTTCTCTATTAACCTCCTGCATTAGTCATTTTCTCTGGAATTATTTCAAAGTAAGTATAAAAATGATATAAAACTTACATTTATATTATAATACATCCCAATGTTTTCTGTGCATTTTCTCTTTTTCACTTTTAATGCACTGCTGTCCTTTCCAGAATAAATCAGCAAAGCTCAGTTGAGGCATCTGGCAGAAAAACGATTTGTAAAGTTTTGCCTTTGCCCATTGTTTTCCTGGTTTGCATCATTGCTATTCTGCCTCGCAAGATCCCTTTCCGAGGCTACTTTCACAAACCCAGAATTTTCCATTAAAATCCCCTACCCATTCATTTGCTTGATTAACTATTAGGAAAACTATTTCTGATTTAGAAAAAGCTTTCAGTGCTTTGCAGCACATTCTTCTGCATATAGCTAGCAACACCTATGCAAAGTCTAGTTTTGGATTGGTAATAAAATGAAATTTGCAATATGTACTCTGAATAATTGTTCCCACACTAATATATCCCACTTGAAGAATCTATTTCTCCAGTTGTTGAAACAGGGTGCGTAGCCACCCACTTGGAAAGAAAGATTCCTCTAAGCTGATCTTTATCGGGACACATATGCCCATAGGTCCATGTGTAGGTGTGAGCGGTGATGCATGGTCACAAGGGGCAAACTATAAGTCACCATTTAAAGTTTATCTCTTTGTCTTGGAGCCATAAGACAAACAGGGAAAGATATTCTCTATCATCTCTTGAGCCTCCTAAGATGATCTACCACTCCAGTTGACTATTGTCTTATTTCTTTCTTGCCTTCAGCTACCCACCATTTTTATTGTTCAAGTACTCGTCTGGAGCCTATGTGGGCCCCAGTGTGCTTCTTGAAAATAAGGATCATACTAGAGGCTGATGATTTGCCCCATGCTAGCTTCCCATTTTTTAAAAAATGAATCTTTAACAAACAAAGAAAGCAACCACTGCCAGGTGCGTCCATAGGGAAAATCTTAGGACTTGAACTGCAGAGCTCATGGCTATACAGCATATCTGGTCTAACTGCAGATCTCATGGTTTATACATCTGGTATAACTTGTGAACTTTCTTGCTTCTTCCTTAACCCCAATTTTTAAGAATTTATTTTCTGAAAAAGAGTTCTGGAGAATTTTTTTCTTGTTTTGATTGGTCCTAGTAAGCATGCTATCCAGGCTTTTTAAAAAATTAATCAATCACATAGGACAGGGAAGCTCTTTGGTCCCAGGTTGCTTCCCATCTTCGGTATGACAGATGTTTGAGGGCACTGTGAAAATGTTTAATCATGGCTCATGGATGTCAGTGTCAGTGGTTGCTCTCTGGATGTAGAATCTACTCGGCTGCCCAATGATGCGAGTGCTGATAAGTGGGCCTGCAAATGCAATTGTCATTGGGAACATTTATGTTCTCAACCTTCTTATGGCTCATCTCTTCAGTTATGGTCATGCTGAGCATATTCAGATTCTCATCTGCCCAATTATGCACCAGCATATTCCTAATTACAGGGCCCAGCTGGTCTCAGATTTTCATCTCTCCCAGACTGAAGCTGGGGTCAAGGTACCAGGCAGCAGCCCGTGAATTTAAAACAAATGATGCCTTAGAGATATAGCAATAAACCCAATAAAAGTGCAAATGTAAAGTGCTTCTAACAGAAACATCTTTTTAGAAACTGCGTATGTTGGAAACAGCTCAAACTGATCTCCACCATTTCATAATGGTTGAAGCAACATACAGAATTTACACTATCTGTGAGCACTTGCTAACAATCTGTCCTTCTGTGGCTATTTCCTTTTATTCACAAATCTACTTGAGATTCATACCACAGCATTTGTTATATTGGTGATATTGGAAAGTTGCACAGTTAGCCTGTTGTGAGAAGTTTATTATGTGAATACAAGAATTTCAGCTTTGGATCATTCTAGCTTTTTAAGGGGCCGTGCATGAAGAGTCACATTTTTCTGACATCTCTGGACCTTCAACAGAAAAAGGGTGAGAAGGTTGAACTGATTCAGCTGCCAGTGACCTGCTTCATTCCCCAGGTAGATTGATTGTCTCAGAGGAAATTGCCACTTCAACGCCCCAAATTCAAAAACCGTACAGCAAAAGAGATGACAACCATTTCCAGTGGCGTCCATCTATTGGGTGCTTTCCTATACATCTCTGCACACATAAAACTAGGATATCAGGGAGAAAGTTCTTCATTCTAATATCTCATTTTCTTTGTACAGGGACAACAGTTATGGAAAAAACCTCAGTCGTGAATGTTTCCATCTGCAAGAAACCTCGACCGCTGTTTCTGTGAATAAGCTTGCAGAACCATGTACGATACAATAAGCATTGTACACCTTGCCCATCATTGGGGAAGACTATTTTTAGGACCAAAGATCTTCCCCATCTACCTCCAAAGAACAACCACACCAAAGAGATTGAGCTCTGACAATTTCCCATGGTGAGGCTCTATGAGACCAAGAGAAAAATCTGCTTGCCTTTTGTAACATGCCCCTCACCTGAAATCTATTTTCGTATGCTGAACACATCCATTTGAAGCAGTTCTGGCACACAATGGACATTTGATATATTCACACATTGTGTACATACTGCTATGTATAGCAGCCTGAACAGGGGTAGGGATAGTTCAAGGCTTTGGAAAAGGTTTTTAAATTTGTTAGAGACACTGGCTGAGATTCTCTGGAAGACCTTGTAATCTATTATCTCTTCTTTTGGAAAAGAAGGTAGGTTCAGTCTGTATTAATAGCAGCTCAACCAATTATTTCAGTACCCCCTAAATCTATTTCCTATATTAGAAAATAAAGAAGTGTGTTCAACATCCACAGAACCAGAAAGAAATGGCTCACAAACCTTTGCGATCTATTATTCAGATTGTCCATTGAAGGCTGAAATTTCTTCCTTTCATGCACGATTCATGCAGGAACTGAAGAGAAGACCTCTCTAACCCAACCATTTCTGCAGGCTTTCCAAACTCCTCTGGAGCAGCTGAGCTTTCCAACTGAAGTTCTACATATTTCCACACACAACTCCAATATATTCTGTCAAGTTATGTAATGGTAGCTTGAAAACAATAATTTTATAAAAATACAGCTTTGTATTAAGACCTTTATTAATTCAGATCAAAACATTGAATCACTCCCTTTCACTGCTTCCAAAGTCTCCTTGATTAAGAGGGTGATCCTAACACATACTTACACGTATCAAAACGCAAGTGTTAAGGCAGCCAGCTCGCAGGCTCTTCCATCCCCTCTGGAGCCTCGTTCTCTCTTCCTTGGCCAGACTTACCTTCTAAAATATTCTGAGAGCAACCTGCCCAGCCCAACTTGGTGGAAGTTGGACTGTGACAGTGTTCTTCAATGGCTTGCTTTGCCCTTGATATAAGAGCTTTTGCATCTGACCGAACATTGCCCATCTTTTGCTTTGCACAGCAAGCTATAGTATTGATCTTGAAATAATTAAGAAAAGCAGGCACACTCCTGACGTCTTGCTGCTAAGACAGATCTCTGTGGCCACCTGTTTATGTATCTGATTTTATCTCTATCCATGAAACAGTTTTACATACTAAAATTCTCAGCAGCTTTTTTCTTGGCAGTTGAATGCATCCTTATTATTTCTTGTTTACTTTCTTAGGAAGAGTATCCTAACTGAATGCAGAAGGTACAATCTGACTGGAGAGCTGCCATCTGCAAGGTTGGGGCCAGCTGTGTTCCAGAAGGTCAAGGAGAGCCGTGGGGCAAGGGGAACAAAGCTACACTAAACTATTAAAGAGGAAAAAATTAGCATTATCTTTGCTTTCTACCTATAGCTTTCTCCATTTCTTTTTCCTTAGCAACATACAGGGAACAATAAGCAGACATGAGAGAGATGTAGCTCCAGGCACCACCTGACATAATTATTTTTAGATCAAACTCAGCTCAGTGCTGTGGCCCTTTTTACTACTGCTTGCCTAACAACATGTCAATTTTGGTTTAAGAGGCAATGCTACAAGAGATGATTTTCTGTGAGCCCAAAACATACATCTATATGCTGCTGTGGCAAGGTCTCTTGTCATACTGCTAGGTCACTATACATAGCATGATTGCTAGCATAGCATCTTACAAGACTGAAAACATAAACATTACATTATCATTAGGGAAACTGGCAACAGTTTGTACACATTCCAGTCTGATGGTTACAACCCTTTCTGGAGAGGGATGGGCTGGCCACTGTAATCTCTCTGCTGGTAAGGTCCTGCTTGGATTACTGAAGTGCGCTCTACCCTAATATATGACTCAGATATTTCAGCTAGTGTAAAATGTGACAACAAGCTAGTACCCACAACACCCTTCACAGTGACCATGAAAAGCCAGTCCCAAAAGAACAGCATTGGCCGCTTACATAATACCAGTCAGACTTCTTCAAGGTTTTAGTAATTACATTTAAGCCCATTATATTGAAGACCGCAAAACTTGAGGAAGTTTCTCTCCCAATCTGTACCTACCCAAATCCCAAGATCCTCAGTGAGACCCTCCTTAGCATCCCACTGCTGGAAGAGGAGCATTATATGGGAAGGCAAGAGAAGACCTTCTTTGATGGTTTTCATGGATTGTAACAAGCCACAAAATTTTCATTCTGGGTGGATAGGGATGAGTGTGATAGCCACACCCTCTTGATATCTATAGCTTATACACCAGAAAGTAGCCATCTATAGTAGTTTCATTTACTTGGGGCCCACAATTATGTGCTGAGTATTCATGGATGTAAAAGGGTTTCCACTGCAGATAGTGACCCTCTATATATATGGACAGTGATATAAGACAGGTAGGGTTAGCACACTCACCTCTACATTTTATTTTTTTAAAAATTAAAATTAAAATTTTTATTTTTTAATTAAATTTAAAAAAATAAAAAATTAATTTTACAATTAATGTGACACCAGATTTCCCTAATGCATGAAAAGGGTTATAGTGAATAATGAATATAAAGCAATAACTAGTCTGAAATAAACAATTTTGATTGACTTATTTATTGAATTATCCACTTCTAACATGTACTTCCAATACATCAAATCTCAAATCCAGAATTGAATTTGAAAGACTGTCATGGTCCCCAATCAAATGTTCCCAGAACATCTGATTGGACTTGCATGCATGAATGAAGTCAACATGTGTTGGACCTTGTGAGTCAGTAGAGGGGAGGGGAACAGTCAGGAGTGAGAAGACCTCATGCTTGGGCTATTTCTCGCATCCAAGGTCAACTGGTTGAGCCATTGCAGACACCTGCAAGAGACTGGCATGAACTGAGGGAAAGGGGGGATGCATACCAGAGCAAGGGAGAGGGAATCTTGTACTCATGGGGCTGTTTAAGTTATAGGAAGCTCAGGAATATTCATTCGCAACTTTTTCGCTATTCTATACACTTCTTCCATTAAAAGATTTCTACTGTATTTATGTATGAATTTGATTGAATGGTAATAGAATGTTGCAGTCATCACAAAGACTCCATAAGTGAATCCAAGTTGAACCAGGGCTCTTCCAAAGTGAACCAAATACGAACCCTCTAAACTTTGTTAATGATTCAAAGATTCAAGAGGACTCTCCTTCCAAAGGAAGTAGTCTCTGACAGAGTTAGAAATGTCAGATAAACAATCTCTAAACAATCCACATTCAACCCCAGGAAATTTTATGGTTGTATGAAGATAGAAGCAGGATTCAGTGACAAAATAAAGAATGTGAACTGGAATTAAAGAACTGTGAATTCAGACATTTGAGCAAACCAGAAAAGCAGAGTCACAGTTGAATTCCAATTCACAGAAATTCCAAGAGGTAAGTATCAAGGCAGTACAATAATAGTTGGAACAAAACAAAGATCATCTTCTCAACAACTTGTTGTATGGAAGACAGAGGCATTTACAATCAGAACTTCTCATGGCTACTCCTCCATTCCAACTGAAAAGACACAACACTGAAGAGTTTTGCTTTTGGTTGTCAAGTTCTGTTGGTAGAGGCTTCATGTTGCATCTGAGCATGTAAAAGTCGCATTCCTAAGGAACTCGGGGAACTCCAATTCTCGTCTTAAATGCAAGATCAGCTAAGCTAACAACATCAACTGTTTTCAAAATGAGCATTGATGGCATTATCTCTTTCTCCTCCTCAACTGATTCAGGACAGGGTCAGTTTGATAAGTAGATAGTTACTAGCTTCACATATCACACTGTTCTCAGCTTTGCATGATGTGGGACCAAAGTAATTACAATTTTCATGTCTTGGCATTATGTATGCACCGGGTCACTATGGTTTGTTCAATGAATCATGGTTAAAGCACACCATGATCTAGTAAAGTACATGAATTAAACTATAATATCTGCAAAAGTTGGTTTTTCATCCAGCTCTCTAAGTAAGACAAACTATAGAATAAGGCATGGGGATGGGGTTTTGTTTGGTGGTGGACATTTTGATCTTCTAGTTACAATATATGGTTTTATCAAGACTTTCAAGTCATAGGATTTCTGGACGACATAGGCAGATGATTTGTGAGTTCAAAAACAATAAACATGCAAACAAGGTAAAAACTGAAAATTTTAGCCAAAAGAATAACTTTAACTGCAAAACATAAAATACACAGGAAATGTTATCAGGCTAGACAATAAAGCAAGATATGGCAACATTCAATAGAGGCTTATTAAAAGGTAAAGGTTTCCCTTGACATAAAGTCCAGTCGAATCCGACTCTAGGGGGCGGTGCTCATCTCCGTTTCTAAGCCTTGGAGCCGGCGTTGTCATAGACACTTCCGGGTCATGTGGCCAGCATGACTCACGGAACGCCGTTACCTTCCCGCCGAAGCGGTACCTATTGATCTACTCACATTTGCATGTTTTCGAACTGCTAGGTTGGCAGGAGCTGGGATTAACAACGGGAGCTCACCCCGCCGCGCGGTTTCGAACTGCCGACCTTCCGATCGGCAGCTCAGCGGTTTAACCCGCAGCGCCACCGCTTATTAATACAGAACAAAATCTCACATCCATCAGAATCTCTGGTCCTCATCAAAGGCAGTTAAGGAAGTTATCCAGATTATTCCAGCTAGCGTATAACACCTTTCCTTGGCACGCCCATGCTGAAGCTCCCCCCAGGTAGGTTTCTGAAAGCTTATATACTCTTCTAGTGCAATTACTCATCCTTCTAATTACATACATTTACTGTTTAGACTAGTGGCCCTGTAGTTACCAAAAATTTATGTGAGACACTTCCAGCTCGGCCATCCCATTATGCCTTCCCTAGTTGGTTGCTGGCCTTGACAAAGCACTTCTAAATGAAAGAGATAGTATTCTTGAGCTCAGCTGCATGAGAAAACTTCCAGTTAAGTGGGGAGGATGGTTGATGTCTATGTCCCAATAGAAGAGAATACATGTAGCTCAGGGTTAAACTGTGGAGTCCTTAGTGCTCCCTGAGTTTAGTTGTTTGCTTGCAGACATTTCATTACCCAACTAGGTAACATCATCAGTGCTAGTGAGTGTGGTGTTTGCTCCCTGCTTACATACAATAGTACAGTAGTCATAGTAACAAAAAAACCAGAAGACATCCTCTCCAGTAGCCCAGATAAGCAGGGATTAACACCAGGCAAACAACCAAGCAGAAAACAATACCCTAATCAAGGAGCTGCCAAAACTAAAAACTCTAAAAATGCTCAAGGTAGAAAGGTATGTTTTCAGCCCCCTCTCAAATTGTAAATGCCTCATGGGGGTGGTGGGGGAGGAGGTGTTAATTAGGCATAGACAAGACAAGTGGGGTGGACTGGCTGGGTTATAGCAGTCTGAGATGGCTTGCTGAGTCTGTCAAATGTCAGATGAACAGGCTCAGGGCATTTTGTGTAACAGCAGCCTTTGTTGCCTGAACCCACCCCCCAAATGTAGTTTAATACCACCCTCCCTGCCTTTTCGTGGTCAATCACTGTGAAAATGACCCACAGCATAAGATGGCCATAGCTAAGAAACATAAAAAAATTCAGTAGGATAGGAAGAAGAGGGTATTTTTTTAAACACTCCCTTTGTCATCCAATTATTGTTTATTTGGCGTTTTGTGTGAAATGCACATATCATAGAGATTTCCCTCAGCATCAAGCCTGAACCACTGAGAAGGACGTGCAGTAGCAAGAGTTATGAAAACTGGAAGACAATATAAGGCTTTTTGTTTGTTTTGTGCCCAATGCAGAGAAATTGCAATAGGCAGGAAGAGATGTGGGATGGGAGCAGAAGCACAGGTCTTGATTTTCCAAGTGAACATCCAATATATGGAGCTTTTTTTTAAAAAAAACCTTATTTTTATATGGAGAACTAGCAATATTTTACATATATTGCTATACAATACCTGTGTAGTGTTACTATGGAAGATGATTGCAGCGGCGAGGAGGGTTAGCTCCATTTTTCTTTGTGTTTTTCTGTATGAAATGGCATCTCTTTGATAGGTCATTGGGCACAGGACAGCTAGGCAAAGCTTTAGCCTTCCCCCAAATACATGGGCCTCAGTGGAGTCTTTGGTGCTCTCTGAGCCTAGTTGTTTGCTTGCAGACATTTCAGCAGACTAGGTAACATCATCAGTGCTAGGGAGTGTGGGGTTTGCTCCCTGTTTATATACAGTGGCTTGCCCTGCCAGTGTTGATGGGGGTGTGGTTTTCTCCTTGGCAGCCAGTCCACCCCACTTGTCTTGTCTATGCCTAATTAACACCTTCTCCCCCACCACCCCCATGAGGCATTTACAATTTGAGAGGGGGCTGAAAACATACCTTTCTACCTTGAGCATTTTTAGAGTTTTTAGTGCTTAGATTTAACATTAGTTAAGGATTAGAAATGGAATTAGAACTTGATGAATTGTAGACGTATTCCTGTAATCTGTCCGGAGCTATCAGAGCCAATAGGAAAAAAAAATATCCGTAGCTCAGGGTTGAACTGTGGAGTCCTTGGTGCTCTCTGAGCTTGGTTGTTTGCTTGCAGACATTTCACTACCCAACTAGGTAACATCATCAGTAGTACTAGTGAGTGTGGTGTTTGCTCCCAGTTTATATACAGTGGCTTGCCCTGCCAGTGTTGGTGGGGGTGTGGTTTCCTCTTTGGTGGTTCCTTGATTAGGGTATTGTTTTCTGCCTAATTGTTTGTCTGGTGTTGATTTCTCCTTATCTGAGTGTTGGTTGCTGAGGGGATGTAGTCTAGTCTTTTTGTTTGCCTCCTAGGTTTTTCATTGTCTCTTTTGAATGGTATATAAATGTGGTTTATCTCTGTCTGTCTATTGATGGCTGATTTGTCTGAAATGCCAAGCTTCCAGGAATTCCCTGCATTTTTTGGATTTGGCTTGATCTAAAATGCTAATGGTTTCCCCGTTGAAACTGTGGTTGAGTCTGTCCATGTGTTGTGAGGTTAAGGAGTTTTTGTCATGTCTTCTGCCCACTCACTCACAAGGACTGTAACAGCCACCATGTAGGATAGACAGGTAGAAGACTAGTAGACTCTAACTCTCTTGAGGAGGCTCTGATGCTAGGAAAGGTGGAAGGAAAGAGAAGAAGAGGACAACCAGCAGCATGGTGGATGGACTCAGTTACAGTGATGATGGATGCCCCATTAGAAGACCTGAACAAAAGACCAGATTAGGGACAGATCATCATGGAGAAAATCTATCTTGTGGTCACTAAGAGTTGACACCAACTTGATGGCACGCAATCATAATCAAAGGATGGAAATAAACAAATGGATAACAAAGATTATAATATTTCTACTGGTGATTTTGGCTCATTTGGATAAACAAATTGTAAAGTGCTGCTTTTGAATTCACAGAAGTGCTATTGTTTGTTCTAAGATAATGAAATGTTAAGGGCTCAATCTTCCTTTATGGGTTCTTAAAACTGTTAGTTGAACTTAGGTTAGTTCTGATTCTTGATATGGCAGGAGTCCAATTGGTATAGCTTATCCTCTTTATCCTATCTGCTGAGAACCAATTTGGAAAACTGTAATTGCAGAAAGGGAATTTATAAATAAGCTTGATTTTAATAGTAGTTGAAATAATGGTAGTCATATGAACCAATGCTGTCTAGTATATTAATGTATACTGTGCATTTTAAACTCTGCAAGAAAATATTGTCATAGGAAGCAGTCGTGTGCCTTTTCTGAATCTGTTCAGGATCCATCAAAAGGCCATTATTTTTTTTACTCCAGTCTTTTATCTTTGTCAAACATGATTCTGGCTTCATCCCATGCTGGCTTGAAAGAGTGCAGTTTTCCATGCAGTGGCTGGGTTGTCCAAAGAATGAGCACACAGCTTTTATGACACCTGAAACAAGACTGAGAATCAATGAAAATGCTAAGTGAAGCTTTTGTCTGCTGAGACACTAGAAATAGCCCAAGAAAGAAGGAAAGCAAAAGGCAACAGTGATAGGGGGAGATATGCCCAATTAAATGCAAAATTCCAGAGGTTAGCCAGAAGAGATAAGGAATTATTTTTAAACAAGCAATGCGTGGAAGTGGAAGAAGACAATAGAACAGGAAGGACAAGAGACCTCTTCCAGAAAATTAGAAACATTGGAGGTAAATTCCAGGCCAAAATGGGTATGATCAAAAACAAAGATGGCAAGGACCTAACAGAAGAAGAAGAGATCAAGAAAAGGTGGCAAGAATATACAGAAAACCTGTATAGGAAGGATAACAATATCGGGGATAGCTTTGACGGTGTGGTCGGTGAGCTAGAGCCAGACATCCTGAGGAGTGAGGTTGAGTGGGCCTTAAGAAGCATTGCTAATAACAAGGCAACAGGAGACGACGGCATCCCAGCTGAACTGTTCAAAATCTTGCAAGATGATGCTGTCAAGGTAATGCATGCTATATGCCAGCAAATTTGGAAAACACAAGAATGGCCATCAGATTGGAAAAAATCAACTTATATCCCCATACCAAAAAAGGGAAACACTAAAGAATGTTCAAACTATCGAACAGTGGCACTCATTTCACATGCCAGTAAGGTAATGCTCAAGATCCTGCAAGGTAGACTTCAGCAGTTCATGGAGCGAGAATTGCCAGATGTACAAGCTGGGTTTAGAAAAGGCAGAGGAACTAGAGACCAAATTGCCAATATCCGCTGGATAATGGAAAAAGCCAGGGAGTTTCAGAAAAACATCTATTTCTGTTTTATTGACTATTCTAAAGCCTTTGACTGTGTGGACCATAACAAATTGTGGCAAGTTCTTAGTGGTATGGGGATACCAAGTCATCTTGTATGCCTCCTGAAGAATCTGTATAACGACCAAGTAGCAACAGTAAGAACAGACCACGGAACAACAGACTGGTTTAAGATTGGGAAAGGAGTACGGCAGGGCTGTATACTCTCACCCTACCTATTCAACTTGTATGCAGAACACATCATGCGACAAGCTGGCCTTGAGGAATCCAAGGCTGGAGTTAAAATCTCTGGAAGAAACATTAACAATCTCAGATATGCAGATGATACCACTTTGATGGCTGAAAGTGAAGAGGAACTGAGGAGCCTTATGATGAAGGTGAAAGAAGAAAGTGCAAAAGCTGGCTTGCAGCTAAACCTCAAAAAAACCAAGATTATGGCAACCAGCTTGATTGATAACTGGCAAATAGAGGGAGAAAATGTAGAAGCAGTGAAAGACTTTGTATTCCTAGGTGCGAAGATTACTGCAGATGCTGACTGCAGTCAGGAAATCAGAAGACGCTTAATCCTTGGAAGAAGAGCAATGACAAATCTCGATAAAATAGTTAAGAGCAGAGACATCACACTGACAACAAAGGCCCGCATAGTTAAAGCAATGGTGTTCCCTGTAGTAACATATGGCTGCGAGAGCTGGACCATAAGGAAGGCTGAGCGAAGGAAGATCGATGCTTTTGAACTGAGGTGTTGGAGGAAAATTCTGAGAGTGCCTTGGACTGCAAGAAGATCCAACCAGTCCATCCTCCAGGAAATAAAGCCAGACTGCTCACTTGAGGGAATGATATTAAAGGCAAAACTGAAATACTTTGGCCACATAATGAGAAGACAGGACACCCTGGAGAAGATGCTGATGCTAGGGAGAGTGGAAGGCAAAAGGAAGAGGGGCCGACCAAGGGCAAGATGGATGGATGATATTCTAGAGGTGACGGACTCGTCCCTGGGGGAGCTGGGGGTGTTGACGACCGACAGGAAGCTCTGGCGTGGGCTGGTCCATGAAGTCACGAAGAGTCGGAAGCGACTAAACGAATAAACAACAACATGAAGCTGAAAATACTAACTCTTTGTGAAATGCATGACAGTCGTGGTGGGGTTGAACTCCTACCCACTGGTGTGGGTAGGGGAGAGAAGCACAGATTCCCCTGGCAGGATGTGAGACAAAAGCCTGAGCCCATAGGGTAAGGATATTTTAATGATGGTTTCAGAGTAACAAAAAGTCTACTTAAGACGACCTTTCATTCATGATCTTTCAACAAGGCTAGTCTGCTATCCATCTGTTGAAGCTAAGCTATTCTTAGCATTTTGCTTCTGTTCTCTTGGATGTGACTTCTGCCGCAGAACAAATGTAATCATTTTTGCTTTTTAAAAACAAAAGTGGCAGGTAGTTTCTCTCTCAAGCATTTGTGATCACATTAATATGCACATTTCACGCATCATGAAGGCTGTCTATAAATTTCACAACTTCACCCAAACATGACAGGCCTTTTTCTTTTGTTGAAATAATTGCTTTAATTCAAATCCATGGAAGGCAGCTCTGCATTAAGACCCATTTGGGTGATACTTGAGAGAGCAGAGTAGAAATGCCAAAGTTTGTGTTTTGTCACTTCTGTGGCCTATCCGAGGCTGGATTCACACTATAGAACTTACCTATTTTTTTCTTTTTTCTTTTCTTTTCTTTTTAATTGCTATCTCACAAGGTCCAAATTCTCTTGAGATTTTTATAATCTCACTCTGAAGTCTCAGGAGATTTTAGCCAATTTTTAAAATGTGTGTGTGTATGATCTATCACAATGACACCCTTTGAAAAAGCAGCCAATTCCCACGCTAGCCAATAGATAGTTTACTTATGACTTATTGAATAACAACAAACAGTTCAGTTCTCCCAAAGGTTAAGCCATAAACTATGGTTTACAAACCAGGATGGCTGTGTTCACAAAGCACACTATGCCCAAAAGAAATACCACTGAGATACCCATTTTTTTCAAGGTCAGAAGCAAAGATCCCAGAACCAACAAGAGACAGGTGGAAAGCATCCCTCCTGCCCAAAATAAAATGCCTTCAAGCATGTTACATTGTAAGAGAGGCAGGGGAGAGGAAAGATGCAAGACTTAACCTGAATTCCCATATAAACAGGGCTTGTGTTTGATACTTAGCAGTCACTGGAATTCTTTTGTAGCAGCTTCATTAGGTTTTCTGTAATCAGCCTACGTAGGTGTACTCTCTGGGTCCTTGAATGCCTGTTTGTGCCTTTTTCCAGTCTGGCTTGTCAGTTATGGTCTGTACCATAACTTAGTGTAGAGTGTTGACCAGACCAAAATGGTGGCAAACTCACTTCTCTCTCAGCCTCAGACTCCTTGACTGCAATATGAGAGAAAATAATATCAGCTGATGTTGTAGCAACCTTCCCCAAACTGCTTTACAGCTCTGTAGATTGCAATTAGCGAATGTATACTTAGAAGCCCTCTACATGGTAGTAATAGTACTATGCAGGCCATGCATGGATACTTGCCTTAAGACTTCCCTGTGCTACAATGAGCATAAGTATGCATGCTGGTTTTTTAAAATATTGCCATTCTGCATGTTAAAACAATGATGCAGAATAGGAAATGGTTGTGCACAAAGTGCTCACCATGCTCAATGATTGTTTTGGTTTACAAATCCAATTTCAACCAAGCTTTCTCTTATGGTTCTTACTAGAAAGGCAAAAACCGTAACAGTTTACATGTTGTAAAGTGAGCCAATTTTTTGTTTCTACAGGAAAGTTGATTTTCAGAACAATTCCACAGAGCCACCATTTTTCCCAGCCAGAATCATACACGTGCCCCACCATGGGTGTCCTCACTAAGGGCTGCTGAAGAATCTCATGTGTTGGCTAGAGCATTGGAGGTGAAGCATTCTCTCTGTGTGTGTGAGATCCCTCAGCAAAGATTAGTGAAGCAGGATTTATAACTATAATAGAGGAGACACATTGACGGGAAATGCCTGATACAGATAGGCAAACCCTAGCACCTAGCTAACTAAACCTTTCCAGAAGGAGAATCAAAGGGCAGGTGCTTTGGGAGAGAAGGGCTGAAGGAAATGCCTCAGATTAGCGGTCTCTTAGTCAGAGTGAGAGCCAGTTTGGTCCAGTGGTTAAGGCACCAGGCTAGAGATCGGGAGTTCTAGTCCCGCCTTAGGCACAAAGCCAGCTGGGTAACCCTGGGCCAGTCACTCTCTCTCAGCCCAAGGAAGGAGGCAATGACAAACCACTTCCAAAAAGCCTTGCCAAGAAAACTGCAGGCACTGGTCCAGCCAGCCTCCGAGAATCAGACATGATTGAATGGATTTAAAAAAAAAAAAGACAAGGAGCAGGCAGAGAGACAGACAAAATGGGAAGGGGTAAAATGGTGCTATATAAGTGATCGTTAACTGAGCTTCTTCACTTAGTGCATCATGAAAACACAACCAAGGTTCAGTGCTGAGCACACTTATGGTCTAAGTTTCACTGAAATCAGTAGGATTTACCTCGAAATAGGCTCAAGCTGCAAGGTTCACATGTTAAATATGGTGTTATAATACAATAAAACATTGATTCAGTGGATTATGGATCCAGTGGACATTTTTGTTGAGACTTCACCCCAAATGATGGGGAAAAAATATTTTGTTTCTGAAGCAGTCTGGAGCATTGATATCATTTATATCATTTCAATCAACTTACATCATTTGTGTTATTATGTAATGGACAGTTTTATGCCATTTGCATTAACATGAATTGCACACTTATGCAAATAGAGTAGATTGGTGCAAATGATGTAATTTCAAATTTAACAAACATTCAGAGTTAACAGACACCCTTTTCTCCCCAAATGTACCATTAAAACTAGATATTACTTGTATTTTGTGATCTATCATTCCAATAAAATTCAATGCGGGTATTGTTATATACTTAATTTATATTCTAAAATCCTGTAATTTTAAATATATACAACTACTATGTAATTTCACTGTGAGATCTTTAAATTTAAATGGCAGCATTTCAAGGACACATTCCAATTAGGAAACTTATTCCAATTTTTTATTATAACATTCTGTCCCATTTAGCCTCCTTCTTCTGCCATGAAATTTTATCAGGTAGGCAAGAATATGCAATGTTTTTATGATTGTTCCATTTGCTATATAACTTCAATCTTGTATTTATTATTGAATTAGCTACACTTACTTTGATCTTTTCTTTCAGATCCTCTGCATGGAGGACATACATAAGAATCATGCAGATATATTTCTAATAGATTCTGTAGTGTCCTACAGTAACAATCTGCAGCGTCAGGTACTGTACCAGGATATCTGATTTATTCATATATAATCTCCTTAATGGAAGTGCATTATCGTCCATTCAGAAGTTGGTGATGGAGTAGCGAATAAACAGAGATCAACTTATTTTATTAAGAAAAAGAACTTCTTTAACTGTTGTAGGACCAAGAGGATTTTTTTATTTTTTTAATCATCTAATGCTTCCTACACCAGTACAAAACACATCTTTTGTAAGAAATCCTTCATTATTTTTAAAATTTATTAAGAATGTTTCAAACATGGTTATTTGTATTAAGTCAAATAAATAAATAGTGCATGACTGGAGTTACAGATGGAGATAGAGATGGGAGAGATACTTTTTTATCGAATAAATAAAAATCAAGACATCAACCACAGAGTAGAGAAGAGAAATAAATCAGGAACAACAACAACAAAATTAACCTTGAGAGTATATGTGAACATGTATGTTCTTAAGAAGAAATACAAACCTACCTTGTAAGCATTCTTATTCATTATTTCTACCCAGAATATTTGAAAAGAAACATTTTAATATAGATAATACATGGTGTCCAGAACTAGAATAAATGAATAGGATATCTCAGTGCTATTGTGTTAATTTTACAGTTGGAACAAACCTGGCGGCTATCTATAGGAATCAGTTTCTTAATCTGTATCAAGTTTGTATGTCTTAAGAAATGGAAGTAATAAGCAGGATTTATTAGGAAAAGCTGCTGGGTGATTTTTCCACTTTCTTCAAAACCTTCTAACCAAAAAGATTAATCTCATGTGCTTTATCACCCACCAGTAATTCTTGATGAATTGCCAGTATGGATTTAAAAGGAAATCTATACCACAAAGGATTCCAGTGAGATTCATCAAAGTCAGATCTCAAATTATCCTCCCAGAAGTTTTTTTCAAGAATTTCAAGAGAACTGCTATTTTTAATATAAGAGTTGCATACCATATTGATTGGAAATACTATCACTAATAGACTTAGCAGTTCAGTTTGAGCAACAACCCATACCGCAGTTAGTGACCAGGATATGTGAACCCAGTATGCAACACTGAAATATCTCACTATTTTAATTCCAGATGCACAATCTTATCGCAATCTTATATCTTGACTTAAATTGTCAGTTCACTAATAGCAGTTATCTTACATTCTTCACGAAAAATTATCAATGTTACAGGCAGCATAACTGAATTTAACCTACATTTTACTCTTCAATTCAATAATACTTATGTGATTTCTTTTTCTTTTTTCAAGGACAGTTAGGAATATAGTGAAAAAAACAAAATCAGAGGTTTTTCCTCAGTGCAGTAAATAAAGCTTACTGCTTTATTAGTAATTAGTACAGAACAAACTTGATGGAATTCAGAAGAAAAAATACAGGAAATCTTGTTGATTGCAAGATTTTCCCCTAGGAAATCTATCAAAGGATTAACCATCACTAGACACTGTTTCAGTTCAGACATGTCTGTGGGCAAAATATACAAAAAACACCACAAATTAAAATTTACCATACAACGTCTCCATCTTATGGATATTTTAGGAAATGCAATTCATACAGAAACCATAGCATTTACAGTAAGATAAAATTCCACAGACCTGCTTAACATATATGGAGATGATTCTTTCCCACCATCATTACTGTAGAAAGTATTGTTAAAAATAAACAATACATAATGTACTACTTTAAGCCTGAATATATAATTGCATACTGAATCTACGATTTTGCAATTTTAGTCATATTTCTATTAGCCACGGTTTCTGTAAGTTACAACCAGTTACGTTGCAGCATCTAGCCATGAATCATCTCAAAACGGTTAAGCAGGCAAGGGCATCTATGGGGCGGGGGGGGCAGGGGAGGTTTAACAGTGTCAAAATGGTGGGCACAACTGGAAGATCAAAGCCCCGCTCTTTTTTCAATGGGTGCAATGCCCAAAGTGGTGGGGCTTCGATCTCCCAGTCATACCCCCGTTTTAAGACGATGTCTCCCCACCCATGGGCAGGCACACCTGTAAGCAGAATGAGGCCTAGCTAGCTCTTGGATGGGAGACCTCAAGAAATGGAGGCTACACGGGGAAGTTGGGGAAAAAATATCCTGAAAAAAGGCAGTGGCAAAGGCCTTGTGGCCCAGAAAAATGCTGACTGTCAATAAGTTCCACTAAAATCTTCACCTCCAGAGTGATCATGTTGAATCGGAAGGATTCAACAGTAGACATAGAAATATAAAGATTTCATAACATCCATTACCTTTATCCCACCAACATACAGTGTATTGACACACACTCAGAATACAAGACAAGACAAGACAAGACAAGACAAATTCAGTCCTCTATTTTCCAACAGGCAACTTCCCACAAAGCACACTGCCCCATTTAAAGGGGGATGGAGAGATAAAATTTCAAAGGCTCATTGTGTGATTGCATCAAAACCTGCTGTTCAAACTGAAACCAGTAAGTGTATGATCCATGTGAAAGACCTATAACATTCCAAAATATCTCTCTGGAGTTAATTCTATGAAGGGTCAGGAGTGTGGGAATAAGTCACGTTTAAAGTCATTTGGGAGTTTATCACCCCTCCTTCAAAAAAAGCTTTATGAATAGTAGTGCTTTAGAACAATTATTAGTTTAAGTAACATTGTACATAGTTAAAGAAGATGTATTTATACTTCATCAGCCCTTGAATGCAGCTTATAAAGTGCCTTCATAATGATAGAAGGTAGACCTGTTAAGTCTGCAGGAAAAGTCATATTAGTAGTACTTAATTACATTTATTAAATTAAATTAAATTCAGTTTTTAGCCTGAAACTGTCCATTTCTTTATATTGATCCTGCCCATTTTCTGGAGTGGGTCTGTCAGCTGCTGATCATTCGAGCATTCACACAATCACAGTCAAGAGGCTGGGATTCTTTTAACTGTTTTAATGAAGCGTAATGAACGGTACAGAAGGCAAGCTGAGAATAAAGATTTCCCGCTCAAACCTCACTTAAAAACTACATTCTCTTAGTTAGTCCCCTTTCCCATGAAACCATGTCACACACCCCCTCCCATCCAGATGGTATTCCTGGCATATCTCAACCCCATGTCCTTGATGTCCTCCATAGCCATAATAAACCACTTCACACTCCAACTTCACACCCCCTCCCATCTGGCGACATGGATTCCATTCCTTTGAGAAGGAAATGATGATAGATGCCCCAATAACGGTTTCTGTGGAACCTTTGATTGGGCAGATCTAACAGGTCCCTATCACATCAAAGGCCTTCTATTCAAAAAGAGTGTACATTCCTGCTTTCTATCAGTTCTTGGCAGATGCAAGGAAAATATGCTATATTTCTTTGCCTTTCCATCCAAGGTTCTTGTACGTAGCAAGGCCCAATAGGCTTCCCCAAATGTGGGTCAGATAGGAAGACCTAATATTGTTCTTCAGAACAAGGAACCAGACCAGACATTATTTTGGCACTGAGGGTTGCATTAGAATCAACCAGTGGACAAGCCTGTATTTCTGAGAAGGAATCTGTTCTA
The DNA here is from genome assembly GCF_035149785.1 of Candoia aspera. Lineage (NCBI taxonomy): Eukaryota > Metazoa > Chordata > Lepidosauria > Squamata > Candoiidae > Candoia > Candoia aspera. The sequence continues at coordinate 273,228,443 of NC_086153.1, read as the reverse complement.
CATTCTGGAAAATTAAAAGAATAAAGATCAGATTTCAAAATCAAGAGCATCACTTCCTTTCTATATAGAACCTTTTAAACTAAATCTAATTTTTGCTCTATTTTAGTGACAAGAAAATTATATAAAATCCACTGGATAGGTCAAAGGGTCAATCTGCTCAACCTAACTGTGTCCCACAGTGGCCAAGTAGCTGCATATCGAATGCTTGCATTATGGACCAGAAGGCGATAACCTTCTTTTGTTGTTGCTTCCCAGCAGCTGGTATTCTAGGTACAGTATGTGATCCAAAAGGAAGTAATGCTGAACACAATACAATCACCATCAAAGCTTGATGGTCCTTTTCACACCATGTGTTTAGCTGGATCAAGCAAGGGTAGGATGTCATGTTAGCAGTCAAACTCATAGAAGACTAGATTTAGAAGGCGATGGTTTAAAGGGCACTGGAGTCAGCCCATGACATCCAAACCCAGCCTGACAAATATTAAATACATAATATATAATATATATTAATATATCTTACTTTTCTGTCCAACAGGTCAATGATTTAGTTCTGTGATTATGTTGAATCAGAATAATTACATCTTACTTCTTGTTTAAGAAGGACCAGATGCTCACTTCACACTAAGCTGTTAGCTCACATCACACTAAGCTTTTGTGGGTCCATACAACTCTGGAGTACCATGATTATGCTATATGCCTGGATAAAAACAAGATCTAAGATAGGGCAACGTAGGGTGAGGTTTAAAATTCATTTTGGTATATCTCTGGCTTATAGAAAAGCTAGAAAATAAAATAGTTTTCTTTTTCAATTGAGGTTGCTATGGCAATTGGATTACCTTGTTAATGTTAAGTAATGTCATTTTTTGTGATTCACTGCATATTTTTAGCCATTTCTTTTTTTTTTTCCCCCTGTTACCAACAACTGTTGGCCAGGTTACAGAATGAAGGAGGGAGGAAAAGAGAAAGAATCTGGAACTATGTTTCTCAGACAGTTACACAAATTAATCACGTAAAAAAATTAGCTCAATAAATTGCAAAATTACTGTTGAAGGCTTCAATCTTATATGTACTTACCTTGTAATAAGACTCATTAAACTAAGTGCAGCTTACTTCAAAATAGGCATACATAGCTTTGTTCTGTAAGAGCTTGTTTTGCAAAAACACAAGAGCCTTTAAAGATTTCATTCATTATATATGTGCTTCAACCTTAGCTGAATGTCCTGGCTGCTAAGAATAATAGTTTTAAAGAATGGCCTTCTGCCTGCCCCTGATAAACAGAACTGTTAGAGAAGATTGGCTATGGCACTTCCATAGCTATCAGGACTCTCAGTTCTAGAGGAAGAGAAAACGACGGGACTCAGTATGTAAATATAATATTTTCCCCAATTATTTATGCCTTAAAGAGCTGGATTGGACAATCAGTGGCCCCATAGCCCATCTGGAGCACAGGATTATGCCCTGGCAATCCAATTTTACTTCCAAAAATGAGAAATTAACCTGAATTAGTAAAAACAATAGACATACCATATCTAGGCTGCAATAATCCAGATAATCGCCACATGGCAGCGAACAGTTGATATATAGTGTAGCTTTTTTCTGTCATCTACAGGTCTCTTGAATTTCTGCAATCCGGATCTTCTAATTATGATACTGAAGAAGAGCTGTGTTATTGAGGCAGTACGTCTCAGTGTCATTGGCTCAAGTAGTACATTGCGCTAAGCCATAATGTGAGTTGGTTTAGCTTAGCATGTCATATATATTCAGTCATCATGACTTGTAAACCATGGTTTATGGCTTCACATATTGGGTGAACCCAGCCAAAGATGATTTGTTCAATAAACCAGGGGTAAACTTTGTATAATGTGATATTCAAACCAAGTCTGTTATCTTGCATTTCATAAACTTTTGTTTCATACCTTTATAACATCTAACAAATCCCGTACTACTGTATCTTTCTTGAAGTGTCTAATAGAATGCAAGAAGCTATTTTTTTACAAAATACATTTAAGTTAATTTCCTACAAAATCTTAGAATGATTTTTCACTATGCCATTATGCATATTACAGAGCTTTGAACTTAATATATAGTAAATAAGTCATTGTCCTGACCAGCACTTTCAAATTATGGTTTATTCAATAAGCAAGAATTAAAGAAACAGCTTGGTATGAACTTCAAACCCATCCCTTGACACTCACAGCCTTTACTATGTATCAGACAGTATGAAAAACAAATGCTTAGGAAATAAGCCAATACATTTAGATGTATAACTATCTTCCATCTTCACCCAATCCCAACCCCCTCCCTTCATTTCAGAACAGCAAGTCCCTCTTTAAAACTGCTCTGCAGGCACAGCACTGGTATAGTGGCAGGAAGTGGGGACAAAACACCAATTGGATGTCATCACACAAACCCTACAACCTACATATTTGTATCTGATGTGGAGACAAAGGTTCAAAGGATGGGCTTGCATTATGCTTGACACATGTTTTGTCATTTGACTGTCATTGTGACTAGTAGCAAATGTCTATGTCTGTAGGGAAGAGCTAGAAATTATTACTATATCCTATTTATAGAGATGTTTCTACCTCCTATTTATAGGAGTGTTTCAATTCTTGATGGATTTGGATTTTCCAGAAACAATTCCCTAACTGTCCAGTAGATGGTGGATAGTCATCACAAATGCTTCTCAGTTTGACTTTAGAAGAGTTTTTTTTAAAAGCTTTTCTAAATGTGCAACTAAATTTTACTTTCATACTGTATATGCTTTTAGTGACGCAATTGGTGAACTGTTTTTCATTACCTGCATTTTAAACTATGAGCAATTTTATCAAATATTTCATTTAAGACTGAAACTACAATTCCCAGAATTTTGAGCCAGCGCCATCTGGGAAAAAAGACAGGATATAAATTGAACAGATCATCATTATCACTATTGTTGCCATCATCATCATCCAGCATAACAAGCTAAATAAATGATTTCACATAATCTGATCCTGTGAGATGTAATACCTTGAGTCATAACATCTCAGCGTACAATAGAGATGTATCAATAGGTATCAGCAGACATCTACAAACCCAGCAAAACCATTTTTAAGAGAACAGCTGAGAAGTTCACTAACTGTGCTACCAAAGCCACAGAGCAGGTGGTTGGCTGATAAGAGAGGGACACTCCTTTTCTGTGAGATTCTCCACTCAAAATGGCATGAAGCAGCTCTCCAAGAATTTGGCCAGAAGATTCTGTTTCCAAAGATACTTTAACTTGAAATGTCACAGATTTAATTTTAGATATTGTGTGATGCATGTTCCATCATTAAAACATATAGCTCCATGAAAAACATTTTTAAAACACTTCCTGGGCTGTAATATCATTTGGAAAACAGCTATAGCATTAGAATGTACAATATTTCTCTTCTGCTTTCATCAAATGCACACAATTTGCTGAGCCTCAGTATGGTTAACTTAGTTTATTGTATAAATCTCTATTTTCACATAGGATGTTGATTGTGTATCCATACACAATAAGTGCAATAAGACAAACTCCAGCTGTATATTAGTTTGGCCCAATATGCAAAACAGTTTTTCTACTCCACCCAGAAAGCCTTCACAAATGGGTTATTGTAGCCAGAAAAAGGCTTGTGATTTTTGTTTCTTCTTGTTTTATCTTGTTTCAGTTGCCAAAGTTGCTTGAATGTTTTCTTTTTTTGAAGAATGTGTCTGGTGAATCTTTAAATGCCGGAGTTGCCTTCCCACTGAGGAACCATCTGGCTAGGGTTACTAGGTATCTGAACAGGCAAAGGAGGACACAGACAGTTGGAAAGGAGGACAAAGGGGGGGAAAGGAGGACACACTAACTGTTTAGCTTTCTTGGACTCTGCAACAAAAATTACAGCAAAAAGCTGGAAAGAAAATGTACTTAGGACTACATGTTCATGAAATTACTTTTGCCAGCATCAGAAAGACTGATTTTTCAATCGCAATATTTTTCGAACAAACCTTTATTTTCAAGGACATATGCTAGCGATGATATAGAATTAACAACAATGTGCTTTTCAGATTTCACCATAGAAACGTATAATTGAGTCATGTGATCTACAGACTACAGTGATCATGGATTTGAAGGGCCTGGATTGAAACCAATTGCTGGAATCAGGAAATAAATTAAATAACATAAATCTAGGCTGTCGAGTCTGTCAACAGATGAGAAAAAGAAAGAAGCAGACAGTTTGCAAGGTCATAATACACAAAAGTTTGAATGTCTACTGTGGTGAAAACAGTCCAAAAAAACCCCCCCCAAGACACTCAAAAAGCCAGACAATATTTGATTTTATTAAGGCTATGCCTGCCAGATGAAGGACATGAAGACAAAAAGAAGGTTGTGTCCTCCTTTTGCCAGACATTTGGTAACCCTACATCTGGCAGGGGATTTTGACTATTAACCCTGGCTGACCATCAGATCTTTCTGACAAGTCAATTGCTTCAGGAACATAGATTTCAATTCTTGGTATTCTCTTATATTCTGTCTTATTATTTGGCCCTCTCCTAGTTTTCCTTTAGCCTGCCTCCTGATCCATTATTTGATCCACTAGTCCTCCCTATTTGTTGGCCACACAGCTTCTGTTTCTTAGCTCTTCCTCCCTTTATTGTTGTCTTTAAAGTAGTTCTGACAACTACAGAGCAAAGCATCAGCCTTAAAAATGTTCTACTGCACTATGTTATGTTTTGATCCCCACCTCCTACAAACTTGGCAATTTTTTATTTAAAGGCATGGTTGTTGGGGGAATCCAATCTGCCATCTGGTTCAAAGAATCTATAATGGACTACACTCACTGAGTTCAGCATAGAGGGTGATCATAAATGACATTTTACAAAACAGAATTGTGAAAACTAAGGAAAACGAAAATATCCATCACAAGAGGACATGGAAATATACATAGAAATTGTGCATTAATCCAGGGGGCCATACAAAAATTCAAAGATGTCTATAATGTGCACAAAATGTAACCAGATTCATTTATCTGCCAAAACAACACCTAGATTTTATATGCAGACATTCGTGAGTAAGAGTTGCTGCATATGCAGAAACACACAGCAGGAGGAGTGAGGAAGCTAAGTGAATGAAATTATGATGTCCTTGTGCTTCAGTGACCATTGTCGTCATAATACAGCAGAAAATTATAAAGGAGATCTGAAAAAGTCTCTGCAAAGGTAGAAATGGCTGCAGAACATATGTGCACTGTAGACTTACATAACTGGAAAATGTATTGCATAACTAGAAAATTGATTATAAATAACTGGTAATTTATCCTGAGTTCAAATTGCTGCATGTTTCCATAATGTGAACATATCGCTAAATAGGATCTGAAAAAATATTACTCCATTTGAATGGTTTGCCACATAAAATCTGCAATTGGTTTCCCACATCATCTTAAGCATGATTTATTTAATCATGAGTTATTAAATGAGCCAGGGTTATGCAGTGCTGTAGTTTGGATTCCAAATAATTGTTTAAGTTTCCGTGGGAGTACAAATACAGCAACATTCTGCAACTCTTTAAAGTAGCCATATGTTCACGGCTGCTTTAAAGAGTTGTAGACCTGTGCTACTTTTGCCCTCCTGCATACTCAGAAGCAATTTTTACAAATTATTTCTGAAATGCTGCATAGCAGTAGAATAAACTGCAATTATCTGCTTTCGTGCACATGCTAAACCATGAACCATACTTTACAAAACGAAATGACTGGATTCACACAGCTAATGACTGCTAACTGTTGCTGGTTGAAGAGTTGCAGAACTGGACCAGTTTTAGAAAGAGTACACTTCTGGATATCAGTTGCTAGAAAGCAGTTAGAGGCCACTCTGGAAAACTCACTTCTGAAATAGGCTGAGTTTTATTCTTCCTATGTTCTTATGCAATATTAGAATTGATTAATGTTGGGTTTTGAGACTTTGGGCCAGCAGTGAGGAGTATACAGCCCATGGTCAGGTCTGGCCTTGTCAACCCTTGAGGTAGTCCAGACAAGCACCAACCATGAGTACTAACACTACCTTTATTGTAAGATTATAGTAACAGAAACTTGCAAGTCTGAAAGTACCTCTCCCCTCCCTTACTTTTACTTTCTCAAAAACTAGGGGGGGTCCCCTATGAGATGCTTTCTCCACCCCCACCCCTCCTTCAGACTCAGATTTCATTTATCAGACTGTTGTCTAGGTTGTGGCTCTTCCTCCTGTCTCCCAAGGTCATTCCCACATACCATTATAGTACTTCTAGGTCTCCCCATCCAGTTTGCCTAGCCACACCACACCCAGGTCTCACCTCACTGTGTCTGTTTTTTTTACTGGCCCCCTTTTGGAAGTGTTCCTGCAATGGAGAAAGGCACCTGCTTCCTCCATCTTCAGATCCCTTTCATTCCCCTGTGTGTGCAGAGAGAAGAAGAAAGAAAAGGTGGGATGAGGTGAAGAGAAAATGTGGCTAAAAAGCCATTTTCAATAGTGAGCCCACAAAAGAAAATATCCATACTGGATCCATTGAACCCAGGTCAACAAGGACCATGTCTAGTGCAATGGCCCTTGGCATGTTGATAAATGGTGTACAGGACTGAGCTAGTCCTATTAGGTAACCAGGGTAATAGTATTGCCAACAACAGCACAAATCTAACAAAAGATCATCCAAAGAATGAAATTTATGAACAGCAACATCACATTTTATTAACTTCTGAAACAGATGAGGAAAGACACAGAGGAAAAGAATGAAGAACGTCAGCTCTCTGGCAGACAGACGGGACTGAAAGGAAAAAGTATTGAAGATATGAAAAATTCAGAGTCTAGGGAAAGACTTCCACCATTGAAAAAGACAAGTGGGGAAAAAAAGTTCTGAAATACACAAGTTTGATTGTAGAAAATATTGAAACAAACCCATTGGCTGAAACTAATTCATAGCACAGCAGCAATGATAATAGCAGACTTGGGATACAATGCTGTTAAACAGAAGCAACAAAATCAGTCACCAAACATTCATCTGGGAAAAAAAGACCACTAAATTACAACCTGATACCAACAATTTGAAGAATTTGAAGGAAAGAAGATTGAAAAATAATAAGATTAAGGAAAGTTTACAAATATAATTTTGGCAGAAGAATTAAAACAGTGAGTCATGACTATTTCAAACAAATGTGAATAATGAAAGTAGAAGCAGTCTGGACAAAATCAGCAGTTTTGAACAAACCAGCATTTGTTTTATAAAGCATTGCTAGGAAATACTACAAACATTACCCTAATAAAGATGAAATATTAAAATCTTGGAGTGACATCTGAGATAATAAAAAAACCATAATAAAGATGCAAAATGGATAAAAGAAATTGAGAAGAACATTGGCTCAGTCAAAATGGATGATACAGTCATAACATCAGAAAATATTTTTAGAAAAGAAACAAAGAAGGTTAAGAACTGTAGCACACCAGGAACAGATGAAGTACATGGATTTTGGCTTAAAAATCTAATGATTCTCTATGAAAGTTTGGCTACTCAGTTTAATGAAATATTACAAATTGGAAAAGCTGCCGAATGGATTATAACTGGTAGAACAATTTTAATGTAAAAGACAGAAACAAAGGTGTAATTGCAAGCAATTGCAAGCCAACAGTGCTTGCCCACAGTGTTCTAATATATATTGCTAACTAATATATTAGCAAATGATATTTCAAGAAGGTACCTGCTGAAAATCACAAGAAACAAAAGATCAGTTGCTGATTGATAAAATAATACTAAAACAAACTCCAAGCAAAGAAAAGTCAACTTGCAAATGGTGTCATGTTCCCGTTCCGATGTTTATGGTTCCTCGTAATGTTTCACATGTCATAGCTGCAGTTGCATGCCTGCCTGGCATGGTTTGGAATCAAAAGACATTTGATTCTCTCCCACATAGTTGGATACAGAAATGGATACAGTTTGGAAATATTTGGCGTTAGTGCAAACATCCAGAATTTTGTAAAATAAGCTATGGAAAGAAGGAAAACAATTTTGGTGGTAAATGGTGAAAAAACTGGAAATGTAAACATCAGGAGGGGTGTGTTTAAAGGGGATTCATAGTCTCCATTGCTTGTTGCTATTTCAGTGATATTCCTCATATCCTAAATAAAACAAACTAAGATGTGAACTGTCAAAGCAAAGTGGAAAAATATCCCACTTGTTACACATGGATGATTTGAAACTATATGGATTTTTTAAGAAACTGAAATTGGATCCTTACTTAATACCATAAGGGTAATAATATCAAAATGGAATTTGGATCTGACAAATGCTCAGCATAAATGCAATAAAAAATGAGCAAAATGAAGGAGTATAGTTTGAAAATGGGAATCTGGTAAAATCTTTGCCTGTAGAAGAAAACTAAAAATATTTAGGAACACTTAAATCAGATAGCATCTTACACTGTGAAGTTAAAAAAACTACACAATTCAGAATATTTAAAATGAGTACAAAAAATATCTAAATTCAAAGTTAAATGGTGGAAATACAATTAAAGCCATAAACACTCAACTGGTAGACATAATCAGAGACCATATAGTAGACCAGACACAGCTTGAACTGGACAATTTAGATCAGGAAACCCAAAAAATGATGACATCGCATCATGCATTCCATCCATGGAGTGATGCTCAACTATACTTAGCACAAAAAGGTCAGAGGCTATAGTTTACTGCAAATAAAACAGACAGAAAACAAGAAATAAGGATCAAATTATTATATCAAGGCAACAAAGATAAAAGCACTCATTGAAGTCTGCAAAGAAAACATCTTAGAAGTAGCAGAAGCAAAAAAAAAAATGAATATAGAAGTGATCAGTAAAATTGTTTAGAAAATTGGAGAAGTAAATCATTACAAAAGAAATTAGAAACAAAGTGGATAACACCAGGAATTGGCAATGTTTACAAGCTGGCACCATCAAGAAAGAAACAGAAGGATTGATTTTTGCATCTCAAGAGCAAGCATTACATACAAACATAATGAAATCAAGGATTCAACATGTATCAAACAGCAGCAAATGCAGACTTTTTAAAGAAAAAGATGAAACCATGAATTGCAATTTCCATTAATTATGTGATCCATGGTCTCATCTTTTTCATCTTTTTCTTTACAAAAGCTGCATTTGCTGCTGTTTGATACATGGTGAATTGCTCAGACTGACTATAAACAAGGTCATGACAGAGTAGCCACTGTGATCCATTGGCATCAGTGCAAAAACTATAATTTCCAAATTTCCTGAATATGGCACAATCACAAAATTGAGAAAGTTGCTGAAAACTATGTTAACAGTTTATCAGATTTTCACATGCAAACTGATAATCACCTAGAACACATCAGATATAAAAATAATTGAAAAGAAATAATTTTGTAGATGTGGCAATACCCAGGGACAGCAGAATAGAGGGGAAAGGATTGGAAAAATGATATAATATAGAGGTCTAACAATCAAAACAGGTAGATTTTGGTAAAGATCTAGCAAAGTCAGTCTCTGTAGTCACTGATACATTAGGCAGCGCAACAAACAGATTAAACAAATGTTTTACAAGAACTCTATCAACTGTGGATTTGCAAAAAAAACAACCACCACTTTATCAGGCACATATTATATCTTACAAAATTAAGCCAGGAACCTTGGATTCCCAGCTGGAACTCTAAATTCCAGAAAACACCAGTCAAAGTTGTGATTCCTTTTGTTTTTTCTATGTACTGTGTTATTCCTTGATGAACAAAACCAAATAATGATTATGATGATAATGGATATAGTTAATGAAGCTTCTGTTTATTGTAAAAAAAAAAATTCACATAATAGAAGCGAAAGAGTATTTCTTGGCTGATATAATGGGATCCAGAGTGCGTACATGTAGTGCTTGCTTTTGCTATGAACATCAGGTGCTGATCTCCAGAGAAGTATAATGAACAGAATGTCAACCAAATTGATTCAAGCAATAACAAAGGCATCTCAGTCTGACAGAGACTGAAAGGGGTCACTTAGCTGCAAAGAAGCTGATATGTAAAGGAAGTCTCATGCTTCTTCTTTTGCTACAAAAAGCATTGGTAACAGTGGTGAAGCATTCATGATTCAGTAAAAGACTGCTTTCAGATGAAATTCACACCTAATTGATCTTACATGATTTTGAGAAAGCTAAACAGGATTGGAGCTGGTTAGTTCTTGGGTGGGTAACTACCAGAAAATTGCAGGGCTACAGATTCATCTGGGAAGTTGAAATCACATCCTGGATGAAAGCAATGGCAAATCACTTATGTACTGTTGCCGATCTATGAAGTCAGCAGGTATCAAAACTGACCAAAAGAAGACTTTTTTTTTCTTCATATGAGACTCTTTCCATATCTGAAAATTTTCAGAACTGAACAAACCAGTCATAAGCCATATTGTTTGAATTCTGTAAACATCTTGGGAGGAAGAGAGGAGAATGAAATTCAGTGTTGTTTTTCAATGATTTTGGAAGTTGAGTTGGACAGTCAATGGTTGCTCAGTCCAATCAAATATAGGACTGTGCCCTAATGTTCTTAGCTAGTTTCCAGAAACTAACCTGGATTTGCCAGAACTCTCAGCATGCTATATCTGGGCTGCAAAAAATCCAGACAGTCACTTGAATTAGCTTTATGTATCTGCTGCTGCCACTTTGCGATCACCTGGATTTTTGCAGTTCAGATATGGTAGTGGAACTCAGAATTTATTTTTATTTGGATATTGGAAAATTATTGTGTAACATTAGAAGAATTCGTAGTTAGTTACAAGAAAGTATGAATGCAATCCAAGTTACTATAGAATATGTGCACAAAATGTTAATCTAGAGAAACGGAGAATCAATAAGCAATATAGTTATCTTCCCGTTCAGGTGCTACAGCAATGTAAATGGTCAATAAATCATCCCCAAGGCTGGCACAGATAGTGACATACTGTAGAAAAAGCTTAGTTTTTCAGCTATAGTGATTGAAGAAAGAAAGAAGATACTACTTTTAATTCTCCATTCAATGGGTACAAATTATAATTTCAGCAGCTGCTGCTAAGATACCTCAAAGCATTATTCAGGTCAGGTTCCCAGGTTCTTTTTCAATTCAAGAGCTGCAAGTTGGGCCAAAACAATCAGCAAAGGTCCTTCTTCTTCTTGTTAGGAGACAATATTCTCCTACAATATATTTATTCTGTGCACATGAAGCATTCTCCTTCTTCTGTGTAATAAAAGATGGTATCGTTACCCTGGCTGGAAGTGGCAGAAACATGCACAAAACCAAGGAAAATCTATATGAAGTTGGGTGGGAAGATAGAAAAGGAGGATATGACACTGCCTGTTATTGTTATCATTGCTACTATTCAATAATTGTCCCAGAAAGGAAAGCCAGAATGTTAGGTATCATTAATAAATGAATTGGCAGCACCGGAAAAGTTCTATGAATGCTGACTGGATAAAGAATAAATAGAGAACTGGAAGTCCTAATTTTCTGTAAACCAAAAGGAAAGCAAAGTACAAGAAGATCAGCTCTATCTCAACTGTACAGAGGTGCCAGTTTAGAGGGACTGAATCATTCATTCATATATGCTACCTTCCATTATGGCATGTAAGGGAACCAACAGAAAACAAGCCAATCAAAAGAATAAATACAAAGAATAAATTAATTAAAAGACATTTCAAAATGGAACATAATACTATGATTATAAACATAAAACATAAGTAATACTATAATAACATATTACTGCTTGCTGGCTATATAATTCCATAATTATATATTTTTAAAAATCTAAAGCAATAACATAAAAATATTTTTAATGGTTGGCAATTACCAATTGCCAAGTTGCTGAAATGTCACCGTTTCTCCTTTCCATGGCCAATTTCTCAGCTAGATTCAAACGTAGACAGCAATGCATGTAGCAAAACAAGATATCTGAATCTGTAAGAACAACATGTTCTTTGTTCCACTGGGTGTCCATGTAGCAGATGACATGACTAAAAGAATGACATTCTGAAAATGTTAAGTAAGGTTTTAATGTATAGGTTGTTTTTAATCAAAAAGTGCCTGGTGACAAGGATATTCTATGACTTGTTGCCTGCAAAACCGCATGGGGAAAATACATTTGTATTTAACTATTCTGATCAAATCCACCCGAATCCAAAGCTAAGAAATTCCTGGGAGGTAGTAATAACAGAACGTTGTTTTTAAAAAGCAACAACGATCACTCTAGCACCAGAGACATTATGGCATGAACTTCTGGGGAGGAGCATCTAGTTCATCAAATGCTGAAAAAGAAGATTCATTTGACCTGATAATCGGCCTTATTAGAAAGTAGGAAAGTAAGTATTTTGCCCCCCTCCCCCTCAGAACTCTGTCTAAGAATAGGTTTCCTGGGAGAACATGCGTAAAGCAGGATAATCAAAAAAGGGTTGTTTTGAATCCTTTGGATCAGGTGTTATGCAACATGTATAGATAGAACACATACAGAGACTATGGCAGCCATTCACAAGCAGCCTTGGATCTGCCTGGTCTCATGATATCATTTTTTTTTTAGATTTTTTATCCTGCCTGTATTCTTTTTATAAATAACTCAAGGCGGTGAACATACCTAATGCTCCTTCCTCCTCCTATTTTCCCCACATCAACAACCCTGTGAGGTGAGTTGGGCTGAGAGAGAGGGACTGGCCCAAGGTCACCCAGCCGGCTTTTGTGCCTCAGGCGGGACTAGAACTCACAGTCTCCTGGTTTCTAGCCTGGAGCCTTAACCACTAGACCAAACTGGCTCTAAATTGGTCTGGAAAACTGAGCTGAATTATTTCTGGCACTTCCCATTTATTAGGAACCTGAGTAAAGCTGGTTTTCCCTCTTGCAGGACTGCAGCTCTGCCGAACCTTTTGTCAGGCCAATTCCTCTTAGCAGATACCCTTGCTTCATTCTGCCTCCCAGGCCTTAGCAACATCATTATTTTTCCTCCTGATTTCTCCCCTAGAGCTTCAGGATCTTGTTCGCGAAGCTTGTCTATAAGCATTGCTTACAATGCATTTCCCCCTTTCCAGTTATCTCAATAATTTGCAACTATGGTTACAATAGTGGGGAAAGCTCCTGGTTTCAGAAATGCTGGCTTGTTGTCATTCCACGTTTGTAGCTTGTAAGAGGCTTCTAATCGCAACAGAGGAATGAGAGCATCCGCACATGGCAAGCACATTTTTTTCTCTCTCTTTTTCAACGAGTAACCAGACTGTCATACCACAGTCATCCTCAGATGGTGAAGAGGACCAAAATGAGGCAATCAGTGAGTTAGACAGACACAGAGAGTCCTTTTCCTAGCAACTGACTCTGGCCCCTGTGATTCAGAATGGGGTGGACTCTCATCCACCTAGCCTGCAAGAGCAGTGTCATCTCTCCAGCTCCATGTAAAGAGATGGAAGAGTGCTTGGCTGCACAGGGAAACTTCTGGCATAGACAGGTTTGCTAAGGAGCAGCTGGGTGCTGGAAATCAGGACTGAGAGTGCCAGCTATGTTCAGGTGAAGGCTGAATACTTTCTATATTTAATGTCCCATCTGTGTGTCTAGGATTAGAACAACTTTCCATGGCCAACCAATTCTATATGCCATATACTTTGCTATGAACCATGCTGCATCTGGTCTGTCTAGCAAAGTTTGTGAGGCACCTCAGTCTTAGTGGAAAGCTGCCTTATCCCATCAGCTTTAGCTACCAAAAGGAACTCCATTCTCCCTGAACTCAGGCTGTGTTGATTTCCTTTATATTGCCTCAACAAGGCTGGGGTCTTAAGGATGTTTTGGTGTCAACCCAGTGTTGTTGAGACAATATAAAGCCTGTCCTCATTTTGGTTATATTAGTATAAAGATGGTTAGATTGCTCTCAAAGACACTATAGGTTACTAGTGTGGAATGTATTTATGCTCCTGTCTTTATCTACTGAATTTCTGATATTAATATTGCTAATTACTAGTATGAACCTGTGAGGGCCACACAAATGCCCACACAATATAGAAGGGGGCTATCAGCTTATTTTAATTCTGTTTTGTTTCAAGAAATAGGAATGGGATTTTTGTTCTTCCAGGAACTATGATGCTCATGATGCGGTTGGATGAGTATTTATTTACCTATTTTAATTTTTTTGCATTCTCCTATTGGTCTACTGGATGGCGACTACTGATTGGCTCACAGTATTCCTTGTTTGTTCCCAATGTTTTGAGGTCAATAGAAGTGAGGTCTACCAGAGATCATCTTCAGAATGGCTTGTAAGGGAAATGGTGTGGTAGAGAAGTGCTCTTAAAGTAGCTTACAGTCATTCCATCTTCCCAGGGAACAGAAAGTTTGCAAGTACCTTACCATAATTTTGTATACATATATATTGCTAATGCTTCCAGCCACACAAAATTTCCCAGAGGATAGGGGGCAGAGGGGAATCTACAGTATACATCCATAAAGCTCTTTCCCATTCTCTATAGTCAACGTCTCACCTAAGCCGCACTTTCTGCTTGGCCCAGCATAAGAATAGGTCCCCTACTGTTTTGGAAAGGCAGCTACTGAAGACATCACAAATAGATGTATCTTTGGGTACAGTTTGATGACTCTACACTTGGATATTTTGCCCAGATTTGTCATAGGCTTTCCCCCAAGAAGCAGATGTCTCTATGTATGTTACAAGCAAACCCCCTGTGGATTTTTGAGCCCAGGAAGGCAGTCTGTTACTACAAACACTATTTTTTCACCTTTTTGAATTGGGTTGGCATTAACAGGCCAGCTTTTGCATCCTCATCTCTCACCTTCAATAGGAAAGGAGGTAGGAAGAAAAGGGAAAATAAGATTGTCTTCTGATGGAATCTTTCTGTGTCTGAACAACTGATTGGCTTGGTTTATAATTTGTCCTTATTATACTTATTGTACTTATCTCATAATCAATTTATTCTGAGATTGTGCATTTTTTATCACTCATGATAAAGGTATAATAAGAAGGTAGGATAAAAATTAAATAAATAAATTTAAATATGCAGTTCTGATTTGAAGTAGGTTCAAATAATAACAAAAAAGGAAAGTTTCCATTCAGGCAAGCTAACCTCTTGAGGACATAATAGACTTGTAGATTCCATGCAGCTTTCTCTGCAGTTGTATGGAAGTGGTTTGTCACTGTCCTCTTCCTTGATCTTTTCAGATATAGCCCTGGGATTCCTGGTAGTCTCCTATCCAAGTACTAACCAGGTCTGAACCTGTTTAGCTTCTCATCCTAGACAAGGTCAGGCATTTGCTGCCATCAGCTGAAGCTATTTAAGAAATAGGTGAGGTTAGTAAGAGTTTTCAATGAATAGTTCCAAATCCAATAAGATAACTATGACATATAAGAGGGGTAGTGGTGGGGGTTAAACTATTAGTCCAAACATTTTATAGTTAGATGGCAAAATCCAATATTGGAATAGTCCACACATTGTACTAAGCCCTAATGTGGTGTCTTTGGCTTTGACATGTGAACCCAATCACTGTATTATGTATTTTGTAAGAGGATTCCCCTGAGTCTCTTACCCTTGAAGAATCTCTCCCAAAACATCTTCCCTAAGTGTTCCCATCTCTCTGGTACCCATTTTGAAGTCACCAGGAGTGCTCATGGAGGATACTAAGTTTGTCCACAAATACTACAAAGCGTTTTGTTCAGCAACACATGTGATTCCAGTATCATATAGTTAGCTTGAATCCAAATATCTTTATATTATTCCCACAAAGTAGACAAAAGGATCCACACTGATAGCCCTACTTATCTGTGGGAGTTCCATTTTAACCTAACCTACAACTTCAGTTAATGAAACTGCAGATAACAAGACTGAGAGTCTATGGGAATTGAAGTGTGATTTTTCAGAGCACTGGAAAATGTCTAAAAAAAATCAAAAATATAGGGTGAAAGCAAAAAAAAAAAAAAAAGGATAGAGCCCAGCACTGTACCTCGGCCACTTCAGAATTTCTGCTACCCCACTCTCCAGCAATGCCTTCTAGCTCCTCCAATAATGTGGTATTGTGAGGTTTCCCCGACCTCCTTCCCTAATCTTTGTATCACCCTGTGGTCCACCACTGCTATTTCTGCTGCCAGGCTGATGTTGTGCAGATTGTAGATGTGCTTAAATCTTTCAAATCAGCCCTTACTGACCTGAAAACCATACTGAAGCCCTTTAGATGTTCCTTCTGATTGATTACCTCCTGCCACAAACTGCTTGTAGAACCACAATGCTTTCTCAGAAAGTCCTAGTTTGGTTTCTGAATTTAATTCTCTATCTGTAGGCTGAGAGCTTTTCCCATTCATTTCATGTGGGGATTACTTGAATGGAATACCCTTGAAATATGCCACCACCACATTCACACTGATACTTGCTTTTCTTTTATTATGGAAGCAATAGTGGATTCACTGATGCTGTAATGGCATGCAATGGATGTCACATTGTTTTACAAACCAACATATCCAGCAACTTCACTTTCCTACTCTAGTTCAACACTCTGCAAGAGTATTTGCTACTTCTCTTAGCAGAGCTCTCTGCTGGGCACTTGCTCTACCTGTGGAGGAAATAAAATTTTCCCACAGGAAGAGGATGAACATATAAGTTCAGAACTATATGCCTAAGCTCATGGGGGTGCAAAGCCCTTTACTACAAATAATGAAGTCTGGTCTACAGTATATTTACCAACTGCAGATATGCAAAAATGTGGGTAATATTGAAAGTCACTTCTGCTAAGCTATAATTATACATAGATAGATAGATAGATAGATAGATAGATAGATAGATAGATAGATAGATAGATAGATGGATAGAGATAGATTACATGCCATCAAGTCATTGTTGACTCTTAGCAACCACATATATTTTCTCCATGACAAGAAAATCAGGTCCTTCAGCTCTTCCACCGGCACCCCCATCACCACAGTAATTGAGTCCATCCATCTTGCTGCTGGCCGTCCTCTTCTTCTCTTTCTTTCCACCTTTCCCTGCATTAGAGCCTTCTCCAGAGAGCTAGGTCTTTGCATAATGTGTTCAAAATAGGACAATTTGAGCCTCATCATCTGTGCCTTGAGTGAGAACTCTGATCTGTTTGATGATCCATTTGTTTGTTTTCTTGGCTGTCAGTAGCATTCTCAGGAGTCTTCTCCAACACTAAAGGTCAAAAGGGTCAATAGTCTTCCTACCTTACTTCTTCAAAGTTCAACTTTCACTTCCATAGAGTGTCACAGGGAATGCCATGGCTTGCACAGTTCTGATCTTTGTAGGTATAGACACATCACAGCATTTGAATATCTGAATATCTTCCTAAGGCCTCCACTGGGCATAGATTTATACATACAGACCTATGCCCAATCTTCAAAGATTACTCTACATGGATACTTTAAACCTGGATGGTGGCCATTTAGCTGTCCAACTGCTGATGGAGATTAACCAAAAGCTGTGTAGCTTTTGTTTGGATTTGTGTGGCTAAAATGAAGCCATGAGGAGGACTGGCTTTATTGGACCTGGTAATGAGTTTAATTCATCTAATTCACATAGTTACGTCACATTTCAGGTTGCTTCCTTCATTTTAAAGGAGAGGACAAATCTTCACAAGAAAAAGCATGTTCATCCCACTGTACTCCTTCCAAGGAAATAAAAGGAACAGAGATTTGAATAGAAGAATACCACATATACTTTGGAGCAGCTGTATAAAAAAAGAATGTCTAAATAAAGGCTTTGCTTTTATCTTCTCAGAAACTCTTAGATGTGCATGGTCTAAAAATTTAAATTAGTCAGGGAAACATGTTATTACACCCAAAGGAACCTAATTAGAATTGTCCAATGTTCTAACCACTGACTAAGTATAATTAATTTAGAATCCAGATTTAGCCAGCTGTCATTTTAAACATACACTGAAGTTAATAACAGATATAATTGGGGAGGCAAATTATTTTTATACACATGTTCTGTATAAATTATGTGCATTGGTTGTGATACTTCTACTGTTGTTGCTTACTGATCGCTGCTAAGGCAGACGCAGCACAGCAGAAAAGACTCTCTTTTGAGTACAATTGAAACACTAGCTAGCACAGCTATATGCAGAGTGATCTGGTCAAACACACCAAGCTCAGTTGCATAGAATAATGACTGTTAGCTAGGAGGTATAAAAGGCAAGCTCAAACAACACTGCTCAAGTAGCCCCCAAGGGCCAGGCAAAGGAGAAGCAAAATTCAGTTGCATTTTGGAAGGAGAGCTGGACCAAGTATGACATGATGGAAAAGACAGAACTGACCAGAGGCAGAGAGCTCCTGCATCCAGATTGCTATGTGTCAAGTTCAAGAATAAAGATACACAACACACACTCACACACACATGCACACACATATGTATATCCATGTTTTAAATCTGTAATGGCATGCAAGAATTTCAGAAAAAGAAGTGTGATCCTTAAGCCTTGTTATTACGAACTAGGTTCCCAATCTCTTGCAGGGCTGCTGAAATAAATAAGAATGAATGAATCCATTTTTTTAAGCACAAACAATTTCAAGCTGGATAATGTGAGAAGTAGATGCAACTTGGGCTTGTGGTTTAGGGCAGATAACATCAGCTAGATGTGGCTTGGAAAAGTTCCTTCCATGTTGGTCATAGTAAACATATCCTTAATTTCCAGCCTTTATTCATCCAAACAGTTCCAACTTGATACAGCTAGTGATCCATCTTGCTATATGTTTAATAGGAGATTAGATAGATAGATAGATAGATAGATAGATAGATAGATAGATAGATAGATAGATAGATAGATAGATAGATAGGCTGACCGACCGACCGACCGACCGACCTACAATAAAATGATCAGTGATACTGATAAAAATGTTCTGTTGGATAAAGCCAATTTCCATCATCTAATCAGAACAGCAATCCATAGATTCAACAAATGAAAAATAGAATTAATTGTATGAATGAAAGATGGAGGTAACTTTTACGTGTCAGGTATACATGTGGACATATAGTTGTTGTTGATGATGATTCTATTTTTCTTTTCAGAGGAGCCCAGAGAAGGATGCAAAAATTATAATGAGGTTCTATGTGTTACTTGTGTTTTTCCAGAGGGAAGTCTGGTTTTGCTGCAGATGTCACCTCAAAATGCTTGGTTGAACAGGTGTGCTTTCAGACTAGTCATATAAAATAAGACAGCATGGCTAGCTGTGGTTCTCTCAGAAGAAAACTCCAGAGGCATAACATACTATTTTCATAGGATATGACTTCTTAGCCAGAACAGAAAACCTAAAACAAAGGTAAGAGTCATGTAAGAACATACTGTTAGCCCAACAAGGTAGATCAGACCAAGAAACCAATGTCATATTGTAACAACCAAAATAACAGGATCTTGCAAGTGTGAATGTGCTTTCCCCTTCCTCACTTTATATTTGTGTAAACTAGGGAAGCGCTTGTCTGAGATGTTTTCTCACATTATTTTTTTTGGTGTGGGCTCAAGCTCCTCTTATCTGATGCCTTGGTAGCATCTCTTCCTCCTGTCCTTCAAGGCCATTCCCTATTCCCTTTACACATACAAAGAATTTTGCTGGAGCAAGCCACGTGCCCATCTAGTCCAGCACTCTGTGTCACCCAGTGGCCAACTAGATTCATTTGGGAAGCTGGATTGGGGGGCAATTGCTGCCTATGAGAAAGGAAATAGTAAACAGCCATCCATGATAGTAACCAATCATCTTGTCAGTCCTGAATCCCCACCCCCATTTAGTTTCTAACAGTGTTAGAGAGGAAGGAAGATTCTCTCCATGTAATCTCTGCCATGTATGTTTTTATATACCTCAGTCATGTCTCCCATTATCCACCCTCTTTCCAAGCTAAAAAGCACCAATTAAGTTAGATGTGATAGAATGCTTCTTCACTGATTCAAAGCTTTCTTGATTAGCACTATCAGCTGAAGTGCAACATTCCCATCTTGTTCAGTTAAGTTAAAAGAAAACTGCATTATGTTACTTTCTCATTTTGCACAAGAAAAGTGTGTGGCTCCACAAGTACCAGAAAGCTCAAGACCAGCCAATATGTAGTGCCATCACATCCAAGACTTTGGGGTATATGGAATGGTGCAAAGCTGTTTTAGAGGGCACAGTTCATTCCCTGATGCATTTCTACCACTTTTGGCCAGGACAGACATACTGCACTGTGATTAGCAGTGCTGTGCACATACAAATAGCTTAAGCTAGATGAGATAAACTCCATCACAACCAGAATGGTATCCTGGATATGTAAGGTGGCTGGAAGATAATTATGGGATGCTACATCTCAGATTTGTGTTTAATTGTTTCACTGTACATTGTAGAAAAGCAATAATTTTTCTTATGTACTTGAGGGTGAAGTACAAGCTCATCTATCATTTTTTATTCAACAGTGCTTCCTGGTTCCACCACAGTTGTTCACCAAAAGGGCTGCCTCTGCACAAGGTGGAAACTCAAATGTGTTGGGCTAATTTGGTTCAAAGTGTCCTGTGGATGCAACAGCAGCCACTGACAAACACCAATATTAGTGCTGTGAGAAGAATTTCCCACATCGCATTTCCACTGGGTTAAGTCACAAAGCTTGTTCCAGAGGTGTTTGAGAGGTGAATGGAGAAGTGAAAGCAACTCCAACTTCCTCCAAGGTAAGCCTGCCGGTGGCTTGGCTCGTGGGAACTCTCCATCCATGCTTCATCACGGATAGCCGCTTTGTGGCTGGGGGCAAAAGTCAGGATAATGGTCACCCATCCCTTGTGCATTTGAGAAGCAGAAATTCAGCGTCCCCATCTCTGCACCTTCCAGCTAGAGAGAGCTGCACCTGTTGGCTTTTTGCATAGACACGGTCTGCCGCAGGGGAGAAGGAAGAACCAAAGCGGGTTCGTCGCACCGTCGGAAAGAACCTCCCGCCCGGGGTTAACGTCTCCGAGAAGTGTAACGTGTAGCCGCGTCCGCTCTGGAAGGCGCGCTCCCCGCCCCGCCGCCGTTCCACCTCCGCTCCCTCTCCGGGCAGGCTCCACCTTCGGTCACCGGTCTTGCGCCGGAGCCCCCGCGCGACTGCGCTCCCTGCGCCCATTCCCGCCCGCCCCTCACAGCGACAGCGCCTCCGGAACACTGGCAGTGCGGGAGAGGCGGCAGCAAGGGCTCCAGGTGGCGGTGGCGACAGCAGCAGCGGCGGCGACGGCGGCGTTAGCAGCGGCAGCAGTCCTCCAACCGGCCCTCCAGTCCCTGTAGCGCGTGAAAACGGCGCCTTCGGCAGCAGGTAAGCAGAACCCAGCCCCGCCGCAGCAGCGCCCCGGGCCCCCCGAGTCCAATGCCTGATCCTGAGCACGGAAAAAAAGAGAAAGAAAAGGCAGCCCCTCCACTCCGGGCTCTTTTCCGGAGCTCTTCTTCCCCCCCCCCCTTCTTTCTCCCCTTTTTCCTCCCTCCCCATTGGTCTCTTCCTCGGATGACTTGTGTGTGTGTGTGTGTGTGTGTGTGTGTGTATGTAGGATTGCCTAGAATGTGGGGTTCTCAGAAGCATTATCCTTCTAAGGGGAGGGGAGCGTCCCATTATGGAGAAAAGAAAGGGGGGTTCCTGGGAAATCGGGGCAGATGGGATTACCGGTTTGATGCATAATTTATTTTTATGGAGCTTTGTTCTGTCTGGAACTGGGTCTAGATGAAGCCTGTGGATTTAAGCCCCATGCAGAACCAGTCAGAGCGGAAGAAATCAGGGGTCTTTCTCTCTTTCTTTCTTCTCATATCAAAAAATATATGTCTGGTCTTTAGGTCAGCTTCATCTACTCACTCCAGGGCCTTATAGGTAACCCTTCCCCTGGTGCCCCCTTTGCCCCCTCCTCTTTCTCATTCTTGTTTGCAAGCTGCCTGATCAAAATGTCAAAAAGAAAGGATGATTTAGAGTTATGGATGCCAAAGGGAGATGGGGGCAGGGGAGCGGGGGAGCGGGGAACAGCTTCCCATACCTTTACCTTTCTCTGGGAGGAAAGGTAGATATTGTGGACTAGCAATGAGTTCAATAGAACTAAAGAGCCTTTCTTCAACACTGGAAGCATATCTTATATCTAAGATTCTTGGCAACTCAAGAACCCCCAGACTACTGTCTGCAACACCAGCACTGGACGCCACCTGTTCCTTAGCCTTTTCCGCCTGCCTTTTTCTTGCGTGGGGCTAGGCTTTGTAACAGGAGACAGGTTGGACATCCCAGGGAATGAAGGAACACTGAAGCTATCTGGAGGGAGGAGGAGACATTTCAGTTCATTTGTGGCACAAGATTACCACATTCAGTCCTGGAGCTAAAACCTAATCATCCAAAGCATCAATTTTTCAAGCCGATAAGGAGCCACAAAAGGTGATGTTTCTTACTGAATTCACCAGCATGCTATATTTTTGCAAAAGGGTTGTTTTCAGATAAAACCGTTGGTCAAATAGGGCCATCATTTTTGCCAGGACCTCTTCCCCAGCTCTCTCAAAGTTCCTAGGAACATGGGTCAGCTTCTCCTGGGTGTGGGGGTGGGGCGATTATCCAGCACGTTTTTCCTGAGCTTTTGAACAGCCAAATGATTAGGAAGTTGTGCTCTGACCTCTGTATTTATGCAGGAATTGAATGTGTTTTGCTTCAATTATTCATTTTGATGCTACAGTAATTTCTGGCAGCTTCTCTTCTCCCAGGATTTAACGTATAACCAGAGGCTTACATCTTCTGTTTTTGAGGATATCATCCCATTAAGCCACACGGTAACTGTCTTTGTTGCAGTGCTTGTTATGAGAGAAAGAAGGGCAAACAAGAACCAGAACATAAACCTGGACCTAGACGGGTCTCTGGACTGCTCTGTATTTCACTGTGAGGCTGTCTGAAAGCCGCTCCTAAGTTTACCTTTGACGTTCAAGGGGAAAGCAGACGCAGGGGTCCTTAAGAATCAGTCCTTAGCATATATAATTTATTTTAATAATATTGGGGGGAAAAAGATCCAGAACCTCTCAGACCTGGTCCTGTCCAACTCAAATATTTTCGGGTTTCATGAACCAGAATAACAAACTGGTATTTTGGAATTCAGAACATACTGAGTACTCTCACCAGTTACTTCATTCAGTTCCCTCAAATACAATCCATACAATCTGGATTACATAATCGTTAAACCAGTAACCTGTCACTTCCTCATCCAGCATTCATTCACCATTTGTGTTTTGTTTCTATAATAATAGCATCCAGTTTCAGTAGCCTGAATTAATAGGCAACATAATCAGTAGATGCAGAACTACTCAACTTCTATGGTTCAACCCATTTAAGTTTTGTGTCTTAGCCCTTCTTGGTAAATAAAATGTGATGGAGTGGAAGGAGGGGGTGAGGGATAAGGATCAAAATAGGGAGAGATGAAGAGCTAGAGCTGTCTCTGTCAAGGTGAATAATACTAAAACTGGACAAGTCATCCAAAATAGAACATCTGAAAAGCATCTCTCTCTCTCTCTCTCTCTCTCTCTGACAGCAAAAATAATCATAATAAATTAAGCAACTAATGGCTTTCTGTCTTTTTGTAACACTCAGAATCAGTTCCCTGAAAATACTGTTTCATTTGCCCAACTATAGGGTCACCTTGACTTGGGAATAACACTGCAAAAAATCATCAGTGGAGATATGGTAGAACGTGGCTTACACAATGAAGTTGCATTTATCAACCATTAAAGAAGGATCATGTTGTTTTTTCTTGGCCTTTCTAGACAATTTAGGCTGGGATTGTACTGGAAATAATATTACCATCTTAGTATTAAGATTTATGATATACAAGAAAGGGAGAACCAAGGGAGAAAAAAATCCCAGATAGACCATTGAGAGTGATATTTATAACTCACAGAATGGCTTTGGTCGTTGTGATGTCACAGGTATCGCCCAATAGCTGCCTCAAATACAGCACAATCGCCCTCTGTGCATTCTTCGCCCTTGCAGTGATTGTGAGATAGCACTTCCTCTGTAATGTAATATTTTTATGCAGCTTGCATTTAGTGTCTTTTTTCCCCTGAAACAGAATTGCACATTATACATATTAAAAAGTGTTGCTTGGATCATGTACCCCAATTACTGATGATGACTGACTGATCACATTTATACATTACTGCAGTCCTCTTGCAATTTACAAGAAAAATACACAATAAATAAAATACAATAACAAATACACAAATGAAAGGTCTGCCAACCAATCGAAAACAATAAAATTAATTCACAAAGCCAAACTATAACACAACCAAGATGGAATCCTGGCTCAGACACCCTGTGGAAGAGCTCAGTTTTGAGCTGCCTCCAGAATGTAACCAGACTTGGAGGCTGTTCCAAAGAACTAGTTTCCGAAAAGCAGCACCACTGATCCCTGGCCCCCCTCACCTCCCCAAAGTGAGGAATTCCTCCTCAATTGATTGAATTGGCCAGTTCCAGGGGGAGAATGTGGTTCTGAGATAACTTAATGCCAAGCTTTGTAGGGCTTTACAAGTTAGCACCAGCACTTTAATTAATTGAAAATTTATTGGTAACCCCTACAGGGCCTGCAGCACGGTGGTTATGTGTTTCCACCAATGAATGTCAGGACACAAGCCACTGCACTCAGAACCAACCGCAGCCTCCGAGCGGTCTTTAAAGAAAATGCCGTGTTAAAACGCACAGCGGTAATCTAAGCAGCTTGCGACAAGGACGTAAGTCCCCATAGCAAGGTCCTTCAGTCAAGGTAGGACTGCAGTTGATGCATTGGCCAAAGCTGGGCAAAGCCCTCCCCTGACTGTAGCCTCCACCTGCTGCTCTAGCAGGAGCCTGAGTCCAAATGGACCCCCAGGTCGTGGCCTTGCACCTCTCCATCAAGAGACCACTGGAGCAGACAGAACCATGATGAGCAAACAGGAACTCCATCTTGCTAAGGTTCAATTTAAGCCTGTTCTCTCCTGTCCAGACCCTCACAGTCTCCAGGCACTGGGACAAGATTTCAACACCATCGCCATTCTGGCCTGAGATAGTTACGCAGGACTGGGTATCATCAGCTTATTGCTGGTACCAAACCCCAAACCACTAGATGATTTCTTCCAATGTCTTCAAGTAAATGCTAAATAGGAAGCGAGAAAGGTCTGAGCAGAGAAGAAGGGAGAAGACCCACGTGAGAATACAGGCCCTCAAACAGGGTCTGTGTCACCCGGGGCAAACATAGATTCTGCACCCCTCCCCTGTGGGTTGGTGACGGAGGTGCTAGCCACCCTCCCAGCGCAGCACCCGGGGCACGTACCCCACTTCCCCCCCCCCCAGTTGCAGCCCTGCGAGAATAGTCACTGAGCTGATCTCCTCCTCCCCTAACTGGAACCGCCTACTAAGGATGGAGCAGAACCACTACAGCACAGTGCCCACAATCCCAATCCTGAAAGAGCCCAGAAAGATACCATGGCCGATGATGATGATGATGATGATGATGATGATGATGATGATGATAAGAATAGCAGCAGCAACAACCTGGCAAGAATATAACCACTGACCACATGTTTCCAAACCTTTCTCTACTACTTTAAGGACTGCTCTGTGTGTCTGTATGAAAGCTGAGATTCTTAGGAAATCTCATAGTCAAGAACTTCCTTTCAAAACAGAAAAAAAAATCCTTGCCCCATTTCTCTCTCTCTCTCTCTCTCTCTCTCTCTCTCTCTTTCTTTTTTATTCGTACACATATTTGGGCAATCAACACTGGAGTTCTGTATTAAAGACAAAACATCTTGTTCCAGTTTGTGTGTAATATTCACAGTAAATTTAATATTTACCTTCCATTGTTGTTCCCTTTGTTGCATATCAATTGTCCTGTTTAAATTCTGCAAAAATATAATTATATAATCTTTGACTTGTTCAATTTCTGAACAATTCCTTTGGAACTTTACTACTTATTTGGAGATATTGGAACCAATGAGGTGTTTCTGAACATTCCAAGACAACAGTCTCAAAATATTTTTTTTTTTTAAGATTAGAGATTAAATCTTGCAATCTATATGAATTATTATCTCTCGACTGATTTTTTATACATTCACCTTCATGAAATAAACAATACTTTTTATAAGAACTTTATTAAATTTCAAACAGAGATAAAAGCTACAGAAAAACAAAAAACTACAAAGAATAAGAAAAAAGAAAAAACTAAAAATGTGTGAAAACACAAGAGAAAAAATTTTTTTTAGAGTTACAAAAAGAGGTGACTTCCAACTTTTAACAGTAAGGACATACAACAATTTTCCATAATTAATCCCTTACTCTATATTAAACCAAAATCACATTATTTCTATAAATCATTCCACTGGCACATTATAAAAATCACTAAATACAGTTGCTCCATCCCTTTATATTAAAAGAAAAAAAGTATGTATGTATGTATGTATATCCACATCCTAATTAACTACCCCCTCAAGGATAACATTTATTTAATTATTTCTTTCCTACTACTATTCTACACATTCCTGTCTACTATAATAAAGATCAAACTAAAAACCATAAAATTGTCTACTATTATACTTGATAATACAACAATTTTAATAATCTTAATCATATTAAACCCAAACCCAAATAATAAATTTATACCTTAGTAATCTTAATCCAAAACATTAAAGATAGATGAAATCAGCAAAACCCTAAAAGCAGTCCAAAGAGATATTCTTACACCCTTATCCCACTTCAAAATAGACCAAAGCATTTACATGTCCCCACAATGCGCACAGAGCCTTTTTCTTACAGAAATCAAACAGCCCAACTGCCCACCTCAAAAATTCCAACTTCTCTTCAGGAAATCTCCCATACATAATAACCCCTTCTTTTTTCATGGCATTCCATTTATAGCTTAATTTCACTTATGGCTTGCTACTCAATCTCTCCCTTTGATTTTTTCAACTTGACTATCCAGTCTCCATCCAGCATTTCAAAAGAGATCAAAGAGACATTTCTGTCACTGTTAAATTCTTCAGTTTCATCCACAACATCCCCATCCAAGTGACACATTTTAAAGCTCATGTTTTCCACAATGTCTTGAATGCCTTGCATAAAAACTTGGTAAGAATCAGAAAGAATCTGTTTGAAATCTCAGTAGAAGTCAGAGAAAGTTTGTTTAAGATCCTCCATGCCTCGAGCAGTAGATTATGGCACCCCCTAGGAGCTTAACCAGTGAAAGTCAAGGATATGAAAGAGTTACAGAGTATGTTTATACAAGTTAAAGTGATAAGCAGACAGTTCCCCAGGGAAAGTAGAAGCAGAACATTGAAAGTTCAAAACAGCCGATTTAACATGTAGGAAAATGCTAGTATCTTCAAATTTAGTACAAAAATAATAACAGGGAGACAATTATTTACTCTCAATCCTTCTTAATATTTGGATGGAAAACAAGCCAAAACTTAAAAAGAATTTTTAAAAAATTAATCCCAAAAATAACGATAAGCACCAAGAGACCCAGCTTCTCCTTGCTGTAGAAAGTCTCTCTTAAGGTATGCGTACTTAAAAGAAATATAAATTGGGTGATCTGGAAATGGGGTGGCCGGTCTTAATGTCCCTTTAAGGCTACAGCACGGCTTGGAAAATGGTGACGTCCCAGCCTCCCAGTTACTCTTAGCAGTCAAGCACGAACTCTGTGATCCTCTGGCTGCAGGCAGCCATCCGGAGGACAGATGGGGTGATTCCAAGTGTTTTCCTTTCCTGGAAAAACACTCCTGGGCTTCAGGAAAAACCTGCCTGAGGCCAAAAAAACTGCCACGTTGTCAGTTCTGCCTGCTGAGCCCGCAGGCACAGCTGTTCAGTCCTCCATGTCCCCATCGGAAGTCTCCATGAAATAATACTGAAGCAAGAAGCTAAGCACCTTCTTCTTCTATAGTTAGCCCATATTTTAAGTGCATTATTTTTAATTGAGTAATAGCTTATAGACTGGACACTTCTCTTGGTATCCAACCAAAAACATTTATGCAAGCCTTCTGGGAATCCTGCTTCTTAAATACAGGTAATATGACCCAATCTGTGATTCAGGTTAAACAACTTGATAATCTAGTCTGAGATTTGTCTGGAATGGTCCACCATCTTGTCCTGGGCTGGGAGTTGGACTAGAAGACCCCCAAGGTCCCTTCCAGGCCTACAATACTATTCTCTATGTTATTCCATATTAGTGGCACTTAGGAATCAATGCATCTCATAAGGCAGAACTTTAGTCATACCTACCATCCAATTCTTATGCTTCTTCTCCTAAATCAACTTTATAGGCATTGCACCATTATTTTCAATCCAAGAAGCTAAAATCTGAACTCAGCATTGCTGTCTTGTTCTTTGTAAACTGAAATAGCTCCAAACAAATGGCATTTCATGTGTTATTACTTGATTTGAATTTAGCCAGTGCTGGAAATGTTCAGAACCTTCCCCAATATGATACCCACTGAATTGTTGGGTCTACAATGTACATAATTCCCCGCCAGCTTGACTGTTGGCTATATTGGCTGGAAAATTGCAGAATTGCAGATCCACATTTATCTATAAGGAACCATGTTAAAGAAGCCTGTTCTGTATGAACCAAAGCTGACTTAACGTGGCAAGCAGTCATTAGATTCCACCTGTTCGGATTAGATCTTCACCCGTTTCACTTCTGCATTCTTGTATTATAATAATTAGAAGAACAAAAAGGGATATGATAAGGGGCATGGATAAAGGCATTGCTTATGTAAGTATTCTACATCTGCTTGGTGATGTATTATCACAACTACCAGGTGTCACATTATTTGCAAGCAGAGTTAGCATACCAACACTGCATTTGGCCAGGTTACTGATCACTGCCGTGGTAAGAATGGGCCATCTACCAGGGAGCTGTATTTATAGGGTGAATATGGAAGGTCCACATCAGCACAGACTACTCATGCCCACTCTCATATTTGGACCTGCTTCCTCTGCCTTTTAGATTTCCTGAGGAATTCTACAGTTCACCAGATTCCTTGCAGAAGTTAAGCTAAGATTATATGAATAAGAAGCATATTGCTGTCTAAAAGCTTGATCTTGTGGCTTGTTCTATAGCAACCTATCCACTTAATAGAAGAAATAACCAGGAACATCCTCCTCCCATCTTACACTCCAAAAGTGATTTCTCCATTTACGAGGCCCTTGAAAGGACCACAGAAGGTGGTGGACACTCACTAAAGACAATGATCCAGCTTTCTCATTCCTGCACTGTGTGCGTGGTAATTCCTGGCAGTGTGGCCCAAGGATCCACATGCAGCAAAATCTTGTCCCATTGGGGGTCAGGATGCAAACCTTATAGCAGGATCAGAGGCATCATTGGCAAGACAAGTAAAACTCTTCCTATTACCACAAGTCTGTAGGATGGGAACTTGAAATACCAGTACTGCAGCACAAGGGTCCTGAGATTTGCTTAATTCGTTAAGCTTGCCTCATACCAATATTCATACTGTCCAGCATTTTTTTTCCTTTTTACATTCAGCCATGTAAAATATACTACTAAGAATGCCCCAGGTCTACTGATGTATGTATTTTCTTCAGTTGCATGTTCAGTTCCAACATTTTTACTGTCACACCTATCCTGTATAAGTTCATCCCTTTTGCGCTAATGAGTAAAGAACAAGAAAGAAAATTCTTGCTGTGTCTGATCAAAGGATTGAGGCTTCCAGTAGGAATAACTCAGCCAGGAAAAGGAAATGATCACTATATTAAAGCATCTGAGAGATTTGCAAAAACATGGGGGGGTAGTGTTTTTTCACTTTCATCATTGTATTATACACATCCACACATACTTCTTAACACCACCAACAGCCCTTGAGAAATGTGAGAACACCTTTTTTAGGTCACAACTGTTGATTAGATCTCAGTGGGCAAAGAGAGACCGGATGCTGACCATAGGAAAATCGGTGGCTGAGCATCCATGCAGCCTGCGACAGCATTCCTAGATGAAAAGGGAGAGTTACAATTCCCATTCTCTTTGGGCTACCTAATCCAGTTAGTAAAGATGATAAAGAAATGCATGAGGTTTGTATGTTCATATGAGTGTTCTTGTCCCGTTATGAACCCATGCAATTATGCTTGGGAATTGTCTCTTTGGATGTTGTGCTACAGTTTCCCTGGGGGATAGGGATACTGTATAAATTCATGAACTAATAAGAGTAACAAATGAAAGTGTATTATTTATTTATTTATTTATTTGATTTTTATCCCGCCTTTATTATTTTTATAAATAACTCAAGGCGGCGAACATACCTAGTACTCCTTCCTCCTCCTATTTTCCCCACAACAGCAACTCTGTGAGGTGGGTTGGGCTGGGAGAGAGTGACTGGCCCAAGGTCACCCAGCCGGCTTTCAGGCCTAAGGTGGGACTAGAACTCACAGAGTTTTTAGCGCAGCACCTTAAGTACTGTCAAAACATCAGCATGAAAATGTATACCATTTTCCTTTAAATTCTCAAACTGATGCATAAATGGAACATGCTGCATTTAAATTTGAAAAAAATTAAAAACAAAAAAATCTGAAATGGATTGATTTATCTATTAAAATTTATAAAGGCTATTGTTGTTACAAAATCATCAGAAAGACAATGCAGTTAAGGATGAATCACTCAATTGGTTTATTTTTATTCTTATAGAAAAAGAAACCAATCCCATAAATCATATGATTTTACCTATTTTGTATCTCTGGATTGAATCTGTGGCTAATCTGACCCCAATGATCCTGTGGAATCCACAGCTTAATTCCTAACTGTATTCTGTTCTGTAGTATAGGGAACAATATAGGGGAGATGGTACAGTAAGTGAATTCATCAAAAAGGACAGTGAATTTGTACTACTGAGATCTGAATCTGAAACTTTCCAAAACCATAAATCTGTCTTAAAAGGGACTTTTCTTAGAGTTGACTTATAGTCTAATTATTGGCATGAACTGAGTAAGAATTATAAAGCAAGCTGGACTGGTGCTATTCTTGAAGTGATAAATGTTAAATCGTATGAAGGGGTAGCCTGATTTTCTCTAACTGGAAAATTACTAAGGAAGGGTGATGATTGACAACAGCATGTGAAGTTGAGAAGGCTCACTGGAAAGTTTGGAGAAAGAGGGAGCATTGTATGACACAGATAAGTTGCTGAAGGAAGTACTTTGATCTAGAAAGCATATAATTTGTCTTTAGTCTGATGGTTATCAGAGGGCATAGGAGGAATGTCACTGGAGCAGGAAAAATTGTCTGCTAGTGTGTTAGTATCAACAAGACCTGTGAAATCATTTAAATGTGAAAACCTCTGAATTTTGTGTCCCCAGCCAAGACAGATTTCATGGCAATTAGCTGGGTATTGTGCCCTACACATGCTGTGTACGAAGTCTTAAAAGACCAGGGAATGTATGATTAACGGCCACTTTCTGCGCATTTACAAAGCAACTTTTTAAGAAGGATTCTGGATAAACAGATTTTTTTAAAGTAATTTTGCTATTGAAAGGAAAGAGAGTTGAGCTGTTCAACAGGTAGCCTGGTTTGGAATTTCTTGAGCTCATATATGCCATTCAGTTTGCTATTATGTTTCATTGGGAAGCAGAAGCCAGAGAATCAAAGTTAGTCTCTCTCATGAATGAAAAGCAAAATATGAAATGCTCTTCCCTCAAGAAGATAGTATCAAAATTATCTTTACTGTCTAAATCAAAGTCTTGGCTTAGTAGAGCCATATTTCATAACAGGAAGCAAAATTAACCAGGCCCATAAGAAGGCATACACAACATTATTGTTGAGAAGAAGTTGCTGAGGTCCTCTGAGTAAACCTGGAAGACTGACTACTAAAAGTGGTGTCACTAGGAGAAACATGAGTCAGTGAGAATACGTGTGGTTTAGTGGGGACTGATCGGTTTGGTATCATGAAGAGAATTCAAGCTTAACCATTTTTATTCATCCACCTACATGGGGAATCAGTTTGGTATAATAGATAAAGCTCCAGGCTAGAAACCAGGAGACTGTGAGTTCTAGTCCCACCTTAGGCACAAAGCCATCTAGGTGACTTTGAGCCAGTCACTTTCTCTCAGTTCTAAGAATAAGGCAATGGCAAACCACTTCCAAAAATCTTGCCAAGAGAAGTGATTGGACCTGTCCAGGCAGTTGCCAGAAATCAGTAATGACTTGAAAGCACACACACATGCATGCACACACAGACACACACAAAACACCCAACCTACTTTACAAAACTTTGACATGGAAACAGAACGGTTCTTGTTTAAAAGGCTTGATCATTGAAGCATCGTTACACTATATTAAAATAAGGGAAGACAGACTAGGAAAACAATTGGTCTGTCTTTGTTGTATTTTGGAACACGCATCTCAAAATATCAGATATTCTGACAACTTATTTTCCTGTTATAAACAGTTCCTGTTCAAACAAAACCAACTAATAACAAAATATGGGCTTTGAGAGGTTGCCATGGAATGTAATAACTTCTAAGATCTGGAAATCTCATTAGTGGATGACGATGAGCAAGTTCCTGTCTCGCCATTTATATCACTCCAATTGGCTGCTCTCAGGTTCCTGGGAAAAGAGGAACATATAAATGTGATAAATAACATTAGTCACTTTAAGATAAAAATGTTTTTCATTATATGAAAAAGAAAAGAGTATTCTATAGGAAGATGTCGAATCCCAAGCAGCGCACAGATGCTGCCGAGTTATTTGCCAGGCACTCAAAAGAAGCAATGCTGTAGCACAGACCCAGGAAAATATGCCCTTTGGATTAAATTATGTAGAATAGTTTTCACATAGTGCATTTTGGATATTGTAGTCTGCACCCCTTGAACAACAGCATCTGGGGAAAGAAAATGTTGTGGAAACAGCACAGGAAGAGTTAATGATCGATATCTCAATCTTAATACAGTACCTGATCAAATTAGTAGTCCCCACCATAACTATATTTCATTATTTTAAAAAAGTAACCACAAAATCCAAACTAATCTAATTTGACCTTGAATGGCCTTATCAGTTCTGAGCGTATTTGGAGAAGACAGATTTGCTTATGTTGCAAGGATCAAAATTTACATCTATACAGAGGATTCGGCAAGTCCCAATGGTGATCGTGAGTGGGCTAGACCCAGTGGATTGGTGAGATCACTGCCCTAAGTTTCATTCCTTGTGCTAAACATCTGTACCTCTTGGCAGAGAGACTTTGCGCGCACGCACACACACACACACACACCCATCTCTGTGTTCTTCACTAAGCAACCATTTGATCTGAATACAGTCACAACAGCCTTTAGAATTCTAGAAAAATCTCTGTCATTGAGCAGAAGAGGCCTTCCAGCTTAGACTGTCAGTCCAATTATGAGACTAGCATTTCTGAAACTATGTCTGCTGGTCTTCAGGGCAAAGAAACAAGGCATTGTTAATGCTGACCCTTTATAGTGCTGTGACAAACAAGTGAGACCTGCAACCAAATCTTGGAGTATGGAATGCCCCACTATCTTCAGGAGACCAGCAGTAGCATTTCATTTTTCTTCTGTTTTCTGCCCTCTATCCACCAAGGGAGTCCACAGGGTATGTTAAACAAGAAACAAAAAAACAAGATGGCAGCCACAATGGTGTGATTGAAGCTTCACCCATTTTTTATGTCCCTTATGGACACTCCGCTACCCACTCTGCTCTTCATTTCTCATCCTCTCCAGCTGTGTTCTCAGTCCCCACTGACCTGCTTCAACAAGGTGTCTGCCCTGGATTCCCTCCCACCCCAATTTTTATTTGTTTGTTTTACCCTAAGTCTGCTGATATCTCCTTGTTGTGTTATTTGGGCTACATAGAGACCTGCATTTGAATACTTGAGATCATGATTAGTAACAATAATTGGCCTTGTGGATATAATCTGAGTTATCAATTAAAGCAATAAATGAAACCTGATATGTTTTGTCAGTCAAACATTCCTGGTAACCTTACACCGCCTGTCCTCCTCAGATGGGAGGTTTGGAGAGTTGTAGGTCTAATACAGCTACAAGAAGCCAGGTTTGGGAATGCTAGGAGTTACAGTCCCAGTGTGCCTGGCCTTTGCTTTCAATGATGAGCTCATGAAAAGTATTCTGCTAGCCAGATGCTCCCATCAGCAGAAATGGGGAAGAATGTGTTTCTTCCTGCACTGCCCTCCAAAAATCTTCTCCAGAATCTTCCTATTGTGGAACTTTATGGAAATGTCTGGAATTGCAGGAGACTACAGGGGGAGAAGGAATTGTCCAAAAATCTTCCCGCATTTTACCAGCAAGATTTCTCTGTTGAATTTGAAACCTTCCATGATTAGAAGGAAGCTTCTATTAATGAAAGCTGAAGCCTGAACCCAACCCTAGCTGAAACTCAGCATCAGTGATACCATAACTATGTCTTGGGCTATAGAACTGGAACTTAAGTCATGTAATTCACACATTTTATTCTTTGAAGTTTGTCATATCTTTGGCACAACTACAAATTAGAAAATGTTTGCAGCCCTAATAAGACATAGGAAAGGAAAGTGTGATGGTTTTCTTCAAACAGCTTGTTGCTCTGAGTGCTGTAAAATCCTGAAGA
Source organism: Candoia aspera (assembly GCF_035149785.1). Taxonomy (NCBI): domain Eukaryota; kingdom Metazoa; phylum Chordata; class Lepidosauria; order Squamata; family Candoiidae; genus Candoia; species Candoia aspera. The sequence continues at coordinate 273,193,908 of NC_086153.1, read as the reverse complement.
GGTTTAACAAAAGCTCCCTGAGTACAGAGAGTTTTATTTTGTTTAGATTTCTTTTGAATTCTCATAAGAGAGATAAGTCATTCCTTTGCTAGCATTAGCATTTCCCATCAGATAAATGATGTTCCGGAAGAGTTAAAGATCATCTGGTACCAGAAGGAACAGCTGAGAATTTCTGCCATGATTAAGCACTGAGAAAATGTCTAATATGAAGAGAGGGTCCCTCTGGGACCAGAAAGCTGCTGAGCAACTGCTGGAATAATTTGTACTGAATGCACAAAACAAGCTGAAGTTAAGGCATTAGACTTCAACCCTTTAGACCGCTCATTGAGGATTTGCTCACTCAGCTATGGCATATTAACCTTGAAATCCCATGTAGATTATTATTATAATGCATAAATGGTATGGATTACTCCTGCTTTGGGACTTTTCAGCAAAGATATGAGAAGCCTCCCCCAAACAAAGCTTTGTGCTATGGTGCTACATAGATTAGTGACAGAGGGTCATTGGCTTCTGATGAAGTAGTCATTAGACCACAAAAGCTTATGCCATAATAAATTAATTAATCTTCAGGATGCAGCAAGAGAGTTTATGTTTGTGGCTAACCCTCTGGAAACAGTCAGTGGATAAAACTACTGTATACATCCTTCAAACCATGTTAGTTCTTACTGCTTTCAGGCTGAACTTAAATCAGAAGGAATCTGATAGTACTTTTTCCAACTAACAAATTTAATTAAAAGGCTTAAGCTTCCATGAGGTGCAGCTCATGTCATCAGATGCCTGGAGTAATATTAAAACTTTTAACCTCTCAGGACACTTTATTACAGATCTCTGTAATAACCTCTCGGGACACTCTATTACAGTGACCATTTTGGAAAAATGAGACTTTAACAGCACAATGGAGCAAGAGATTGCTGAACCTGCATACATCAAAAGGCTTTCAGGCTAACTCAGAAAGTCTCAACAAACACAAAAAGATTTTAACACATTACAATTGTTATTTGATAAGGTATTGGTAATCTGTCTCCCATGTACCCTGCATCTGCATAGCTGACCCATCTTCTCCCTTGCTTCCCCCACCTTATCCCAATTTAAATCCTACATCAATTAAGTCAGTGCATGCATCTGATGAAGCAAGCTGCAGTTCACAAACGCTCATTCCTTTTAATGATATGTCAATCTGTAAAGGTGCTACTTAGGCTCCTTCTGAATTTTGGCTACCATGGACTAAACACAGCTCTCCTCCTATAATGTCTGATTGGCCTTAAGTGAACGACGAATCATTCTGATTTTTAAGGCAAAGTTGAACAGCCTGAGCCAAGTTCACAAGAGGTTTCTCACATTTCTAGTAAGGGCCCCAGAGCCTATTTCAACCGCACAACTCAGTTTTAGCAACATTGTTTCTATCCACTTTAGGCCTGAAATATAAAAAGCAGGCAGGCAGGGGAAAGGGGGACAGGTAGCTTGGCATATTATTTATTTATTTTTATTACACAGATTTATAAGGCCACCCAACTCACACACGGTGACTCTGGGCGGCTTATAGAATTATGCTGTTGTGATCCTGGATATCACAGTTTTAACTAATGGACATTGCATTTCATTTTTGTTTATTATTTAATTTAATCAACTTAGGCTCTGCCTGATTGCAGAACAACTTGGGGAGGTTCACAACATAACAAACAGAATAAAATACAATATGAATAAGGAGAAACAGAAACAAGATAAATGGAGAACAAGTGAAAAAAATTAAGAAAATGGCAAATCCAGCCAAAAAGACAGAAAACATGTACTGATACACCCTGCAAGGGGCTAGTCTAGGACCTGGGAGAAAAGCCAGGTCTTTAAGGCCCTCTGTAACGCCATCAGGGTGGGAGGCACCCTGATTTTAGGGAACCTCATTCCAGAGGGCAGGCACCATAACAGAGAAGGCACACTTCCTGGTCTCAAAAACAATACTGTTTAACTGAAGTGGGCCAAGCCTCCTGTCTATGAAAGAGTGTCATCTGGAGGACCCAGGAAGAGAGGCTTTTCTGCTGTGGCACCCACCCTTTGGAACATCCTTCCCCCAGAACGTAGATGGCTCAGGCCCTCCTGGCCTTTAGGAGGGCCCTGAAGACATGGCTCTGCAGCCCTGTGATGGGGAGCCCTTACAGTGGCTATGATGAGCTGATGTAAGGGTAGATTCTGGCACTGATCATGATTATTTTTGTTTTAAAATGATTATTGATGGTTTTATATTTGTATATCTTTTTTTACCTTGCCTTTATTGGATTGTTATTTTTACCTGTTGTGAGCTGACATCTTTGACTCTGGACAGGGTAACCCTCCCCAACACAGATCTGGTGTGCAATTTGGGAGTCCTCTTGGACTCACAACTCCTGATGGAAAAGCAAGCGGCAGACGTGGCCAAGGGGTCCTTTGCACAAATCCATCTTGTGCACCAATTGGGCCCATTCCAATTGCACCTTAGTCACCTCCTATTTGGGTTACTGCAACATGTTCTACATGGGGCTGCCCTTGAAAACCATCTGGAAGCTGCAACTGGTCCAGAATGCAGCGGCACATGCAGTTTGGGTGCCTTGTGGTGTAACACCACTGCTGCATGAGCTGCGCTGGCTTCCTGTTGCTTTTCAGGTACAATTCAAGGTGCTGGTTATCACCTTTAAAGCCCTACATGGCACAGGGCCAGGTTACTTGTGGGACCGCTTCTCCCTGAGTGTGTCTGCCTGTCCTAGGTTAAATAGGGTGAGCACGTTCCAGAGATCCGAGGGATCCCTACCTTTTAAGCCTTCCAGAGGGCTGGGAAGACCTGGCTCTTCCCCCAAGCATTGGGTTAGGATGGGGGTTGAGCTGCGAGGATGATTGGTCTGGCGCCTGGGGGAAGGGTATTTTTTTTAACTATGTTTCTAATGGATTGTTGTGAGCTGCCTAGAGTTATCGTATGACATAGGCGGCCATATAGGTCCTCTAAATAAATAAATCATCTGATACTAGTTATCTGCACCTTGAATGATTTATGGAATACTCAACACATGGCATATGAGTGAACCAAAGAGAAAATGGTTTCATGCCGCTGCTAAACACAGGCCTGGCAGGCTATTCATTGTACATCCCTTTGATGATTCATATAATTGAGATATTTGCAGCTGTCCTTAAACATTACAAAGAATGAGGTCTATTAAGTACATCCAGCTAGAAAGTGCCTGGATTTTCTAAGGCAACTTACCAAATTTGGAGATGTATGTATAATAGTCTGTCTAGCCATTCTGGTCAACATCTTGTCATATCACTTATTGATTTGATTAACCAGACATCTGCACTGACAAGATATCAATTTAAAACATTAGGAAAAGCTCCATTTTTCTGCAGCTGCAAAATACACTGGATGTCACCTGCAGTTTTAATATGACTTGTAATGTTTTGCTTCATTTGGCTTCCAGGTCATTAAGAATATAGCCACAAGTTGAATCACATATGGGAATTCTCTAATTGTTTCTGCTGCTTCAAATAGCCATCTTTTAACATCTGCTAGGAGATAAGTTGAATTCATAAATAAAGTTCATAGAAACCTCATCATTGTCAACCCTAGTGCTGTCTCTGGATGAGGAGGCACTAATTGTGAAAGAGCAGGTTGCAGTTTAGGAGTTCTTCTAGACCAGTGTTTCTCAAACTTGGCAACTTTAAGAAATGCCTGGTAGGAATTAGGCTGCCCCAGTTTCCCATAAGATTAGAAAACCTACGGCTCTGAGTTTCTCTCAGATCTGATAGAGAACAGGAGAGTTCTGTCCTTTAGTGAGCCGTCATATACACCATTTATCAAAGAAATACTGCCACCCTCCAGTGAACACTTTCCAAAGAAACTGAAACCTGAGCAAGTATTATTACCTCTGAATTTCTCTCTGCTTAGATGTAGGATGAGTGCATACAGCAGTAGCATGTCTGCAATACCATCTTTCTGCCTTAGACATTATTTGGCTCCGATGAAACAGTCTTCTGAATTTGTAGACTGCTGTTGGCAATAGGCCAGCTTTGAAGTGACAGGGAGAGACAGAGGGCAGACAAGAGATCCCAGCCACCAGGCTTTCTGGCTGAGTGATGTTTTAATGAGCATGGGAGAGGAAGGACAGTGAACAGAGCTTCGTGTCTTTGCAATGACTGACAGGCTTGTTCTCAGATTGAAAGTGACCGTGGATCGTGTTTTGTCCTCTTGCCCTCAGAATCATAAATACTGGAGCAGGAAAAATGCATCAGGTGTTATCTTGTGTTATCTTCCCCTTGATCTGCCATTGTGATTCACGGCAATCATAGAGTTTGGATCTCTTATTTTGACATGTTTTGCTTTATGATAGGAATATTTTTTCCCTTTGCATTTTTACGCACAGAGACACAGACGACTTTTATGAGATTTCTCCAAATCATCCCTACTGTTACTGCTGGCAATGAAATGGTCTCTTTTAGGCCAACTTGGTGGGGGTTGGTGGGAGGCAGAAAGTGGAAATTTCAGTTCTGTATTCTTTAATCTTGCCAAAATAATAAGGACAAAGGATCAGTGTCTGAATATTCAAGCTGTTTGGCTAGATGATCTTAAGAGCTTTTGCCTAGACAGATAAAGGATATGGAATCTCATGTTTTTTAAAAACAATGATAATAGTAAAAAGAACAACACACAGCTCTTAATATTTGCTGAGAACTGAAACACAAGGAGATAATAATGGTAAATTACATGGGGAAAAAAAGAATTAAGAATGTTTTTAGAAGCTGAACTATAAGACTCAATTGGGTTACTGCAGCAACAGAATTTTGTTACAAAATCAGTATCTAAAGTGCTTGTCTTAGCTTGTCTTACGTTGTCAATAGCGAAGTCCAGACCTAGCTTCCCCTCCCCTCCCCAAACTAACACTGCCTAAGAATTACATTTGAATAAAGACAAATGGTTAAGCCATACTACGTTCCGCAGATCAACAGGTATTCCTGCAGGTTTGAGTACTAACAGTGACAGTTATGCTGAAAGAACCCTACATTCAGATATACTCTTTGATGCTCTGGCTTCTGCATGTTTACGCAGTATTGTATCCAGTTGTGTTTTCAATATAAAATGCTTATTCCTATTGTGCTTCCAGTCAAGAGCTGATATCAGATGTAGCAGTGCCTGGATTTCAAATATCTGTTGGCTATATAAAAGTAGGTCCAATTTTAAGACTCAACTCAAAAGGCAGTTTTTAAATATTAAATTGTCACCCTCCCTTTTTTTTTTTTTAGATATGATGACCCAGCGGAAAGCTCACATTTCCTTTGGCCTTCTCTTCCAATTGGCCTGCTCCTTTGTGTATGGCTTCCCTGCTGATTCTGGAACTGAATTCCGGTCTGCCTTCTCGGTTGCTAGGACCAGCAGCATGGAGGGAAGCACTGAGATGGTGATCACCTTTGATAAAGTCTATGTAAACATAGGGGATGACTTTGACCCCAAAGCTGGACTCTTTCGATGTCGTATCCCTGGAGCCTATTACTTCTCTTTCACTGTTGGAAAGTACCCTAAGAAAAATTTATCAGTCATGCTAATGAGAAATAAGAATGAAGTGCAAGCAATTGTATATGATGAACATCACCGTAAAGAGCGAAAAGTGGCCAGCCAGAGTGCCATGCTGCAATTGGACTATGGTGACACTGTGTGGCTACGTTTACATGGGGATCCAAAGTACGCCCTGTATAGCAATGTGGGCCCCTATACAACTTTCAATGGGTATCTCATTTATCCAGACACCTCTAGCTATTTTCAGAATGCAGTAGGATCCCCAGAGCTAGGAAAAGAACCTTCACGGCCTCCCTCTCATGTCATTCAGCAGCTTTCCATCAACCAAAACCAAGTCTCAGAAAGACTCCTGCTTTCTGATGAGCCAGTTAGACCACAGGATCCTCGCTCTGCGTTTTCAGCTGCCCGTTCTGAAAGCCTCCTAGGATCGGATGAAAAGCAAACCCAGCATGAGCCAATCACATTTGATACAGAGTTTGTGAATATTGGGAACGACTTCAATTTTTCAAATGGCATCTTTACGTGCCGTGTTCCAGGTGCCTACTATTTCTCATTTACCATTGGCAAGATGCCTTTCAAAACAATGTCAGTAAAACTGATGAAGAACCACAACGAAGTTCAGGCTATGATCTACGATGATAACCACTCCAAAAGGCGAGAGATGCAGAGCCAGAGCATTATGCTTCCTTTACAATCTGGTGACACTGTCTGGCTCTACAGTCACCAGCATGATGGCTATGGTGCCTATAGCAATCATGGCAAATACATAACCTTCACTGGCTTCCTCGTCTATCCAGAGACTAAGACAAAATCCCCTTCAGATTCCAACATGTCTCCAGGGTCAAATCTCTAAATGTGCATATACAACAGGCATAAGAGCAGTCAAGATGCCGCAAACTCTTGTGCAGGTCCTGGACAAATGTCACTCTTCATATGACAAGTTGCAAGCATGCTATTATACGTCCAGTGCATTCCTTATGGACATGTTCCTTGTGTTTCCTGCCTGCAGAGCCATTGTTGTTTCTCTCATTCATCCATAAAATGACATTCATGAGTAGGTGTGTTTTCTTCATTATTACTGTTAGACTTAAGCCTAAAGCATGAGACAGTTCAGGGAGTAAAAATAATAGGCGGAGTTAAATTTGCAGAAGTGCTGGAAAGGGTTATAAAAGGCTCCCTCTACAGTACATTTGAGAATTGGTAACATTCTGTTCCACTGCTGACAAGCATCACAAGAGAGGGACGGATATAATGGAACAACGAATGCAATAAAAGCCTGAAACAAAAAGGACTGTGTGTATTTGTACATTTGATGTTGCAATATCCAAATCTTTCCATTCACAGAAAAGGATCCCAAGTGTGAGAAGTGTAGTATGTTTGTGGTGCGCCTCCAGTAATTGAAGAATCACTTGGTTTTTGATCAGTTAAAAAGTACTGAATATTTTAAACAAATTTGAGTATTGTCAAATTATTGCAGGGAGTCTAAGTTAATCAACAAAGCTATTCACCATTTAGTATTAAAAGGAAATAGTACCCTAGAGATTTCTGTATGTCTTTTCCATCTAATGCAGAAACACAGCAGACCCAAAACAGTATTTTTTAAAAAAAAAAAATCCAACAAATGTACTCCAACTAGGTCAGTGATTAAAACTGATTCCACCTGATAAATCAACTATGGATATTTTTAGTGGATTAATCTACCAGTTAAAGTTCCTCACCTGTGTGTTTGCATGTTTATGGGCTGTTCAAATGATAATATTTTTGCACTGCACTTTTGGGCTATCGCAAAAGGAGTCCAATAGAAAAGTTATATGCCTCCAAAGGAAGTAACATACACACACGTGGATCTGTCTATGACTGTGTACAACGGTAGAAGCGCAATAGCTGTAACAAATGAAAAGGATCAGTTTGTTGAGTTCTTCTATGGTACGTTCCTCAGTAGATCATGAATAAATGCTGGAGCATTTGCATACTTTATTCTGTCCGGAAAGGAATTGTTTTGGGGAGAGGGTAGAACTGGAGATCCAGGCATCTGTTCTAACCAGTTTTGTATACATGCAATAATGAGCAATCGAGTTAAGGCTGCAAGATAAAAATATTTCTTAGTTATGATCATACAGTCATGAGCTTGTAAATTTGTATTTTAAAATATCGCATAGCCTTTAGAGTTTACAGTTTCCAGGGTAAACATACGTAATATCCTCACCTCATTTATATGTTTACATGCTTTATTATAATCCCATGCTACTGATTTAAAACCACATTCTTAACAACCGATTCAAAGGTTTGCTCCCCAAAAGGTTTGATGTCACATTCAATTATAATACTCATCACTCTCTTTTTGCCATAAAAAGTACTTATCATAAACAAATTGGATAATCAGCATTTTAAATTGTCTGATGAACCCCCCATCCCTTTCCTTCAAATGTCCTAGGTGTTCTCTGTTCCTTTTTTTGCAGATCCTGTGTTTGTAATTGTAAGGCTTTCTACCAGTGCAACAACATAACAGAAAGAAAATGAAGAAATGTTGTTGCTTGAGCACTGCTTGCTCAAAAGCATCCTGCTAAGTAGACAATTATTCCTACAATGATAAGATCTTCCTTTTAACACACATTGGCTTTCTTATCATTTATGCTACATGAGAAGACAATTTGTGTTCTTCGACAGCCGTTAGTGAGGAGGGGCATATAGTCCTATTTTCACCTGAAACCTAATCCCAGTGAGAAAAATCATCTTTGAATGGGGCACCCTAGAGAGAGAGAGAGAGAGGGAGAGTAGTGTCAGAGCTCCTAGATCAACCTTCTCCAATTTGGTGTTCTCCATATATGACAGGACTATAAGTCCCAGAGTTCTTTGTCAGGATAGTCATGGCTGGGAGTTGTAAGTCCTAGAACATCTCAAGGTACTAGGGAAAGGCTCTCCTAAGCCAGATACATAGATACATAAAAGAACAAAGAACTGTCTACAGAACTAGAGAAAACAAAGCAGGAAGGTAGCTACTTTGGTCCATGCAGAGTCTCAGATAATGTTATAGAGATCAAAGAACCTCAAATGTATTTCTGCATTTTAATTTGCATATCATGGGGTGGAAGACACAAGTTTTGCCCTTTATGCATGAAAATCAGTTTCCTTGAGTTATAACTGAGCTGGGCTGATAGAATTTTTTCAGTGCACTAACAGAGACAGGCATTTCCTGCCAAGGTTGGGAGGCTAAGCGTTGAACAGAATCCATCAGTTCCTGAGAACAGAATTGTTTGCAGAGCTCACGGATGATTTCGGTGACCAGCTGAGAGAAAAGGTTGATCCACAGGTTTTTATCCAGGCCTTGGATGATCCGAATCTGGTAAGCAGTAAAGACAGCAGTGAAAACAAGCTGCTCAAATTCCTCTGGAGTGATAGGGGTGGCAGACTGAGAGAAGTGATCCAGGTATTCTTCGATTCCTGCTGGATTTTTGGGAACTTTATGCTGAAAGAACCAGAGTACGCGCTTTGCAGGACGCAGGGTGGCCAATTCTTCATCTTCTATCTCGATGGTCTCATTTGCTGTAATTTCAATCCCTCCCCAAAGTAACTGAAAAAGAGGAAGTAAGAGGGGGTAGCAGAGACTTTTTCGAGTCTCTAAATTTGGGCTTGGATGATACTCAGTGCCGAACAACTATGCAACTTACAGCCTGCATTCAGATATCACACTGAGCTAAACCATGCCAAGTGAAGCTCATTGTTCTGAAGGACAAAAACTGCTAACTGGCTTAGGCAATGCTGAAACCAAGCAATGTGGTCAAAGATGAATATTGATTGCCCATTAAGAAATACTTTGTGTATGTATTTAAAATACCTAGGTATCACTTCTCATTTTAAAAATCCCAACATTCACAGTAATTATCAAAATATAAAACAATAACAGGAATGAAGAACAGAGTTTTTAAAAAAGGCCATGGAAAGACAAATATTAGGAGGCATTACCTATCCCTTTGGATTCTTCCCCTTCAGTAGCAAAGCCAGCTATTTCAGCCTAATATGCAGAAATAACTCCAGGATGCCATCTTGTGGCTCTTTTATAAAAGTGTGCCACTGGCCCAACCATTAAAATGCATTTCACCTATCCTTTTGCTGGCAGGAAAATGACGCAGAACAAGTTAACAAAAGGGATGGGTGGATTTCCTTAGCTTTGTCTCCCTTCACAGCAGGCATTGCCTGCTGACAGCAAAAGCATCAACCACTCCCCTTAATGTGGAATGGGGTGGGTGGGGCAAGCATGAGTGGTACTTTGAAGGGGGTGGGGGGGAGGAGTTTTAGCCACCTATCAACCTATCTAACAGCTCGCAGGCCTGTGATCAGCCAACTTCACTGTTTATGAACCTTGATCTAATGCAGGAGGGAGCTGGATTTAAAGCAGGAGGGAGCTCTCCCAATAGTTTGGCAGTTATCCCATCGGAAACTTTGATGCCTTAATTAAAATAACAATTAACCTGAGATCCCTACCAATACAGAACTTCAATAAGCCCAGTCCTGTGAAGCAAAATGATTCCTGTAAAAAACAAAACAAAAGAACAAAAAAAACAAATGAACAATCACATTCTGCAGAACTAGAAGAGGAGGAAAAATCACTTGAACAGTAATAGAGACTTGAGAATCCAGTGATGTCAGCATATGATTTGGAGGCAAAAATCCACAGACACTTACTAGAGAATGATAAGAAGGTCCCAAGAGCAACTAGAATAACCCCACATTAGAGAACAGTACTGGGTTTTCTCATTTTTCTGCTAAAGAGATGGGTTTTGCTTATGATACCTCTAATACAATCTCGGCGTTCTCTTCTACATCTTTATCTGCAAAGTTCTCGAGATGAAATTGCTCATCTGGAAATAGGAATAGAAAATAAATTTTAAAAATTAACTACAGGGATTAAGAAATAATATCCTTTGACCAATCTCCTTCCTATCTGCAGCAATTTCTGATTTCCTTTTATTGTTTAGGGATTTAAATAAACTGAAATAAGTTCTAACAAAAACTTAAAGCAATGTTATAATCCGTCAAAGTCCCAAATCACTCCCATTCACTCTGTCTTTTGTTATGTCATTGTTGTATGCAGCTAGTTGTCTAATGGGAAGATACAAACTAAAAGAAGTAAGAGCACATAAGTTGTGAGTGACATCACAGAAGTATGGAAGCTTCATTGGTTGGCAGTTGCTCTATCCGATGCTCTGACTGAGATAATTATGGATACTGTTAATTGGAAAAAATATAAGCATCCTGAAAGACACAGATTCCTTTAAGCAGTTGGTCTGTTCTGAGATCAAGGAGTTTCTAATTTCATGCTCTTGTATATTGTTTAATCTTTGTGTCATCAATTACAGTACCCATTGATTTTATGTATTGTATGTAAACAATTTTAATTGCTTCTGCACTTGATGTTCTTGCTCCTCTTTTGTACTTCATTGTTAGAACACATAGTTACATCTATGCAAATGATTTTGTAACCCATATAGATGACATAAAGTTTGCAGCATGTTATCTTTCCCATAGCTTCCAGTATCACTGTCCCTAATTTCCGGCTGCTTGCTGAAGTTGAAAGAAGTGGCACCAAGTCACATTCTGAAAGCATCACTGCAACTCTGTGCAAGATGTGGCATACAAAACCAGGTACAGGTAGTCCTCGCTTAGCAATCATTGGGACTGGCAACTCAGTTGCTAAGCGCCACAGAAAATCATGTGACTGTGACAGGCTTATGACCTCACTTCCTCTTCAGTCATTAAGCAAAGCACCTCAGTCACTAAGTGAAAAATCACATGACACAACTTACAATTTTACTTCTGCCTTCTCTATTAACTCTGCTTGTTGCAAGCCGGTTGTGAAGCACACAAATGGCAATCATATGACTGAGGGACACTGCAACAGTCGTAAATGTGAGGATTGGTTGCAAAGTTTTTTTTTTAAGCACTATTGTAACTTCAAAAGATCACTGCATGAGGCAGTCAGTACCATACTACCAGTATGGACAAAATCACTGAAAAGCCCCAGACACTTCCTTTTGGAAGTGGAGGGTCCTATCATTTTTGGAATAGGAGTTTAAAGGACAGTTAACTGCACAATTGCTGATGGGGGAAAATTATTTCTAACATTCTTCTTCTAAGTGAAGCTAACAGATATACACAACAGATATGAACTCTTTTATTTCTTTGACTGTTTATAGAAAAATATGGCAATCAAGATTTCATTCTAAAGTCATGCACTTCAGGAAAACAAAGAAAATCACATGGATGCCACTTAATAACTAAATCATGCAATTTTGCTTAAAGAAATCTATGCTTCCTCTCCAGTTGCAGGCTTTTCTTTGATCAAAGACAGATGTCTACAATTTTGAGTGACATTTGGTTTGGGGCTCCATATATTTTCCCCTAATACATAATTGAAGATGGTTTTGAGGCTCAAAAACTATGTTTTTGATATTCTGATAAAATAACATTGAATAATTCTGTGTGGAGGTACACCAGATCCTGATAGCTATCATCTCAGGCAAGCCTGCAAAACTTTTAAAAAGAAAGTTGTCACTGGAAAGTATTTCTTCGCCTCTAAGAGCCAAATGACATATTAAATAAAGTTCCTGAAATCCAAAATGACTAATTTTTAGAGTTCCTCTTGCGCTCTTCATCTGTCCCAGATATAACTATAGTTACTTCATATTCCATATCCCATTTATGATGAAACCAAATTCTGTATAATAATTCAGCTATCATTATTTCTGAAAGGGAAGTGAACTGCAACTCAAATGTGATTTTAAAAAGGGAGTAGCAGCCAAACAAAAGCTGTTAGAAGTTGTATGTGGAAATAGACCATTGCAGGAAAATATTCTCATAAAACATCTACTTCTACCAAACCTCTCAGACATTCTGAGATCATTCCCAGATGATAACATATTTTTCAAGGAAAAATCTGTCCATGCTTATTCTAGTTATTACAGGAAAGTAAGTGCCACTAAGATTATATATGAAAAATATTTGAGGTTTTACTCTACTTAAAGTCAAAGGGCTGCATTTTAATCTCTAGTCTGACACTTTCAGGCATTCATAGCTTTACAAAAAGCAGCAAAACCACGCATGCAGATTCTCCTGTCACCTCTTCATTAAATCTGCAAGTTGTGGAAACCTTTATCGGTTGAATTTGCTCTACAAATAGTAAAAGCCCAGTGGCTCTCCTGTAAGAAGAATAACAGACTTTGCAAATATTCTTGCATTTGTTTCAATCTATTAAGGTTGCTTGGGGTTATATGGCAGAACCCTACAATTTTCTACACAGCTGCACATAATAGTGAGCTTTCATGCGTACCGTTAAACCCTCCAGTAAGAGGAATGCAGGATTCTCTGCGCTTGCCAAACTTCTCTCATCTATACAAGTTACTGAAGGAACAGCAACACTTCTGGGAGTTTTATCATAATAGCCTTTATCCTGGATGAGACATCCATGAACTACAGTCAGCCCCTTGAACCAGAATTAAATTAAGGATATCAGGCTATATTGGCAAGGCAATCTTCTCCAGGACAGATGCATTTCCTACCTGTCTGGCTCTGGGATCCAGCAATCATAAAGAGAAGCAGTACTGCCCAGACAGAAGGTCCAAAAAGTAGCTGGAGACTGTGGGCCATGTCGGGAAGAATCCTTGTCCCTTCTGCTGTTTACCGCAAATTCTTCCCCCTCTTTTCAATCCCAGAGGCCACTGCTGGAATAGTTTCTTCCCTCCAGTTCCAGTGCTGGGAAGAGAGTGCAGTTGACTTCTGTTCCTAAAAGGTAGTTTCCATCACAGTGCAAATGCTCAAAGCTCTCTGCCAACACAAGTCCCATTTATTTCCCACTTGGAGCACCAGGCTGTTCCTTATTTTGTTTCTGGCACTTCATTCTAAGTTTCTGACTTATTTTTTTCCTTGGGAAGGACACTAGGTTTTTTGCTCTTAAAGGGAAGTGCATGCTCTAGAAACTAAGGGTTCATATTAAATATTTAAAACAGACATAGTCATAACAAACCCTTTTTCAAAAGCCAAAGATGCTTCTTCAAAACAGGAGTAACAGGCAACAGCTTGCATTGCTCTGCTTCAACTATTCCTTTTCCTTTTAACATTTGCTTTCCAGCAGTTTAATAGAAGAGCGATCCTTACATACCAAGGGAGGGTGGAGCTGGCAAATCCATGCAGGCTCCGTTTCACAGCATCCAGCACACATATTTCACTGGAAAGACAAGTCGCTTCTCCTCTCCAAATCCACAGCAGTGCTCCTGAAGAAGGCAACTTGGTCACAAAAGACACCCCTCCCCACCAACTTCTTCCATCAGCTGACTACTAACACACAAAAGAAGCTGGATACACTTTTTGAGAAGATCCTATAAGGAGATTCAGAAACCATCTATTCATAGGGTGGGATAGCAGTTGATTTTTCAGAATTTCAACACAAGAAGATTATGAGAGATTGAAGCCTTGTAATTCTGCAGCTAGAGTGAACTGAAAGGATAAAAGGTATGTACTAAGGTCTGGTGGCTACAAGATGGACAGCACAGTCATACCCGTTTCAGTAGAACTGAGATGCAAAAATGGAGGCTCCAGGGTCTCACGGGACTCTCAGAAGCAGAGCTTTCCAAACTTTTCATGTTGGTGACACACTAACACACTGCAGGTGCGGCCGCGTCACCGGAAGTCATGCAGAATCAGCTGTTTTGACCCGATTATGCATACTGCACATGCGCAGTACCTGTATGATTCCTTGACCGCGCAACACATCTACACACTGCAGCCGACACACTAATGTGTCACGACACAGTTTGGAAAGCTCTGCTCAGAAGGTTTGGAGTGACCCCCCCAAAACTTCTAAAGTTGTTACCAAAGTGTAGGCTTAAGAGGCTTGAAGGGGGAAATCACTAAATACAGTATGTTATTGGAGAGTAATCATATAAACTCTGTTTAAATAAATGTAGATGTTAATTCAGATTCAACTATAACCCACTTACTCCTTTTGGGGTTATGACCTCAGCAGGCCATTCAAAGCCAAGTGTGGCCTCAGGGCAGGATGAGCCCTGTTTCCTCCACCACAGTGCTGACCAGCTGTGCCAGATTCAATACAGGCTAGAAATGTTCAAAGGGGATATTTAAGTGGGATTTTTCCCACTTGCCCAAACCTTCCCTTGCTTTGCATTAGAAAACACAGGTGTCCTCTTCACACTGTAGTTTGAAAACTCACATCTTTACCAAGAAACCTAAATTCCATAAGCATTTTTGCTGATTTTAACATTTCTGGGGGAAAAAAATTACCTAGCACAGGGGTTACGACTTTCCCGCTACAGTTGAGATAGTTTACTTTCCTACAGTCTCCATACTAAACTGTATACCAAAGGGTGCATAATACAATGACTGAAACAGTCAACAGTACTATCACCCAGACTTCGACCCTTTCATATTTTCTAACCAGCTGAAGAGAGTCAGACAATATTCCATTCTCTTCTGCACTGCTTGAGGGGAATTGATGGTGCTATTTCCAAATCCAAGTGGTACAATTGAATGTTCTTTGCCTAGGAATTGAGACAAATCGTGTACTTCTTCAAAACAGAATGCAGAAACCTTTAGTCTAAATGGAAGAAATGGGCAGCCTGGGTCCCAAAATGCTAGTGTGCCTAGTCCCCCCTCCCCCCACCCCCCAGTTCACAAAGTAGTGATCTGCAGAAAACATTTTGGGGGAGGTGGGAGGAAAAGGGAAGCAAAATCTTCCCCTCAACCAAATAGCTGAAAGCTTTGCGTTTCCTCTTCCATTACAGAAGTCACAGAAATACCATGCTCTCTAACAGCTGTCCTGTGAGGAAAAAGGAAGTCTCAGCCCTTTATTTTTCCCCCAAGCAACACAGAATAAAGTCACCGAGTTTCTACTATTAATGGTAACCAAAAATGCAGCAGTTTTACTTTTGGTGAGATATACAAGGGTGGGAAGGGGGGTGTGTGTGTGAGGAAGAAATGCATGTGTGGGTATACCTGTGCTCCCCAGAGCCTGGACTGCATCTGGGCTGCCCTCTGGATAAAACATTTGCCCATACCTATTGTACAGATTGCTCACATGGTAATCATTTTGGTTTATCATTTAAATCCACTTTAGTCATTCCTGATATTCTGAAAGGGGGCCCATCTCACTTTATTAAAAATAATATATTGCAGTCCGTTTATCTTTAATGCTTTCACTACCGATGAAAACGGAAGGGAGGAAAATCTGCTTCACATGCAAAACTGAAAACATACTGTAAAAAGTGTTCCCCAACCCCAATCCTTCCAGATGTATTAAATCATACCTACTGTTACTCAAGATGGCAGGAATTAAGGGAGGCACGCATTATTCTCCTACCACATCTGGGGAGCAAAAGGATGTGGAAGCCTGTTCCACATCATCTACAAAAGGGGAAAAAGATTGAAAGAGATTCATGCACCCCAGTCCCTTAAAAACAAAGCTTACGGTATTCATGATTGATCATTTCCACATCCGATCAGCTTAAGTTGCTTCACATTTTGCTCTGAACTTGGCATGACTTCCGTTGTTTCCCAGAAATCCTACATGCTGCTGCAGATTTCTAACATTTAATGCTCATTAAATATTAACATAACTTAAAACATCTGCATTCCAGACACTGGCTTGGGCTCCATATCCTAGTGGTAAGGAACACTTAATTATTTGAGGTCAAACTAAATCCTTATTGAAATTAAAGAGACTGCAATACATTATTTTTAATGAAGTGAGATGGGCCCCCTTTCAGAATATCAGGAACGACTAAGGTGGATTTAAGTGATAAACCAAAATGATCACCATGTGAGCAATCTGTACAATAGGTATGGGCTTTTAATTATTTGAGGTCAAATTAAATCATTTGCTTGTGGAAATTTTCAGCTTCCAGTCCATTGTCTGCTACTTTATCATAACATCCTTCTCTCGGTGTAACTTTCTAAACTCACTATACTCAGCATACTCTATCAGAATGTTTTGGATTGGTTGTGTTCCAAACAAACAACGCTTGGAATACCCTAAATATCCTGTGTTCCGCATGGCAGAAAATTTGAAACGTTTCAAGCGTTCCACCAGACAGAATAAAGAAAACAAACCAACTGTTGTTTTGTTTTTCATTCCAAATCTATATAGTGGAAAGGATGCTAATCCAGACCCTGCCATCAGGCCTACAGAAAAAATGGTGGAGGAAGTGATTATTTTAAAAACAAATGAAATTATTTTTACATTCTTATAGGAAACAATGGAAGCAAAGCTTTAAGCGCCTGGTTCCCAGCCTGCCTGCATAAACGTCCAGTGACTCAGCAAAGAGCAACACGTAGCATTATTCACTTGAACAGAGTCCATGAGCAGCAGCAAAAAGGGAAAAAAAAATAACTTATTTGGCTATTGACTTCAAACTTTTTTCTCTCTTCTTAATGAAGAATTATAGACACAGTTCTGTTCTTGGCAATCTGGCAGCAATACCCAACAACAAAAAAGCAATATGGCCTCAACATTTTAGCATACAGATTCAAAGTACATCAGCAAGAGCAAGTATACATTGCCGTTTACAAGTTACAACCTAAAAACTAGAGAAGCATCATTAGCAACGTTCATGCCCAGCGCAGTCCATCAATCACAAGTTGCAGCATCTGGCTGCAGCCAAGATCAGTCTTCAGCAGTGGTCACGCTTGGGACTGGTCGTCCAAAACTGCAGACACAACTCCCTGCTTGCAACAGGCAAGCCGATGACTAGAACGAGCACCATCTGTCTCTAACCACTTATTTTTCCCATTCCCTCATCTCACCCTATTCTTTGCCAACAGAAGCATAGATGGAACTAGTTTGTCTTATTTTTCTGGCTTTGCTGGAAAAAAAAATAAGAACCAAGCTTATTGCAACTTACAGAACAAGTCACAGGACTTAAAACTCTCAAAACGCTTGGAACAGCCCCATCTTGTCTCAAGCTAAGAGCAGAAGCAGCGTGTTTTCTTCCAAGTTTAAGGCGACGATGTCAAACCACGAAACTGTTCCCAACTTGAAGCACTTGGAGCAACCATTTCAAGCTTGGAATCCCTTGCACATTTGAAAAAGGCATATATGAGCTGGCAGATGGAGGGAATCTCACTCATGACTTCCCATATTTCTCAGTATCATACAGACACTGAAACCCAAGGAGGGCTATTCTGATTAATGTTCCAAATAGTGGTGGCTGCATGATCGCAGCTATAATTCAGAATGACACACAGTCCTAATGGCCCAATTAAATGATGCAGGTCCCAACTTTCTAGCTATAGAAACTGATCTGTGATAGCTTTTTATCAAAAGTGTGAAAACATAAGTCATAAAATGTAGTGTGTGTGTGTATGAACATGCACATGCACATGTCTCTCTGCTTCTGGACGATTAATGGTCGCAAATCCTTGAAGATCTTCTCACCCACTCTTTGCCTGGAAGTGTTTTTTGCTCTCCCAGAGAGAAGCTCAGCTCACTGCTCTCATTATATACTAATTTGCCTTTTACTCCTTTCCTTCTCTCCCACCGTTTTCCTCCAACACATCCCCACCTGGAATCCCTCAGGCTCTTCTGCAGAGCCAGTGATTTACAGGCTGGCTGAGAAAAATCAGTTAGCAATTCATTTCACTTTATAGATGTTTCACAACCAATCTGAAAGCTCCATTTCTCCCATACATCGGACAAGCAAAAGCTTCACACCAAGGCAATACATCGGACAAGCAAAAGCCTCACACCAAGTTTTATTTCTATTTATTATATATACACACATAATTGTGCAGAGAGGTAGAAAATGTACCCATTTCCCTCCCCTTTTCACTGCTGTTTCTCATCTCCTTTCTTCTCTCCTGCTTCGACCTTCAAGGTTTGAGGAGCCTGGCGATACGCAGGAAAAGCCTCCCAAGGGCTGTTCAGATCAAATTTGCGGAACTCCTGAGACAATTCCACTGGCTCAGCGACTACTCGCTTCACCTCATCATCATACCTGACCTAATAATGGAGAAAGAGTGTTGAAATGAGAGAAGGGGGTAGACCAGTGTTTCTCAACCATGGCAACTTAAAGATGTGTGGACTTCAACTCCCAGAATTCCACAGCCATCCATGCTGGCTGGGAAATTCTGGGAGTTGAAGTCCACACATCTTCAAGTTGCCACGGTTGAGAAACACTGGGGTAGACTATCTAGGTTGGCTGTAAAAGAGGCATCTGGATTTTTGCAAGTCATTTTTCCCCCTCACACATGTAGTGGATTGTTACTCAGTACTGAAATGTCATCTTTGCCAATAAAACCTCCCCTCGCTGTCTTTTAGAGGAATGCTACTGCAGATCTGCATTCTCAGTCCTCAGCTTCACATCCCCAACAATGAATGAATTCCCATTTGTAACCTCAGTCTAGAAGTAGAATATGACTAGAATCTGTGCAAACTCACAGAAGATCAGGTTGTTCAAAGCTATTTATCTCGATAGCTATTTCCTAATTGGCAAATCAAAAGCTGGATAAATACCAGCTACTAGAGAGCAACAACAGAAGAGGGCTATCACTCCCCTTTTTTATACCTGTGAGCTTCCTGAATGCATCTGGTTGGCCCCTGGGTGACCCAGAATGCAGGACCCAGTGGGCTCCTCTTGGTTTATGTTGGTGGTTATGACTGAAAAGGTAGAGGAGACCAGAAGCCAGTTCCACTCAGTGCAGTGTTCAGGAAGATAAAGGAAGGTGGTAAGATGGACTGATTTGCTCAAAGTCTCTTCAGGAAATAATTTCATTCTTGCATTTTATACCCTGAATTTGCCTGCAAGCTGTTCTTCAAAGGGCTGATGACAGATCCCATATACAGGGGAGGCCATTTTCTCCTCAGATCCAATTTGCTGGCTCTGCTTTTGAATGGAAAATTGGTGAGGAAGGGGAAATCTCTGATGGAGCAAGCACTGCTGCTACCATTCAGTAGCTTCCAACCCAGATGGACAATGAGGGATGCTAGAATTAATCAGACACAGATTTCCCACTCCTGGATTAGGCCTTTCCTGCTTGCTCTCCTGTCTTCCTCACAAAAGAATTCCATGGGAAGCCCAGTTTTCCATTCCTCAAAATAAAAAGAGTCATATTATGGATGTTCAGTGTGTCAGGAAATGACTCTGTAATTTGTTATCTTCTCTACAAATATTACCTCCACATATCCAGAGAGGGGAAAATCTTTCCTGAAAGGATGACCTTCGAACCCATAATCTGTAAGGATTCGCCTCAGATCTGGGTGGTTGGCAAAGAATACTCCAAACATATCCCAGACCTAGAAAAATGGAAATCAAGTAAGTGAACAGCTCAGTATGTTGACTTTTTAAAAAAAAATTATCCCATCTTTATTATTTTTATAAATAACTCAAGGCAAGAAACATACCTAATACTCCTTCTTCCTCCTGTTTTCCCCACAACAGCAACCCTGTGAGGTGAGTTGGGCTGAGAGAGAGTGACTGGCCCAAGGTCACCCAGCTGGCTTTCATGCCTAAGGCGGGACTAGAACTCAGTCTCCTGGTTTCTAGGCCAGCACCTTAACCACTAGACCAAACTGGCTCTAACTTTAGATTCCAGCTCATTAGTCTGATTCCCATGACCTGGTTCATGATCTCCTAAACATGAAGCATTAGCTATTAACTTCTAGGAATGCAGGCAGCTGATAGAGACAACTGGAACTTAACAAACGATGGAGATCTAGGAAAGTGTCAGTTGTTTTGCTGAAGTAAATCACTAGGGGTGCACACAAAATGGGGAAAATGTTTTGTTTTGGAATTGGAACAAACCAGATCAGTCTGTTTGGCAGAATCAAAATCCAGAAAAAAACACTGCTTATTATGGGTTTCAGATGAAACAAAATCTAGATGGGTTGCATAAGCCAAGGCTGGTGGATGTCACCCCTTCCCTCAGCAACTCCTGACATGGTACATTCCACCAACCTGCCTCAGCCCCTCTCCATCTTCCCAGCACCTTCTATTCCTCCCTTCCCCTCCACTGATGCTGTCAGGGTCCCAGCATGGTGTGTCCCATCAGCTCACTTTCCCCCATTTTCCTTCTTTTCCCTGAGACACCGATGTCCTTGACTTTTTCCCCCACTCCCCACCCTTCACTCTGCCAACATTTCTGCCTGGAACAGAGCAGCCCTGTTTTGTTCCATTCATAGAAATAAGCCATCCCAAACCAGCTATTCCATGCACCACATGGCTCAGCCATGGAACTATTTGTACATTCCTTTATAGAAAGCCAGGTTGGTGAAGCGGTGAATGTGCTGGCCTAGAAACCAGATGGCTGTGAGTTCTTGTCTTTCCTTAGGCATGAAAGCCGGCTGGGTGACTTTGGGCCAGTCACTCTCTCTCAGCACAATCCACCTCACAGGGTTGTTGCTGTGGGGAAAACAGGAGGCAGGAGTATTAGGTATGTTCACCGCCTTGAGTTATATATAAAAATAGGTGGGATAAAAATCTAATAATAATAATCCATTTAAATCACCCTACAATATCAGCAACATGCTAAACAGCATGCAAATAATAAAAGCAAAAGTAGCTCTGCTTTCAACAAAGAATCTGTAAAAAGGGGAAGACAACATCTCCAGTATGAAGTGTGGTAATTTACAAACAACCAAATACAAATACAAATGACAGATGACTTTAACTATCTGCTGAACAGCAACTGGACCAACTTCTGTTGATGAAAATCAAAATTCAGATAAATCTTTATTTCATTCAATGGGACTATTCCATACTGATACATTAAAGATGTATCATTAAACATTAAAAGTTCATTTTGTATTTTAAAAAGTGAGCCATTTCAAAAGGTCAGGCTCAAACTGAGGGGGCATGTTTGAAGATGAATGGAATCTAAGTGCGATGTTAAACATTCCATGTTTTTCTTCCTTTTTCCTAAACCCTAAGTACACTAAACATGGTTTTATAAAATATGTACTTACATGTAAGCACTATTATCTATTCTTGTCATATTTTTTTTAAAGATTTCCCTGCATAACATGACCATTTCTCGATCCCCAAACCAGTAAACACAAATCCTGCACATCTGGAAAGATTTAAGTTACAGCCATCAAATATGGCCCATCACAGCTAATCTTGGCATGCCATCCATCTATGATGCTAGAAAAATACTTTCCTTTTGCAACCTTAACAAAGATTGGCTCTGTAATACAAAAAAGATCTTGCTTATTTGAATTGTGAATTACACAGTTCACTCTTGGTTTAAGTCAGCATACAACTCTTCATTTTCCATTTTTTTTCATTTTCATTTCATTCACCCCAAATCTTACCATTAATATATTTGCTTGTCAAAAGGGGGAATAAGCATTTTGGAAAACCAAAGTTTTATTCAATCCATATTTTATAATGCCATTTCTAATATACAATCAGCATCTCTGAGAAAGCATTCCACAGTATAGAAGCACTAGTACATTCCTGGCAATAAGAACATCTGCATGTGTGAAAAAAACAGGAGGAATGAACATTTCATCACTTCCTAAAAGATCAACAAGTCTTCTAGGTTGCAAGAGTCAGAATGGCTGACCTACAAATAAAGAATGGTATCACAGAAGTCATGATGTACAGAAGTACTATTGGGGCCTTTTAAGCAATTTTGGGGTCAGTGGCTCAGCTATTCTCAAATGTGTTAAAAAACAGCGGTGGGGACAGGAACCAACCCCATACCAGCTTTCCAGTGTTACCATCCCTACTGCTTACCTCTCTTTCATACCAATTTGCCCCTTCATATATTGGTACAATAGACTCAATTGGTGTCAATTCATCAGTGTATGTTTTCACACGAATTCGGGAATTGTAGTGTAGAGATAAGAAATTGTAGACAATCTATGACAAAAAAGGAAAAAAACGTGATGTGGACAGATTTACATATTGTAAACAAGAAGAAAGAATTAAGGTGATGGATTAAAAGATGCTTGCCCAGCAAACTCATGGGATAACAAAATCAAAATCAGTATGACAATACCAAAAGGTGGAGGAAAAAACGGGGAGGAAATGGGATAAATCTCAACAAGGACAACATCTGCACAGTTTACATTAAGCCCAATGCAGGTCAATATTAAGCTTTTCTTCAGGGACATCATTAATTTGGGAACAAAATATCACTTTTTATGACATAAGCTCAATCAAGCTTTTGAATTAATTAAGCATTTTATATACTGCTGCCTTCCAAGAAAGTTCAGGCAAAAGGTAAGTCCTCGCACTGGAGCTTGAGATCTCTGTACATCATATATTACAAATGGAATCCCAATGAGTTCCTAGGTAAAGATAATACACATTACGCTGACTTGTATTCAAAAGTTTCTTCTTCAACAGAAAAACTTTGGATACAGCCTATTTTCAAGCCATCTCAAAATATACACATTTTGAATAATGTTTATTAATAACAGATTGAACAGTCAATACAGTTATTACAATAGGATGTTCAAATATTCATGAATATAATACTTTCCAACTTCTAAGAAAGGAAGATTGTATAATGGGATTCTGGAAAAGTAAGTTAGTCTACCATGAATTTAACAGTGTTCCACCTGTGAAATCATTATGAGTTGGTTTATATTATCCTTCAAACTTGGAGTAACTGTCTGTCATGTTCACCGTTTCAATGTGCTTGGTACATCGTAACGTTTCGCATGTCATTAGCCAGATGCGTGTTTCGCCTCTGAAGGGAGGACGGTTACTGCTTGGGGAATACTTATCTCTTGGCTGCAGGCTTGGAATGTGTTTGGGTTATCTCATGTGTTCAAGGTTGCTTTCCCAGGCTAGAGGAAAGACGGTTACAGGCACCTGGGATGGGTGGTGGTGCCTCTGCTAGTAGGGAGGCGGGATTACGTTTGCAGTCGAGGATTTTTAGTTTGTATTTGGCGCGCTTTCTGTCATTCTCAGCTTTCTCTGTATTTGCCTTAGTTCCTAAATAAATCAGATTTCATTTAGCAACTTCTTGTGAGACTGAGTGTTTGGGCTAGGTAACCATTACACTGTCCAGGCTTCATAACAGGCTCAGATAGAAAACCCACACACAAGATTAGATCAATAACTTTTGAATCTAGAAGCATCTGGAAACCCAAGACAGATAGACAGACAGACAGACAGACAGACAGACATACATACACACACGTCCCAAGGATCAAATTCTGCTCCATTTCCTCTGAGCCAATTAACATTGGGCTGATCTTTTCTTGACCCTGAAGCAATCTGATCCTTGTTTACAAGCAACATTATCTGGCTGAGAATCAAGGGTTCTTGTTTCACCAGCTTCCACCCTGACAGTAACAGTTTGATACGCCCACATCCAAAATGGGATGGAAGACAGGTCTTACTTCTCTGATATAAAAATTTTACAAAATGGTGTTTTGTACTGTCTCTCCGATTGACTTAGCTTTTTTTTACTTTAGCTAAAAAAACTGCTAGATACTGTAGGAGAAACATGGTTTCACAAAACTCCACTCATCTTGATAATGCCAGAAAAGGAGAGAATGAGAGGAGAAAAACAGGAGATCTTATCAATCCTATAATGTAAGAATTGAAGAGAAAAAAATCATTTATGCAACAAAGCATTGAAAAAACTCCTATGTGCAGCTTGGATTTTCAGTGGAGTCAGCATTTTCACATGTCAAAGACGGAGTAAACTAAACTGCTTACAGAAACAGCAGTTCCTCCAGACAATAGGAAGGGGGAGAAAGTGAGGTTGCGCCTGAATACTGTTCTGAAAAGGTTTTCTTTTATTGTTTAGAACTGTCTATACATAATGCCATTTAGTTAAAAACTCATTCATCAAAGCCTGCAATAAAGTCAGTTGCTTAGTTGCCACTGAGTCAAGCTCAATTTTTGAGGAGTATGTAAACAAATGCTGACCAACTTTAGTAATAACCTGCAACTTTTCCAAGGACATTCCAATAATCCATCTACATTATCAGTTGTTTTCTATTTCTATCAACCTTGTCAACCATAAATGTTTTTTCTAGTTATCAATGGAAGAAGTGAGTTTTGCTTGCTGATCATTACCTCAAGGGAACAATCGACCTTTAAGTGTCTAGTTTTTTTGTCACTCCATGGTACTCTTAGTAACTTCCTCCAAATCTATCATTTTAAGGCATCTACCTCCTTTCTCTTGCTCACTCCTTGACCAACGTTCATAGCTATTCCTTTCCATTGCTTTAACTATCTGGATCTTCATTGCCACTGAAATGTCCTTAACTTTCATGTTTTTATCAAAGTTTGTCCTTATCTTCCTTTCTAGAGGTAATATTGCCTCCAGTAAGAAAACAAAACTATCTATTGCTTTCAATCAATGGTAAGTTCATTAAAGATGCAGGAAGACATTACTATTGTCTTTTTAATATTTAACATTCATTTTCCATTTTTTCCATTCACAACTATCTCTCCTAAGTATTTTTTGGCTAACAAAGTGGTGCCATTTGCATATATTTCCAACTGTTAGCATTTTAAACTGTAATTTTAATTGTAGCCATAATCTCTTTCAACCCTGCCATTCTTATATTCACTGCATAAATTACATATTATGGAGACAATATGCATCCTTGGCCTACCTTCCTCCCTATTCTGAACCATTTTGTTTCTCCAAAATGAATTGTGATTATAAAGACCCCCTAGAATAAATATTGGAGGTTCTGGCACACCTTAATACATTCCACATTCTGGCATGACCTACACAAAGGCCTTGCTGTAGTCAATGAAGCAAAGACCTCTTCCTTGCATTCTCTTATTCTCTCCATTATCCATCTTGTATTGGCTATGTGATTGCATGTCTCTCTGTCTTTTTTGAAACTTGCTTATTTATTTGGCATTTCTGTTTTCATATACGCTTCTATAGATGAAAACCTTGTTTATGTCACAAATGGGTAATTTTCTCATTTTTTTACCTCTTCTTTCTTTGGTACAAGTACATATGCCAATGTACCAAACTTCCTTTCTTTGCAGTGATTATCCACATGCTTTTATCCAGGAAATAAAATTTTTAGCGGACAAGGAAAACACTTTCTTACACTACTGCCTACCCCCACCCTAACACTGAAGATAAAAAAATAGCTTAACTAGTTCAGAACAATTTAAGTATCTATCTCTCTTTCTCTCTACAGTACTTTGCAACAGGCTCTTATTTTTACCTGCAATGTCTTCAAAGGGAAAGAGAAAGAGCCCCCATTCAGCCGAAGAAAGAAACAAGAAGCAAAGGAAAGCCATCAATCTCAATTTGAATGAAGATCATCAAAGCATATGATGCCAGGAAGATGAATATTATTGAACAAGGAGGGGGACTGGCCCATTCCACCATCTCCACTATTTTGAAGGATAAGGAAAGGATTAGAGAGGTGATCAAAGGATCACCAGGAACTAAAGCAGTTATGCTGCCCGTTTATTACCAGTCTGATCAGAAGGCTTGGATGACACAAGTCCTCTTCAAGGATTGGTGTATGAATTGTTTCATGCCCCAAGTAAAGGAATATTGCTTGCAAAAGAGAATTCCTTTTAAAATTCTCCCCTGCATCTTGTGATCTCCACCCAGATGTAAAGGTAGTTTATCTACCCAAAAACACCTCCCCTTTCCTACAGCCTATGGACCAGGGAACTATCGCAACATACAAGGTGTACTATTTACGTGCAATGTTTGTCGAAGCCATAGACGCCAAGGAGAATAAGAGGGTGACATTGCATGAGTTTTGGAAAGGCTACAGTATCCTCCACTGCATCAAAAACATCACAGCAGCATGGCAAGATGTCATTGTGAAATGCTTGCAAGGGATTTGGAAAAAGCATTTAAACTGTTTAGCTCTTCTTGTAAATATTGTTTGTTGAAAGATTTGAAATGTTGAAAGATTTGACCATAACAAATTTTGACCATAACAAAGATTTGGATTAAATTGCCACTGGGACTTGCAACTTCCTGCTGGCTTCCCCATTGACTTGGTTGTGGGAAGCCGGCAGGAAGTTGCCTTGCCTAATGACCGTGAGATTCGGTTAATGACAGCAACTGGGACTGCAGGGACTGCAAGCCCTCTTATCCCTAAAATTCCAGTTTAATGTACTTTCTTTCCACTTTGGCAATTCAAATTTTCCTTGGGTCATGTTTTTCACATTTCATGTTCTGATTATATGTGTCCTTGTAAAACCAGGACCGGACTTCCTTGAGGCTTTGGTCTGATTGGGTTTTCACCTTCAGTTCTACTTGTGGGGGTTCTGTGCTCTTTCCAAGTAATAACTGGAATGATAGCCTGCCTTGTTATAGAGTTATTGTGATGCTAACTTACAATAACAAATGCAACCCTGCAAGATATTGCATTACGGTGATTAAGCACATTCCAAAGTACTTTCAGCTAGATAAGAATTGAACATTTCATCACTGAACATATGCCGTGTGAGCTGAATCGTAAACGCTGACAACTGCATCTAAGAAAGTTTATACAAGCAAATCATAAGTACATTGAAGCTAATGTTTTTTTCAACTATAGTCAAATGAAGCTTCTTATAATACCTTCTGGTGAGGAGGGAAAACCAGCCTTCCCAAGACAATTCTTCACAACCAAGGAACTTTCTTGTAATTTAAGCCCCAGCCTTATTTTAAATGTTTTCTTACATCATATGGTACATGTTAAGTATGATAAATATTTCTGCACTGGTGGCAATTTCTATCTACAGAAGGTGAAGAAAGCATATTTGTCCCAATATGACAATCTACTGATAGGACATGAGGAGTTCAGTTAGCATGAAGCCACGGGGATCATAGGTATGTGAATAAGATAGAAGAATATCTTCACGTTTTCTGAATAGACAAGCTATACAACCACTAACTATACCTTAATCTTAATAGCCTTCGGAATAAAGTTCTCTTAGAATTCTACTGGCAATACGTATTGAAAAGCAGATCTTACTTCAAAACGGTATTGTCGAGTTGGAACATCAACTGCTGTCAGATCAACTATGGATTTGAACTGGGCATTTGTGTGATCTTTTAGAAAAGATATCACGGGAAGGATTCCATCTGGATGAATTAAAATTTCCAGTTCATTGAAACATGTTATCTGGCAGAGAAGGAAACAGTAATATGTTAAAGGGATCAGACTCTTATGAAAACTGCAATGCTAAGCAGGCTCATTTAGTACTAGTCTTTTATTTCAGTCACTGAACAGCAAAATTTACATTCGGTCTTAAAATTAAAGCCATCCCATTATGCCAATAATTTAACCTACGTACTGTGAGAATAACTTGGGTCTAAGGTGCTAGGACAAATATAGAAATGTAATACCAATACCATTAAGGTTTTAGAGATGATAGACAGACAGACAGAATTTTATAATCAATGATAAATAGCACTATATAAATCTATGTAAGAGGTATGCTATTATATAAAACTACATAAAAGGCTAATAATGACTAAATACGAATGGCTGGACAGTGTATCAAATCACTAAATTACTAAAATCTACAGGTATTTCAGACTGAATATTAATGGTATGACTGAAATACCATGGTGCAGAAATTTGCAGAAAAGGGATGACGGAGAATCTAAAGACTGAATGGGCATTGCCTTAATCATCCCAACAGCTCCAATACCTAAGAATATAACTTGTGGCAAATAGATGTAACATACTGTATAAAATAACATTTTTTTTAAAAAAAGTAAAATTAGCTAACTGCAGCAATAACTGTTATTGGCCATTTGTAGGTGGCATTTACACATAATGTAATGACGTTTTGCTACTTTTAAAGACATAGAGTTATCTTGATTGTCTGATAGTAAATAGAATGCCCTGGAAATTTAGTTAAAAGAGGGATATTCAGCTGGTGACAAATGTCCCTGTAAATCTGACAATAAAGAAGAACATGGGCTGTGGTTTCTATCACACCCATGCTGCAAGGACAACAATTCAAAATAAATTCTTTTATGTTTCCTTTCCAAAACAGCTGTGGGGAGGTCATTAAAAAGGGCTAAAGCCCTCCTAAATTTAGGGGTCATCATTTGGTATAAAGCTGGTTTGGGAGCTTAAATTTGATTACTTATACATATATCCCGTGAGATGGCAGCAGTTTCTACTTGACCTTCTATGTCTAAAATCCTCTGTCTTAAGGCTACTTTGGCTTGATCTAGCCCTACTGGTAAAATAGCATCACTGGAAAAGCCATGATTGTTTAACGTCCTTTGGATTACTTTTTCCCAGGAGGATTTGAAATTATCTGTCAGTATTAGGTGGACCAGTCCAACAGGGTTGTGGAGTAATTTCAGCCAGTAAGTAAAAATATTTATCCAAAGATTGGATTGATTCCTATTTCCCGCTGAAGTACTGCATTCAGGACACAGTGGGTAGCTCATTTAAGTGTTACTTATAGCGAAAGATTTCTTAATTATGAAAAGGCAGGATAGAAATGATATCAATAAACATAAAAATGGTTGGATTGTGAGGACTGAAAGCAAATTAATCTTAGGTTGCATAATTGCAGCAGAAAGAATTTTATGGTACGTTTTTAAATTCTCTTTAGCACACACTTTCATCCAAAAGTGAGCTGGCATTTCCTAGTACAAGACAAATAATTGGCAAAACCCACCTGGACTTGTTGAACATACTTAGGCAGAATCTCAGCAACATATTCTCCAAAGACAGACAGCCGTTTCTGTGTTATTTCATCCTTTGGTCTAATGGTGACTAAAAATAAAGTTCAGAATGGTAAGTTATGAAAATAATAGCTGTTGTGGCCAAAACCTGGCTTACCTAAAGCAACCAAATCACTCTGAAGATACAACATAATTTTATTTGCATGCATACAAGCGATAATACAGTATATACTGGACCCCAGCAAAGCTCTGATACTTTGCTGAGCGGCCATGAGCAAAAGCAGAACCAGAGCTTATATACCTTTGGCCCACTACATTGTAAAGGCAAGACAAAGAAAAAGGCAGACACAAAGGAAATTACAGCGTGACATTGGAATATTTTCGATAAACCCATCCATGTGACCTTATTATTATTTATACCTTCCTACTAGGTCAGCATGCTAGCCATGCTATCTTTGAGATATGGTCAGTGAAAAGAAACAGTTTGGTTTAGTGGGCCACAGGTTCCTGTCTCAGTCTTCTCCCTGTCACCACACAGGGTCACTTCAGCTACTGTTTGGTAAGATAACTACTGTCACCCTCAATGAGCCAAGCTTAGAAGGGTTTTTACTGTAAAATGTTTCAACATTTATTTGTAAACAGGAAACAGAATACAAATTTATTTATTTGCATTACGTGTACATCGCCACAATCACCAAACTCTGGGCAGTTTACAATATTACATGTAAACATGGTTTAAAACAACTTCAATCCAATATGTTTCTGAAAAAATAGTAATTCGGTTGTGCTAGAATTTTATCTGAGCATGTTTTATCCCCTCCAGTCCTTTACAGCCTGCAGAAACTGCTTCAAGATATTTTAAATTAAAAAAAAAAACAATATTGAAAAGAACAGCTGAAAAGACAGACAATCAAACAACAATTCGATTTTTTTTCTGCTGAGATATTCTGGACATAAAAGCCACTAAAGCACTCCTCAAAAAACACATTTAAACTTGACCACGAATTATGACATGCCTTACATATAATATAAGGCCTTGCCAAGATTAGATGTCAAATGCACTAACAAAAAGGAAGGAAGGAACCAGTGGTTCCAATTTAGGATGTCCAGATATTGTTGGATTACGAATTCCACAATCCCTAGCAATAATGAAAGGAATTATAGTCCAGCAGTATCTTGACATTTAGGATTAGGGAAGCACTGTAGTGTTAGCAGATCTTAAGTATGAATTAGATACAATATTCTAGAATCCCTCTAGCTACTCACAAAACCAATATCCTAGAGGCACTGGAATAGACTGTTGACCTAGCAAAACTGTCCATACTGAAGTGCTGGTTGAATATTAAGTAAATCAGACTTACGCTTAGTTTCAGCAGCATCATTTCCTTGAAACCGAGTCTGCAATAGCACTGCAGGGCGCCCAACAGCTACAAAATTGAAGAACAGTCTATAAAATTGTCTATAATTCTGTATTCTAATAAACAAATAATCAAAAATATTTAACCTATGTAACTGTAATCACAATTGCTGGAGGTGGACCAAAGCTAATTATCCATTGGATAATCCACAGGAAATCCCTGAACAGATGATGCTACTGAGAAGTTTTCTTCAAAACGATTGCTATAACTAAGGTTTGCTTCATACTTTACAGATTCACAGACAGAAGTATTCTTATGTAGAAATTCTTGTCTATGGAGCAAGGACTATACATGTGGGATTCAAATGAATTTTCATGTAAATATTTCTATGGAGAGATGTTTTAATATACTAAGTAGCTCTGTTAAAATTGTTCACTCGGAAAAACAGAATAAAATCACAGCGCTCCAAAATAAGTTTTCATTTTAGTGTGGTAAAAACACGTGAACCGTGATTTGTCCATTTATTTGAGATAGACAGATTAAATTCCAAGCAATGATTAAAACGGTGGACTAATACAGGTTTAGGAATCCTAGAGTAGTAGAAATCAATAAAACAAGGAAGCGTTTAAGTTCATACTCATAAGAGAAAGACCTATTTGTTCTCACTGCAGTAATGTAATTGTTCATGTCTCTTCACAGAATCAAGGGAATTGTAGTTTTGTGAGGGAGTTACAAAGACTCCGTTAGCGATCCCTAACCTCCTTAGGGAACTACAATACCCAGCAATACTTGAGAGAAAAAAAGAAATGTATGTCCTCCAGTAATAGCAATCGACGCCCCTCCCCCAACAGTACAGGTGACCAACATTGTCCCACCAAGCTAAGAGAAACTTCGCCCACTCTTCCCAACAGTCAGGCAGTTAGCAAGATCACCTCTCAGCCCGACCCGAGCTAGCCCTCGGACTGCCGCCAGCATCACACCGTCTCAGAAGCCCAACTCACAGCCAGGAGATTTTCAAGGACTTCAATACTGGTCCATCATGCGCTTGCGCAGCTTTCAGGGTCCTCTGATTGGCCCGAGGGAGCGGAAGCATCGCGACCAGCCTGTGGGAGCTTCACCGCAGAAAGCCAATCACGCGCCAGACGGTCAAAATGATCCGGAAATGAAAGTAGCGCGCGGCTCGGACGATCGCTGGAGCTGGCTTCCGGGAATGCTCATCCCGAAGTCGGAAGGCGCAGTTCCTCTTGCTGTGCCTCAGAGCCGATCCCTCCGTGCAATCCCGAGACGGCGGAATGAAGGGAGGAGTCGCAAGTAAGAGCTGCCGTTGGCCGAAGCCGGGGCGTTTCTTTGCCCCGGGGCATTCCTGCCTGTTGCGGGGGCGGGAAGGTTCGGTAGCCGTCCGCAGGTGGGAGGGGCGGCTCTTGCTGGCCCCGGGAAGAGGCTCCGCCGCTGCGAAGCCGCCTTCAGGCGTCTCGGTCCAGTTCCGCGGGAGAGCCGTTAGCAGCCCCTCTCGCGCAGCGTCGGAATGCTGAAGGCAAACTCCGGGCGAGATTGAGTTCGATCCAAGCTTTCTGCTCGAATGGCTGAGAAATGGGATTGGCTGCCGCTGCTCAATTAGGGGAGGAAATCACTCGGACCAGCCTGATTTCATGGCCTTAGTTGTGGGTGTCTGTGTTTATGTACGCGTATACACACAGCCGTCAGAACGAAAGTAGTCAATTCCTGCAACCTTATTAAGCGTCCTGTATTTTGGAGATCGTGAGTTCTTAGGCTCTTATTTCTAAGTGACCATGCTTCGGATTGGATCGTTTCTGATCCGTCCAATACTTTATTATCCTCTCATTCCTGTTTCCTTCTTAGAAATAACCTGTTTCTTCATGGTCTACTTCGTATAGTACAGTATAAGAGAAAAAGGAATGTCTTTAAAATCTAGATACATTTTAGGCTACTTCAACCAATCACAGCCTTCCTGGTTTGAGTACTATGTAACATTAAGGTGTGTTTGCTCAACACATTAAAGTATGCTTCATTGGATTTGCACCATTTGCTGAGCTGCGAAGTACCCAACCATGTTTTAGCCCACTATGGATGTAGCTTAAATATGTTTATAGTTATAATTATTTCTGCACATATTTGGCAGATTGCAGACTAGCACCTTTGAAGCATAATTTATTTTGAGACTGTTTATTCAAGGAGGTTTAGCATACATTATTATATGCATAGCATTCAGCATCTCTTGGACTTGATTTTGTATTGAACTTTATAGACTGAAAATGTAACTGGAATCTCTCTAATGTGATAGAATTATGAAAAAAATACAAATTTCCTACCAGTTATGTGAACCTACTAAGAACATACTTGGCTGAGTACATTGTTTCATTCTGGTATTTACTTATTTTCTACTTTTAGGTTTTTTTAAAAAAAAACTTAAAAAGCACTAAAGCACATGGGAAGTACATTTAACATGTAAAATATGGTCCTCACTGATTACCTACTACCAAACAACTGGTTTATCTTTTGAGATCTTATAAATAAAGTGTACTGTATTACATACTGCTTAAAAAAAAATTGATTCTGTGCTGTAGTTGCCTGGGGTAAGAAACTGCAGAAATCAGTATCCAATCATTAATTCTTGTTCTTGCATAGTAAGATACAGATCTTTCCAAACTGTAAGTTTTTTGTATATTTTATTGAATGTTTAAAATTAGATTGCTTTATCTAAGATACAAAATACCAGAAGAATTCCCAATGTCTGTTCCATTTCAGATTACTGGAGGTCAAATCACCGTAACAACATGGACTCATTGGAGGAGACAGGAGGTTCCTCAACAGGGGACACTGGAAATTCCTCAACTGAGGAAAATTACTTTGTGAATTACACTTTCACTGATCGTTCACATTCGGGCCGTGTGGCTGAAGGAATTATGAAGTTGTGCCTTGAAGAGGAGCTCTTTGCTGATGTCACCATTTCTGTAGAAGGCAAAGAATTTCAACTGCACCGGCTAGTTCTTTCAGCTCAAAGCTGTTTTTTTCGTTCTATGTTCACTTCCAACCTTAAGGAGGCACATAACCGCATCATTGAGTTACAAGATGTTAGTGAGAGTGTCTTTCAACTTGTGGTGGACTATATTTATCACGGAACCGTGAAGTTAAGGGCAGATTATTTGCAGGAAACCTATGAGGCAGCAGATATGTACCAGCTAACTGCTCTCTTTGAGGAGTGTTCTCGTTTCTTGGCTCGAACAGTGCAAATGAGAAATTGTTTGCAGATTATGTGGTTGGCTGATCAGCATAGTGATGTGGAGCTCTACACAGCGGCCAAACATTGTGCTAAGTCATACTTAGCACAGCTTCAGGAAACAGAGGAGTTTCTGCACCTTCCTCTTCGTTTCCTGACAGACATTGTCTCAGGTAAGTCACTTAATAAGATCTGTGGTGGTAATGACGTTGGCTTTTGAACTCCACATTTTTAGTATCATATTTATTACTTTGATCCATGACCCAATTCAAGTTTACCTCAGGCCCTGTTTTGGGACAGATAACGCTTTGTTTAAACTGACACACAATCTATACAAAGTCAGGAGAAACACCTCCATGTTGCTTCCCCTGCACTTTGTATCAGCTTTCAGTGTAATCAACAACTGTATTTTCTGGAACATTTGCTCTGGATGAGACTTGGAAATATTGGTTAGGTTCACACATTGCACACAGCCATGTGATCTTTGGGGGATAGTACAATATGTGACTCTAGTCATTGTGGTTTTGTGTTAAGTGTGAACTGGGCAACTCTTTCTTATTCAGTGAACTATGCTTTAAGAATTCCAGTTTTGCACAAAGTTTGAACTCTGTTTTAAGGAGGTTCTTAAAAATAGAGGTGCATCCTAAAGTAGATGAGGTAGAATTTTTCTTGAAAAAATAAACCACCTTACAGTTTTGACTCTGGCTACTCAAGTGACAGCTGAACTATGAATGGTGTACTAGATAACCCTTTTCTAAAGAAGACATATTTCTGTGTTGATTGTCTAGTTGCAGTGCAACTGGGTAAGTCAAATGCATTCTGTATAGAACTTTCTTTGAATCTTCACTGTTCAACAATTCACTGCTCAGGATGATTAGAGCCTGGTGTTGCTCTCTTGTTATTTCCAGGCCCAGTTCAAAAGGGCTTTCGAAGAAGCAGATCATCTGGACCTGTTTCAGTCAGATTTCAGGCCAGGTTATATTACTGAGATGATGTTGATTGTGCTGGCAAGATCAGGAAGCGGGTAGTGTATCAGTCAGAACTATCTCTCAGTGGCTTTCAATACCCTAGAACAGAGTTTCTCAACCAGGGTTCCATGAGAGGTCACTACAAGTTCCCTGGGAGATCACGATTTATTTAAAAATTTATTTCAAATTCGGGCAATTTCACATTAAAGAGTTAAGTTTCATTTTTACTTGTAGTTTAAGACCACTGTTAATGCATATATACAGGCATACACATGAAATGAATATAATAATTTTGTAACTTGAGGCCTATATTTGAGCCTGAATGTGCAGGGTTCCCCGAGGCCTGAAAAATATTTTGAGGGTTCCTCCAGGGTGAAAAGGTTGAGAGAGGCTGGCCTACAACCAGGATGTTAGTGGAGCCTAACATGTGCATATTGTTATGTGGTCAGGGATATTTTTACATGGGCCTCAACTATATTTTTAAAACTATTTTATTTGTTCTGTTTTCAGAACAGTGTCTGTTCACTGCAGAGTTCTACTGATTAGATAGATAGCCATATAAATCTATCTATTAACTAAATAAAGGTGCTGTTATGACTTTTATAACCTTATATGATTTAGGGTTCTGTTATCCTCACATTAAGACCATCATATAAGCCTCTGGTCAATTGTAAACTGAGGAGCTGAATGTCAGAGGATTTTTCTGTTACTGTGTCTGAAGTTTGGAACTGTCTGCTGTGTGGGAGGTTCATTTTACCTTTTCATTGGCTTAAGTAAAATTTTATGCAGTCTTCCATATAAGAATGTTTTTGGGACATGAATAGCTGAACTACACGGTTTTACCTTCTCTAGCATCATTCTGTGTAATTATTTTTTTAATGTTGGTTTGTTATTTTTATTTATTTTTATTTTTAATCAAAGAGAATACTGTATGTGTAGCTCAAGGTTGAACTGTGGAATCCTTGGCTCTCTCTGAGCTTGGTTGTTGGCTTGCAGACGTTTGATTACCCAACAAGGTAACATCATCAGTGCAAATAATGTAGGATTTGCTTCCTGTTTATATACAGTAGTTGCCCTGCTAATTTTGGTGGGAGTGTGGGCAAACTCCACACTTACTCACACAGATGTTACCTAGTTGGGTAATGAAATGTCTGCAAGCCAACAACCAAGCCCAGAGAGCTCTGAGGACTCTATTTTTCTTTTTATTGTGTTTAATTTTTATTAGCTATATGAAACATCACTACAAATATGGCATATAAGCATTGTAATAAAATATTATATGCAAAAATCTAATGGAAGCTGGGGCGTTAGAAGTTTTCAAAAGCATCATAAAGTAGATGAAAACTAAATGTATTGATTCTTAAATATGTGTAGCTTATTTTAATAACCAGGCTACTATGGAAACAGTATCAAATGTCTCTAAAGAAGCTTTCAGTTAACAGCTAGAGGAGACTTGAAATAATAACATATCCATTAAACTTTAGGAACTGCAACTATCTGAGTTGGGAAGAAATAAGAAAAAAATGAGATTTTAAAGCAGCACATTCTCTGAAGACAGCTATTCAAAGGAATTATTCTTATGTTATCAGTGCTAATTTGTCTGGATATCTAGTTGAACTGCATACATTAGATTTTATCCAACTGTCTCTTCTGCCCAGTAGAATCAACATAACTAATAGAATAAATTGTTCAGTCATCAAAGCTCCTTCTGTGCCTTCCCAAAGCTTCATTTTGCTCTAAATGGCTGAAGGATGCCTTGAACAGATTTGGTGGTAGGAAAAGAGTGGTTCTATTAATGCAAGAATAATCCTTGTAGAGGAGT
The DNA here is from genome assembly GCF_035149785.1 of Candoia aspera. Classification (NCBI taxonomy): domain Eukaryota; kingdom Metazoa; phylum Chordata; class Lepidosauria; order Squamata; family Candoiidae; genus Candoia; species Candoia aspera. The sequence continues at coordinate 273,157,385 of NC_086153.1, read as the reverse complement.
GGGTGACCATGGAAAATACGGTAACCCAGCTGTTCAATGATTGTTAGATTGAAATAGATTTAAAGACAGAAAGTTGATCTTTCTGCAATCTTAAAAGAGGTCTAGGAAGTGAATGAATGGTAGAGAGTTTAGTGATAATCAGGTCAGAGGTCAATTACCAGTTATGCAATATGCTTTTTTCCCTCTACATAGCATGTTAAGTACTCACATATTTATATTTCATAAAATAGTGTAAATTGGCACATTACAGACTGAATTTCTCCATGTTACAATCAATAACAGCACATGAATTTATAGCAAGTATGCAGCATTTAAAGTTTTCCTTTTATCTAGCTTAGTGACTCCCTTCTTAAACTGAAATCTTACTACTTACTGCTGGCTTTTTTTTTTTTTTAATCCTTTCAGTCATGTTTGATTCTTGGAGACTGCCTGGACAAGTCCCTGCAGTTTTCTTGGCTAGGTTTTTCAGACCTGGTTTGCCATTGCCTCCTTCCTAGGGCTGAGAGAAAGTGACTGGCTCAAAGTCACCCAGCTGGCTTTGTCCCTAAGGCAAGACTAGAACTCATGGCCTCCTGGTTTCTAGCCCAGTGCCTTAACAGCTACACCAAACTGGCTCTTTCTGCTGACTTTGATTTATAGCCATTGATTTTCTTAGTTGTAATTAGGTCTGCCAAACAAAACAGGCTTTTCTACAGAAGCAATAACCTGCTATACTGATGATTAAGAAGCTGAGTACTGGGACTATATCTAACAGTTGATCTGATTACACTTGCATTACAGTGTATTGCATTATAGTACACTGAAATTGCATAATATTTATGAATTCCTTTAAAAGATTTTTAATATTCCTAAATATGGCATCATCTTGTAATATGTTAGAATTTTATTAATTGCAGCAAATAGGTATGAAACTCAGATTATCCAATCAAAATAAAAGTCTATCTGATATTTGAACAGGAGTGCAAGGAGAAGATAATCTGCTTCTTTAGCTAGTGTTGAGTCACATTTCCCAGGTAAGTCACACATTCATTTGGTAGTCTTGGGAAGTAAAGCACATTCTTCTTGCTTCTAGGGTTTTGTAAAATAGGAACTATAGCATTCAAAGGCAGGTCAATCTTGTAAGTTGGAAAAGAATCTGAAGAGATTACTTGTTCTGGCCATTTTACAAGAGTTTGTTTGTTTTTTGGTTTACCTCTGAAATCATACAGATGGGGTCCCATGTTCTCAGAATCCTGCAGCTGCAATAGAAACCTGGATTGGCTTCAATAAAGAAGAGCGGGCAGGTTTCTTAGAGCTACTGCAGTCAAGCTTAAAGGTAGAGTCAAGTGCTCCCCACATCTCATAACATCTGCCCACCCAATAAGATTGAGTTCAGCAGACTCTGTCTGTGTATCTTTGCTCAGGAATTGCAAACTGCAGGAGAACAGTCAACCACTGCCCCTTTTCAATCACTGCCCCTCTCCTTTGGAGTAATATTCACCGAAACAAACATTTCCATTCTCCTTCAGCTTTTAATACTTGGTGGTTCTGGTTGGGCTGGAACAGTATGGATAGTCCCTCTAAAGTATGACAAGTATTTTAATCTTGGTTGGTTTGATTGTTATTTCCAGTCCTAGACACATGATTTTATGGTTTCTTTTGGCTTTAATCTGAGTTTATGGAATTGTACACAACTCAGAGTCGGTTCTGACTGAAGTGGCTTATTATTGTTGAAGTGGTTATATGTATGGTCATAGTCCCCTTATTTCATTGTTTGAAATAAAAGGGCCATAAAAGACTGACCCTTCATTGGACTATAAAAGGCCAAAGCTAAGAGATGTGGGAAATTTTAATAGAAAAAGGTTCTCATGTATATCGTAAAATCCCAAGCCTAATTTGCTTGCGGCTTGTCTTTTTGGGGATTTGTAACTACCATGTTTCCTTTTGATTGTATTTATGCAGGGCTAATACAAGTTCCTTTTGTTCCTTAGGAAATTGGAGAGAATGTTCATATCTATCTCATTGGAAAGGAGTCCTCTCGTACACACTCCCTCGCTGTCTCACTGCACTGCGCTGATGATGACTCCATCAGTGTAAGTGGTCAGAACAGCTTATGTCACCAGATCACTGCAGCCTGCAAGCATGGCAGTGACCTCTATGTCGTTGGAGGATCCATCCCACGGCGCATGTGGAAGTGTAACAACACCACAGTAGACTGGGAATGGTGTGCTCCCCTGCCCCGAGACAGGCTTCAACACACTCTGGTTTCTGTGCTCCACAAGGATGCAATCTATTCATTGGGTGGCAAAACACTGCAGGACATCCTCTCGAATGCCATCATATACTACAAAGTAAAAGACAATGTGTGGACAGAAACAAGCCAGCTGGAAGTAGCAGTGTCTGGGGCTGCAGGTGTGAATCTCAATGGTGTCATTTACTTGTTGGGTGGTGAAGAGAATGATGCTGATTTTTTTACTAAACCCTCTCGGCTGATTCAGTGCTATGACACCAATACAGAGAAGTGCTATGTGAAGCCTTATGTGTTACCCTTTGCAGGGTGCATGCATGCTGCTGTGTACAAGGACCTGGTGTTCATAGTAGCACAGGGAGATTCTCTTTTGTGCTACAATCCTCTGCTGGATAGCTTCACTCGGCTCTGCTTGGCAGATGCCTGGAGTTCAGTACCATCCCCTTGGAAAATTGCCAGTTGCAATGGTAACATTTACATCTTCCGAGACTGTTACAAAAAGGGAGACGCCAGCACTTTCAAACTCAATCCAGCCACCTCTGTGGTATCTGTCACCCGTGGCCTCAAAGTGCTACTAACAAATTTGCAGTTTGTGTTGGCTTGAAAGCTGGGATATTTCAGTGCCTGGACGATGGAGACATCACATTCAATAGGTCAGAGAGATGCAAAGATCCCTATAGCTCTGTCATCTTGAGGCTGATCATAGTATTTTACAGAGGTTTTCTCCTTCCTTTTCACAAGTATCAGCATCCTAGCTGTACACTTATTTTCACTAGCACTTAGTGAATCTGGGTTGTGGCTGAATTGTTAGCACTGCTTCCCCTTCTGGTCAGCTTCTTGCTCCCAAAGCCAAGGCCTGAACCCATTCCTAGCAGCAGTCCTAAGTAGCTGAACTCTTTTTATGGCCATCTGGAGCTAGAGCACTTGCAACAATTTTTCAAACGTATCTCTCCAATAAGTGATTTCTTGTAAAGTCCTTCTTATTAGAACTGCAGAAGACACCTACTGAGCTGGAATTACTTTAAGTAATACATACTACAGATTTCTTGTTTTTCTAGGACAAGAGGGGGTCTATTGCTATTGCCCAATGCATTTCCACCTGATATGAATAGCAAAATTGCCCTTGATGCCATTGAACTGAGTCCTTACCCTGATACTAGGTGTCAACCCCCCTTATTGATACTGTAAGAACTTTGGGAATAAATCTCAATAAAGGCCTTTACTGGAACAGCACTATGATTTCATAATACCTTATATTTGAGAGAGAAAAGCATTATCAAGAAGTCCCATGTGTCTACTCTAAAGTAATCAAGCAGCAGAGACAGTATAACAGGCAAAGCACGCTCACCTATTGATTGGAAAACAGCAGTAATTAAAACTTTTATTCTACCACTGCAGAAACGAACTGACTGATAACTTGCTCCTAAATAATACATTAGGAACCAGCTGTTTTCAGAGGGGAAACTTGAATATCTTTTGGTGGCTTTGTCTCTCTCTGTTTATTCTGTGATGGTTGGTGTTTTGCATCTGTCGGCTTCTGCTGTAGTGCAAGATTTCCATCAGTTACAGACTTATGAAAGTCCTCTAATAACTCCAGCTGTTTACGACGGACAATGATATGAGGACGAATCTTAGCAATGACTTCAATTGCTTCCTGAGGCGTCCACTGGTGGACCTACAGAGGCCACAAAATCCAAATGTAACATCTATTTACTAGTTCAGAAACTACAGTAGTATATTCCAGCATTATAATTGGGAAGCATCTAGCAGAAAAAGTTCTGTAAGTCCCTTCCATTTAAGTGAATCCCAAATTTTTCTTTTCATGTCTTGAACGGTTGATTCCTGATCAGCTATTTTGCCACACCATTTTTGACCTGTTCATTAAAAAAAAATTCTTACCTGAATTAAATAAGCAGCAACCATGGTAGCACTGCGAAAGCGTCCAGCTTTGCAATGCACATAGACACTGTTTCCATGTTCACGATGTTTCAGTACAAACTTGACACCTTTCTGGAGATTTTCCAGTGAGGGGATTCCAGTCAAGTCCACAGTGCTAAGACGCATTTGTTCTACACCCATTGCCTCCCATTCCTGTAATTAACCCAAAAATAAGAATCATAATGAAGGAGAAACTTAACTGTAAGAGAACTATTGGATGGATAGCAGGAAAGATCCATCTAGAACAGCAAGTGACTATTTTAGCATAATTTATGAAATCTAAAAGGGTCATTGCGGAAGACTTCAAAAAAGGAGCTAACAAGAAATAAGGCTGGAGCATTAGATGATAGCATGAAGGTAACTATTAGAAGTGAGTGAGTACAGTATCGTAAATTAAGACAGTAATCAGATCAGGACCTTAAAAGCGAAAAGTCTTGGATCAGTAAAAGTCCTGCCTAATCCTGAATGTGGCAGCCAGCCAGATTAATTGGGAACCTAACAGCAGTAGACACACAGCTACTGCTGCTACCAAGCATCTGGTATTTTAAGGGATGCTGCCTTTGACTGAGAAGGCACTATAATACAATTATATTGGTACTTAATTTCAGTGAATGCAGGTGGACAAAAGGAAATTCCACATCATGCATGATTTATATGCCTCTATCATGTTTTCTAAGCAAAAAAGCCCCTAGTGTTTTAATTCTTCCTTGCAGTAAGTTTTATGTAGTAAGTTGTTCTTTTATGCACTTTGTTTAGAATTTAAGTGACCAGAAGTACATACAGTATTCCAGGTATAGCTGCACTCAGCATTGATTATTTTAGTCCCTTTCTAATGAGTGTTAGCATAGAATTTGTTTTTACAATAGCCACACACTGGGTTGACATTTTCACTGAGTTACCTCTTACAACTCCAATTTTTTTTCCTGCCAATTCAGACCTCATCAGTATATGTGAAGTTGAGGGATTTTCTTTGCCCTTGATTGCCTTCAGCATGTCAAACTTAATTTGCCCCACCTTGGAGAAATCCTTTTGGATTCCTTTTGATTTTCCTATCCTTAATTATTTATCATTTACAAACCTCTACCAGAGAAGAATAATCAAGCCTTGGGTGTTGTGCAAACAGGTCAGGTACACAGTGTTGCTATTTCAAACATGTTAAGCTATTAAACTATATTGTTTCATTCCTCTTAAAGAGCTGGTGCTCTGTACTTGAGTTCATATTTTGTTGAACTGTGGCTGTCAGTTGCATCCCTCTTAGTGATATACTGGTGGTGATGTGAGCGGAACTCACCTCTGGAGAGCAACATAGGAAGCGAGTCTCATACTCTTCATTCATGGTGAGCACTCCCCGGATGTTCTCTTCTTCTACCAGCTGCAAGAAGAATCAATTCACAACAAGTCCAAATATGCTAAATGTGGTTTATTTTAACATCCAACCTGCATTCTCCACATGTAGTGATAACAATTCCCAGAATTCTTAACCAATCTCCAAACTGACTAGGAATTTGGCAAATTGCAGTGCTAAAAATCTGTAAGGCATCAGGCTGAAGAAGGCTTAAGCTAGCCCATTCTCTTACTCCACTGAAGAGATAAGGATACTCTAGAGTCAAGCTCAACCTCTGCTGACTACATGGATATATCCATGCAAGGTTTTTTGCCAACAGTATGGAAGTGGCTTACAACTGCCTTTTTCTTGGAATCTTTGTTCATCTTTCAGTTTAGCCTACACCTTGGAATTCTTTAGCAGTCTCCCATCCAAATACTAACCACGCCCAATCCAACTGCCCAGCTCAGGCAGGTATTACTATCCTCTTAAGACTTCTCTCTCCCTATGGCTATAAAAACTAATGCAGCCTGAAGAGATAGGCAATAGGAGGTCAGACATCTTTTAAAAGTATGCTTTTGGTTGGGCAGCCTTTTCAATAAATATGAGTGAACTGAGATGTCTATTAAGGCAGTAAAACAGTTCCTACCCAAATTGAGCATCTTAGAGGTGGTACCCTTTATGGCATGGAAGAACGCTTATGGTAGGAGAGCTGGATGGGGACAGCACCATCACAGCGAGAGAAACTGCTCAGAAGGAATCTGCCTTGGCATCCCTCTCTCGCTCTTTAGATGAAGCAATAAAAACTAGGTTTCTCTTTAACACTGCCACTCCGCACAGAGGTAATGCGGCAATATACTGCACAGGGAAAGACTTTCAAACCAAACTCGTTCCTGACTGCTGTTCACCTTCCGGTCTCTGGCGTACGGAGTAAACGTATTTAATCCCCTCTCCATCGTTATTTCATTTTCGCGAACTCTTGCACTTTTCCACCACACCATTCGCATCAGGGTGTTGTAAGTTTCACCAGTCTTCAGAAGTGAGCCGCGCTCAGTTCAAAGGAACTTACTTCCAGCCCCCCATAGCAAATGGCACCCGGCAGCCGTTTACATTTCTGAACTGCAGAAAAGCGCACGGCAGCATCGTGCTATTTAGGCGGCGGGCAACAAGGCTGGCGGAAGAACTTCCGAAATACTTTCCCACGAAACGCCCAAGGGACCTGGAAGCCTGTGGGAAAAGGACGCCTCCTTCTCACTTCCCGACCGGCTAAGGGAGGCAACTCCGTTGCCTCCCTTAGCCTGTCACTCGGGTGGCCTCCGCGGGGCAGCCACGGAGCCCCGTGGACTCTCGTTTCGTACCTGGCGGCAGCGTCCCCGCAGAGGAAGGGCGCCCAAGACAACGGCGCGGTCGATGCGGCTGAACCATGGCCGTTGCGAGCCAGGCAGCTGCTCCCGCACCAGCGTGTACAAGAGGGTCGGGTAGTAAAAGAGGCGGGCAGCCCCAGGGCCCAACGCGGTGGAGATCACCATCGCCAGATCGGCCAGCGCCTCCCAGGACCGTCGAGGTGGGCGTGAAGACTCTTTAGGGCAGCTCATGACACGCAGGGGAGAAGGGATGCGGGCACAAGCATCTTGGCGACGCGGCTGACAGCATCAGCCTCCCGCAGAGACGGGAACCCTGCGCCGCAGGCAAGAGGGACTAGATGAGCGCGCTCATTCGTAAACGCAGGCGGGGGAGAGAGAGAAGTACCGCGCGTGCGCCTTCCTCTGCTTTTGCTCGTCTCTCCAGCTTCTCGATGGTCTCTCCCGGAAGTGCCGCCATCTTGCGAAACCGGCCTGAGGCGGAGGGAGGCGAGCGAGCGCGGGCGGATCCCCTGGGGCAGGCGAGGGCGGTGGCCGCCAGGAGGAGCCCAGGAAGGGCAGGGAAGGGACAGCGCGCAGCCGACGGTGAGTGCGCTCGGTCCACAATGTGGGTGGCTTATGTGACTGGTCCTCTCCGTTTAAGAATACTCTTCTTCTTTCTCTTTAGTTGGGCCTCGCTACTATCAGAACCGCTTGGCTTGGCTTTCCCTTGCCGGGGTGGGGGTTGGGAGTAGTGGGGGGAGCAGCTGGTAACTTGCCCCTTTCTCCCCACCACGATCTAAGCGTCGGGGCTTTAAAAACGACGCCCACCCGCCTAGCTGCGCGGGGTGCTCTCCTTGTACCTAGTTCGTGTGTGTCCCAAGCCCGCTAGGAGGAGAAGGGCATAGGGAGCGCCCGAGGGAAGGCTGCTTTCTCATCTTATGGTTGTGGTGAAACAAACGCCAAGCCAGGCGCTCTGTCGGGTGGGCTGGGCTGTCTCCGGGGGAGGGACGCATCGCAGGGATTCGGGGCATTGCAAGTTTGCGTCGTCGCCATCCCAGGGGTAGGGGGCGGGGCTCGTCTGTTGGTGCCGCTGTAGGACTTGACGCGCAGGATTTCTTCTCTCCCGTTAGAAAGCTCTCCTTCACTGTAAAGCAGTTCAGTCTCCCTACCCCGCGGCGGTAAGGGATCTCTTGGCAGTTGGTTTTGGTAAAATGACCCTGAATAGTGATGGAATGGAGAGATGTATTCCTAGCCTTTGCATAGAGCCCGGATGGGTGCAAGAGGAGGAGGTCGGAATCCCTTGGAGGTTGGGCACGTGGTACGGTGGAAATGACGATTTCCCGGCTCCCGTGAAACTTCGCGTTGATTTATAATAGAAACCTTCGGGTTCTCCCCTGGGAATTTGGCTCGGTCAGACTAGGGTGATACAAGCAATGGGATCCTCTGCTTTGAGCGACAGAGTAGTCAGAACAGAATACAGTCACTTAAGTATGAGACAGATGAGGAAACGCTAAGAAACAAGTGCAAGAGGAACCCTTTTTTTTAAAGAAAAGAAAAGGTCATGTTTGCTTATTTAATTACATTTAGAGGCTGCCAGATTCCAGAAAACTCTGGGCAGCTTGCCTGGTAAAATAAGGCCACTAAAAACGATAAAAATGGGTAAAAATCATGAAAGAAGTCCTGAATGTCTGAAAGGAAAAACACAAAACACCCCAAATACCCCAGAGATGTTAAAATAAAGGCCATGAATAACCTGTTTATTTTGATCTGGTACAGTATTCAGATGATGGGCTAATTACTTTATGATTACAGTAAGAAAGATGTATGTCCTTGAAATACTTTTGTTCAAGAGAATATTTAATGCACCAACGTGTTTCTTGGTCTCATATTCCCTTGTACTTTTCCACTGGTTGAAGCAACTTGCTAGAATACTTTATCTTGATGTAGAAGAGAAGGTGCTATGGACATACCATACTCTGCACAGTTTTATGTAATCTTGTACTATTTACAGTTTATTAGAATTTGCATAAATTGAATAATATTTCAAATACTTTTGGAATACATTTTGTCACATATAAGGACTTAATATTTATAGCAATTAAATATTATATATTGACATCTCCTTGTCTTATGTTGACTGTAATAAAGTGCAGTTACAGATTAAAAGAAAAACCAGATGTTATTTCAATGTTGAAAACTGTTGAATGTTATCAAGCCCCAGTAAAACCATTCGGTTTTTATTTGTCCTTAGGAATAAAACCAACTTGACGTCCCAAAGGAATGTTTTGTCAGTAGGTATATTGGAAGGGAGTTTTCATTTAGCCTTTTATAATTCTGGGACATATCCCAGAATCCAGAAACTTCATTTGGTGCAGAAGGCAGCAGTGTAGACAATTATGGGTGTATCTCTATGCCCATGTAATACCTTTGCTCTGCAAGCTGCACTGGCTTCTAGTTTGCTTCCAGGTGCAATTCAAGGTGCTAGTTACATATGAAGCCCTACATGGCCACCTTACTCCCATAGTTTCCAACCATCCATTAGGTTAGGCAGGAGGGGCATACCTCTGGGTCCCATCTATTAGGGATTGCTGTCTAGTGGGACCCAGGGAACATGCTTTTTCCATAGCTGCACCTGCCCTCTGGAGCACCAAACTGTCCAGGGTTTGGCTGGCCTGGACTCTCCATGCTTTTTGGAAAGCCTTGAAGAGCTGACTGTTTTCCCAGGCACAAGGGCCAGGAGAGTAATTGAGCTGATGTTATTGGCGAATGGTGTTTTCTGGAGCCATGTCGTTGGGTTGGTTAAGAATGGTATTTTTTAATTTTTTAAAATATATGTTGTGTTTTAATTCTTGTTAGTTGCTCTGAGTTGCATTGGTGAGATGGGTGTCCCTATAAATAAATATAGCACAGCCCCTGAGGAACATAGATTATAGGTAGACTCATTTGGGAGGAAGTAGTCTTAAAAATACCTTGGCTCAACAGTGAACCATTTAGGCCTTTGTAGGTTAAAACCAGAACTCTGATTGGATTTTTTAAACACTACATTAATTGCTTTTTAAAAATCTAAATCAAGGTATCAGTTTTCCTGAATAGGGTACAATTATTTCTTTGTAGGAACCTTTTTCTGCTCTCAAATCATAAAGCATTTTGCTAGTATTTTACTATAATACGTTACATTGAGATGGTGTAACTTTCTCTTCTCTAATTCTTTTCTAGAGGGCTTAAGTTTTTCCACCAAATATTAATTAATTTGCAGGTTTCTGTTGATAAAAAACTGTTGCAGCTTTTTACTATAACTATTTTGCAGAGCCTTGCATTTCGTGTTTTTTTAGTAGAAGATATGCCACACTTACTAGCAATTTGTTGACCAATTTAGGAGTCACAAAAAAGGGGCCTGGGAGTCTCACGTGATCCATGGGTTGCTCGCTTCTCAACTAAAACAGGAGGACTCTAGGACTCATTTCTTCTCTTACTCACTAGTGTGGCTGTGAAGCTTTAATTTAATTAATTACAGTTTGTCAGATAGTTCAGATCCCAAAACTATAGTTTGCATGTAACAAGCCAGTTTCAGATTCTTAACTATGAAACTTAAGAAACCATACTTAAAGTTCAGTTTTTGGAAATAGACGGCAAAAACTAATTTCCTCAGAATCATGCTGACAGAGGAGACAAGCAAAAAAAGACGGGTTTGCTGTTGGTCAAGTCCATCATGATAAACATGGTTAATATCTGAGCTGCTCTAATGACTAAGTTCTGATACATTTTTAACAGTGCAACTCTTAAGCTTTTCTTTTTAATATCAGCAGTATTGCTTTGAAGATTCATAGTTTATCATTCCTTGTTGACGGTCTTGGTCAGTACATTGAGCACTGAAGTCTTCAGAAGGAATTCATTAATACTTTTTCTTTCTCTGTCTCAGTATCTCAGAGAAGATTGGAATATATTCTGATTTAATTTTGTCTTAACAAAAGTGTTTTTGGAACACTCTAGTAGAAGGAAGTAGCTGGGTTCATACATCACAGTGTGCTATGCTTAGCCTTAGTTTATTAAGCAATTATAGTGTCCACGTTAATTTTATGAGATACTGAGCCATAAACAGTAGCTGAGTTCATATTGTATGCTAAGCCAGCTACCAAACCCCCCATGCAATGTAGAAGTGGAACCCAGCCAAACTTGTCTTCCTGGCCATCAAGTTGACCTAGTGGCACAGGCTAAGGAAATATTTCAAGTTCACCATCCAGTTCGAAATAATAAATTCAAAATGTTAGAACTTTTGGTCAAATGTGTAATATTTAGCGTATCTATCCCAAAAGTATTAAAATATCCAAGGTGGCTAAGAACATACTTTTTTATACTATTGATTTTACTGATTATAACTTTGATGGGAAACAGCAACTAAAAAGCACCATGTTTAAAACAGCATCATATTATAAAAAAAATGATCAACCAGTCTAACTTCAACACTAAAAATACCCAGAAAGGGCAAGCAATGTGACAGGATGAGATTAAACCAACTTTTAATAGTCTGAATACTTGCTGATTTTTGCGAGTGGCAGAAAACTGGGAAAGAATGGGCAAGCCTGTCTAAGCACAGACGCTTCTTCCTGGTTCTAGCCAAAAAGATGTATGTTTGGGAACACACAGGTGCTTATTAGTTTTTATAATCTAGTTCCAAATCATACCAAATGGCTGCCAACTGAGACTTGAATGTCAGGATATCTTGGTAACAGCATGTTGAAAAATGACACTGGTTGTATTCATACAGCAGAAATCAAACTGCATTATGGTTTATTGCAGTGTGTGGACACGGACACAGTTATGTAAAAACTTGCCCAAGAAAATCATATTGGATTTGATATTTGTATAGAATTGAGAATGGTATTTTTCTGAACAACAAAGTTTGCATTAACAGACTGATATTATTGGCTACAATCTTTTAAAATCAAAATCAGACAAATTCATCTTTGGAATTATAAATAAAAGATTTTATGAATTGAACTTTAGAAGACATACTCCTTACCCCAAAAGAATTTAGCATAAGTTCCAAAAGCTATACTGTTATTCTGAGTCAGATAGATTGTATCTGAAAAAAGTAACAGATACTTACTCCAGAGCAGTATTTGGAGAGTACTTTGTCTGTTTCTCTTTTATGCTTTTTCTTTTAATAAGCATTTCCAAAATCTTAAAACTGTAGATACTTTGGCTTGAATGTATAATTTAGAATCCAAATGATAGATGTGCATATGCACAAATATGCCATATATTTATTATTTTATTATTTATTTATTTATTCTAATTTTGTTAACGCCCATCTCCCCCAAAAGAGGGACTCTGGGTGGCTAAATATCAAATGGTATTTTACATATCAAATGGTATTTTCAGTTCACTGCTGCTGTTCATTGATATTATATTGTGTGTTACACAGTTAGAATGCAGGGAGGTTAAAGTGCTCTCTACAACCTTATATTTTTAGAGGTTTAAAATACATATGCTTATTTTTTATTCATATAATGCCAAATATAGTAATGCTATTGCTTACCCCAAATCTAAATGCAAATGTTTATGAGTTTTTGAAGCCAAGAGAGGCCATAATGGGAAAGTTACTATCTTGCAAGATTTATAGACTGTAGTATAATTCATAGAATAAGCAATAGCTGTCTGCTTTTTAAGTGAGTAGAAATGTTTTCTTTAATTTTTGCTACATTACTGTGTATGTGCATGTCAGAAATAGGTGTTTATAATGCTTTGTACTGCAAATTGGCATTTCAAATTCATTTAACCCAGGTTGATCCAATGTTTGCCTTTGCAGCCTGAGGCTTGGTCATTTCTTGCCTGCTGTCATGTGTAGCTCTGGATGCAAAGATAGGGGTAATCCAATATGTATGCTTGGAATGAAAGCTGATTGGTAGGTTCACGAAAGGATCTTTGTCCTGTGTAAAATGTGATACCACAGAGCGCATAATGTCCCTGGCAGACATTAAAGCATGTAGAATCTGGTCCTTTCCATATACACTTGTCCTTTATATATATTTTTGGAACTGTAACAAATGCTACAGAATTGGAACTGTTTTTTGTTAAAAATTAAACTAACGTGAAGTTTCTTTTATTATTTTCTCAGGTATCTAGATGAGATTACTGATGGTATCTTGGTATTTCTTTCTCCAGACATAGTTCATTCCATTCCATTTATACTTACAACTATCTGAGCAGATCTTGCTTGATTTAAGTTATCTACTGTTGTCATGAGAAGTTATCCTGGTTCCTTAAATGTTTGGTCTCAGTTGAGTCTCACGTGCTAAAAATGTCCTAACTCTATCAGTTTAAAAGAAAGTGGGTGATGTATGACCCTTTAGATACTCCTGAGTTTCATCTTCCAGCAGTGTGGCCAGCATGGCCAGTAATGAGAGATTCTGCGATGGCCAGTTTTTCAATCTCTAGTTTAAAACTTTTCTTTAAAACACAAATTCTAGGCTTACCAAACTGTGTAATTCTGTCGGCTTCTGCTTCACTCATTTTCATGGTCATTTGCTTCTACTTTTTCCAGAGCAGAACCAACCCTTTGGAAAGCAAAGAAGGAACCAATTATTGTGGCATATACTATGCAGCATTTTGAAGCAGCGGCATAGCAGATACCCCTCTATTTTAATTTTGTTAAATGTTTTTTCTCAGATCACTATTGATGCTATCCCTAAGTAGTTTATCATAAATGTATTACTAAATAGCTGTTTCTTGTTAGTGTATGCCAAGCTTTTCTTAATATCTGGCTCCTTTGCTTATTTTTTTTTCCTTTGTCCTGGAAGATAAAATCCCCATGGCACCATCATTAAACTATCTAGTGCCTCAGCAATTCTTGTCATATTGCTATTACGGGCTAGTGAAGGCAGTTTCCTGGAATTCGTCAGTCATCTTATTCCATGTTTGTATGTTACTGATATTGCATCTAGACAGGGCCTTGTATGTCCTGTTTGAACATTTCAGAAGCCTATCTCCTTTGAATTGAATTTGGAATACGGGTGAGCTTAATTTTTTATTTAGTTATTTAATTTCTATAGCTGCCCATCTCAACAAGTGACTCTTTCATTCTGCTGTCCTACACCTGTGTTTGGTATTTGGTGTTTATTGGTTATGTAAACTGAACTTTTCTTTCACTGAGCATGCTAGGCTAGATTTTAATTCTCAACATTTTCAAAATGCAATGTAGCTCTTTTAATTTATATTGCATGAATTTGCATTACAAGGCATTTTGGAGATTCATTATCCTACCCTACCCAGGCTCAGCAAACAACAAATGGAAACATTTTGAAAGGGAGGAAGAAAATCAATAATGAACTGTAAAACAACAGCCATATCATAGCACTCAGAACAGCCAGGATTCTGGAAACAGTGCTGGTTGAAACAGCCAAATTTTGTTTCAATCTGAGAACAGCTTTCCTCTGAGTTCTTTCACACATTCACATTTAGAGGAGGTAGTCAACTTTGTTTTTAATTGGATTTTGTAGCTGCAGAAACAGCAAGAGAAATGGATGCTGCTGCTTCTGCTTTCTAGGCAGAGTGCAAAGTGATACCCATGTTCTTTTTGTCACACAGCAGTGCTTTCCTTTCCATTGCAGGTAGTCCTCAATTAACGATCATTCATTCAGTGACCATTCGAAGTTACAGCAATGCTGAATGAATGGTACTTATGCCCGGTTCCCAAAGTTACAGCCCTTGCAGCACCCCTGCAGTCACATGATCAAAATTTGGGTGTTTGGCAGCCTCCCCACACTTAAGACTGTAGGGGCACTTCAACTCCCCCATCTGCTTATCTTCCCCCCCCCCCCCCATATCTGCCCTTTTGGCTGCCCTGCACAGCAGCACTCCTCAGCGGCAGTGGCTCTGGGGCTAAAGTAGAGGCTGAGGGCCTTCAGCAGTCTCAGCCTGCTGCTCCCCACCCCCGGCCTCTACTTCAGCCCCAGCGCCGCTGGTGTTGGCAAGGATTGCTGCCTCAAGCCCTATGCCATGGCCAGGGCCTCAGCGCAAAGCCCCAGCTGCCCCTGTCACCCTGAGTTCTGCCAGCCCTGCCACCCCCAGCTGACCTTTGCCATCTTCCTCCTCCTGCTGCTGACGAGGCATGCCCGGCCTGGCCCTATGTGAGGCAGCTGCTGGCCATGCCAGGTCTTCTTCCCACACCCTTGTCCAAATCACATGTGGCCTTCTTGCAATGCTCTGGAAGGCTTCTGAGGGCTTCTGAAAACTCGCAAGAAGACTGCACCTGCCCTTCTCCAAGTCGTGCGGTGCCTTCTCATGATGTTTCAGAAGGCCTCAGAAGCCTTCTAGAGCATCGCAAGAAGGCCATGCATGATTTGGAGAAGCATGTGATAGGCAGTTGCTTTGGGTCAGTGAATGCATTTGAAATTTTGAAGGCATGTTGTTGACACTCAAGCTAACCAGGGGTTATCTATTCACCGAAGAGCTGCTAAGCTAAACAAAGCAGGTCACTGAACACTTTCTTTTCAAATGGCTAAATCAAAACAGTCTAGTGCTACAGAAGTTTAATACACCCTTATTTTGGTGAAGAGAGAATGAATTAAAAAAAATGCATCATCCCAAATTGGCAATTAGTTATTTATCTTCAGTGCTACACACTGCCCATTACTGTGCTATAGGCAGTAATTTGCATAGAGTGTTTTGAAATTATAATGTAAAGAGATTAATATCACATAGGGAAGGGAGCTTTACTGATACCAAGGAGTGTCTAAAACACATTGCGTACTTCTGCCCTACAATCTCAGTAGTAATTATAGCTAGTTCAGATCCCATCTTTATAGGTATGAAGTTAAGATGTGCTTCGGGTAATATCAGTTTGCACTTACCTTCATCTGTTGTTCTCTCAATCACTAGGTTTAATATTTGGTAGAGCCCAAATAAAATTTCTACTGTCATAGAAAAAGGCTCACCGATTGATTAATCTTGCTATAAATTACAAAGGCGAAAATGCAGGATTGCATTGGCATGGTTTACCATGCTCTTAAACTGTTAGAAGAAACATCTTTATCCATGGAGATGACCATATACATGGCTTAATTTGGTTCACTTTGTCCTTGATTAAACAGAAAGTTAGGAGACTTGTTTCTGGGGTGCCAGAGGTCTTGGACAAAAAGTTGTAGGTGCTGTACTTTTAAGCCTTGTATCAATTTTCAGAGAACCAGTGTGATGTAATGATTAAGGAGTTGAATTAGGACTGGGGAAAGTGAGATTCAGGTTTACGCACAGCCAAGGTAGCTTTGGTCTGTGGGTAGCTTTGAGTGAGTCAGTCCCTCTCAGCCCAACTTGCCTATAGGGTTTCATTGTCGGGGGCAAAATGGGCAGAGGGAATAGCATGTAATCTATCTATATCTATTTATATTCCTAGATTGTGATTTTAGGTTTATATGTTTTTATTACCTTTTATTGTAAACTGCCCAGAGTCCCCTGTTGGGGGAGATGGGTGGCAATATTAAATACATACGTACGTACGTACATACGTACATACTGTTCTGAGCTCCTGCAGAAAAGGCGGGTTACAAACAAATTACCTGAACAAGCAACATTGCTATTGTAGGCTGAATTTAACTTAAAAATTTATGCTGCTTTTAATATGGGGTCAGGTTAATGGTCCATCTAGCCCATTTTTGTTGACATTGATTGGCAGACACTTTCCATCTTTCAGGCAGGATCTTTTATATTGCTATTTAAAGATGCCTGGGATTAAATCTGGGACCTTCTGCAATCATAGTCTGTGCTTTATCATTGAGCTACATCCCCTTCTGTTTGAAATCCTAAAAAACGTTTTAAAGTTTGTAAATTTAAACCTTTTCAGATACTGTGGCAGATGGTGAAATCTGCAGGGAAGATGGCTTGAGGACCCTTCAGGAAGACCTCTGTGTCTTTGTAGCCTTGTCTTATTTCCTGCTTTGGGACAACAGCTTGATAGTCCCTGTTGCCACCACCTATCCACCTCCTAAACCCAGTGTGTGAGAAAGATAGGACGTTCATGCCCTGTGCTATCATTCTGGCAATTAAAAAGTCAAAATGCAAAAATTAAAATAATTTCATTAGTGCCACTTCTTCACTATGTAGGATAGAGGCATGGGGACAGGATTCACCCTTTCCTACTGACCTTTGTGAGCTAAGCCAATTTTACAAAGCATGAGCAAAATTAAACCTTTTAAAGGAAAAATAAAATATAAACAAAACAAAAAACATTTTAACTTTAAGTAGTAAGATGTAAATATTCATTGCTGAAATAAATTGCCAAGCTGCCCAGATCAGTTTATACAAAAACTGGCAAATTGTTAAAAAATAAAAATTCAAAATAAAATAGTGTTCTGGTTAGACCACAATATCATGCTTTTCTGTTAAAAATGGAGGGCTCTATGCCCAATGTTTCCATAAAGAGACTGGCAAGGTTTCAAATTATTGTTAAAGATCGCAAGAAATTCATACCTATCTATCTCTCTTCACGCAGTCAGCCTGAAGTATAGATAAAAGGTGAAATAAACCTCCAAATATCATAGCCTGTATGCAGTTGTGATATCCAGCACCATGGGAAAAAAAATAGAAATAAAAAACCCGACACAAATTCCTGGCTAGACACCTTTACTATTTACCACAGAAATAGCAGGTTTCTGAAGCAAATGTATCTCTACCTCAGTTTCCTCGGTTTCCAGCTTCTAGCAAATTACAAACTATTACTCAGAGACTGATGAAGAGATGGAAAACCTTGCTCTTTTCCAGCCACAGTCCACAGACTTCTGGTGAGTTCTTCATTGTACAAGGATCAACCTTTTGTGTTTATAGCAGAGGGAGAGGCTCAGGTAATGTGGCTCTGCACATGATTAAGAGCCATGTGTCACATGCGGGGATGTATGTTGTATGACTGAGCCTGCAAGCTGGCAAGCAGCATACAGTCAGAACAGATACATTCTGAGTATGAAAGGCTGTAATCCTTCTATTAAATAGTTTTATATGTTTTATTAAAACTTATGTATCCTATACCTCTTAGTAGCATACGGGCAGCAGTATATTGGCTTTCAAGGCAGTTTCTAGATTAGTAATTCTATCTTGAATAAAATAATGTGAGCATATTTGAAGTATAACTATATGGCATACTAGCCAAAATGTGCAACAAGTGGTATTGTTTTTAATATTTTCAGAGAGTGCTGTATGTAGCATGAATACGACAAATAATTTAGAGGGCTACATGTTCTTTGTCTCAGTAAAATGTATTATGAGAAAGTCTTGATTGACCAAAGCTATAATAGGTGGGTAAGAACTGTTGCCCTGTCTGGTAATGGCCATGCATATGGAAGATTGAGACTTGGAATGTAAGAAAAATAAATGGAAAAGGACATGGATTAATAAAGAAAGAAAAAGGAAGGAAGCCAGTGTCAGCCTTACAAGGTAGACCAGACAGGAAACATGACCAGATAAGCTAATTCTATTTTACTGTAAAGCTACATTAACAGAATCTAGCAAGTCTCAAAGTACAATTCTCCCACTGTCTCCTTTACAGCCCAAAAAAACTAGGGAGGGTCCCTTCTGAGCCTCGTGCCCCACCCGCTATCCAGCTGCTAGCTATGCTTTCTCTTATCTGACCGTTCCCTAGGCAGCATCTCCCAAAGTCTGTCCCACATACCATTACATCCAGATATATGAAACCAAAATAAATTAAAAAAATGTAATAGATATATAATAAAAGTGGTCTGATCTTGTGGAGTGGAATTGATAATTACATGCAGGGAAGTGAAGATGTGTATTTAATTATGAATGAGAAGGCTAAAATATATGTCAGAACATATGATTGATAGCAGCTAGGTTGTGGGTCTGCATGAAAGTAGGAATTCATAGGTTGCATGTTTTTAAGGGAGAGTAAATTATGTTAATGGAAGAACCAGGGATCAATTCTGATAAGTGTTTAAAAAATAGACAATCCATTTTCCTATTCTCTTTCAAAATAAGCAACATTATGCAAAGCCCTGAAATGAGTAAGAATTACTAAGCCAAAAAAATTAAAGGCTCAAGATCAAAAAAAGAAAAGGAAACATAGTTAAAAGCTAGTTTATATCAATGCCATTTACTCTACTTTTCATATTTTTCTGTTATGGCTGCCAAAACATGTCATGCACAAGCTGTTCTGGGTATAGAGCAGATAGTCTTGGGTGGTCTGTATTTGGATTGAAATGCATGTTCTGGGCAGAAGTGTTTCCAGTAAAGGGTGTGATAGTGGTAAGGAAAAGAAAGACCTTAGAAGATCAGTAGGAACGTTGCTGTGCAGGTCATATGGGAGAGGAGTGGAAAGAGATACAAGATTTACCAGCTTTGCCCAATCAAAAAATGTGCAATAACCTCAAATTCATATATGCATGGTGTATGAACACCAACCTGAGTACAAAGCTATCCTGTAAGTGACCAGAAGGATGGATGGAAACAAATTAAGAGAGTACAGAAAAAGTGATTGGGCCTTTCAGAGACCCAGAAATGAACAAGAAGAGTGATTCTTTGATGGGCATTAGATTTTTTTAAAAAATCTCAATTTCGAGGACAAGGATTAGGCATAAGACTTTTTGTGTGTATACATAGAAATGAACATGTCTAAATCCTGATTAATTTGATTGTTTCTGATGAACAATTGAATTATGAACAAGTTTCTTCCCCACTGACTTTGGTTGTGGGAAGCTGGCAGGAAGTTGCCTCGCCTAACAACTATGGGATTCAGTTAACAACAGCAACTGGGAATGCAGGGATTGCCGTCGCTAAGCAGTGCGGTTGTGTTTTACAACTGCATTGCTTAGCGATGAAAATTCTGGTTCTGATTGCTGTCGTAAGTCAAGGAGTTCCTGTACAACAACGTTTATATGAAGGAGCTTTGCATGCATATTTTGCTAAATCTCAGTTCTTATTAAGATTATGCTTATGTTGAAGATTTATATATAGTCCACCATCCAGTTTCTCTCAGTGTCCAACCAGAGGTCTTTGGGAAGTTGACAAGAAGAATTTGGAGTTGCTTAATTAAGCTGAATTATAGGAAATTCAGGAGCAGTTTTTTTCAGCAGGAGATGGTTAACCTATAGAATTTGCTACGATAGGATGATAACCACCTAGAGCATGGCTTTAAAAGGGCACTAGATTTCTACTAGCAGTTATCTTGGCATTTTCTGAAATATTTCTGCAATAAATAGGAGGAGGAAAGAGTATTAGGTATGTTTGCCACTTTGAGTTATTTATAAAAATAATAAAGGCAGGATAGAAAAATAAATTAAATTTAAATTTAAAATATTAGAGGTCACTGTGCCATTGGATATCAATTAGAGAGGGGCATGAGGGAAAGTGCTATTATATTCATATTCTGCTTGTGAATTTAACATATTGTATATATTTGGGTATAAGCCCATCCACATGTAAACTGACCCTTGAATTTTAACCAAAATGCTGTGAAAAATGTGCCACCCATGGATAAGCCAACCCTCAAAATTTTTGCATTATTTTAATTTTCACAATTGGCTTATCCATGGGTGGCGCATTTTTCATGGTATTTTGGTTAAAAATTCAAGGGTCCACTTATCTGAGGATGGGATTATCTATGAGTATATACGGGACATACAGGTACTTTTTAAAAAGTATTACCATATGTACTCATGGATAAGCCCATCTGCAGATAAACCAAACCCAATTTTTGGGGTGTATTTTGGCACCTAAAATTCTCAGATTATCCACAAGTAAGCATGTGATAGGCTTTTCTCTCTTATGCCCTTTTATAGGGGCATTCTCTGTCTTCTCATCTATGTAGAGGTAGGTAGAAAATTTGTGTTGTTCTCCAGATTATTGGATTCACAGTTAATAATTCTTCCTCATTTGTGAGATTGATGGGAGATAGAGTAAAGCTACATTTGAAAACTGTAGTTAATATATTTATAAGAGTTAATATGTGAGTGAGGTAAAGCTAATATGTTTTAACATCTTGGTGTTTGCCATGTTAAATGCAGATGTTTATTGATTTTCCCAAGGGAAAAAAGAAGAAAATAATGTGAGTATAATTTTTGCCCTAATATGTTGTAGAGTAAAATTGTTACTGAATCAGCAAATATAACCCATCATGGTGTTGTCCAGAATCAGTAAACATAATACGCAAATGTAAACTAACAAATATATTTGAACGAGATAGAGATCGATACATTAAATGTGTATGACAATCAATTAGGGGGGGGGAAAGTATAGAACTATCTATATCCTTGAATGTTCTAATGAATGTGAGTTTAAAAAACTGAAATTTTGCAGGGGTTTAAAATTAGACTGTCATAGGTGGAGTACATGACATATTTTGATAGAATTGTGTGTGTGTGCATGTCTCTGTGTATCTATCTTGTGGTGGCATAGGGAAGTTGTAAGCGGATATAAGACAGGCACTTATGGCTGTTGTTGCTAGGAAGCCTTTTATGTAGAACATTTTATGGCATGTTTTTATTTTGCTAGTATCTACTTAGCTTAGTTGCTACATGATAAATAAGGACAATTATATACTCGAATAATTATTTGCAGACAGGTTACATAGATTTATTCAGCAGCATTTTTAGAGCTGCATTGTTTTTACAGGAGTAAATACTGAATCTGAAGTAGAGCTTGCATCTTGAGAAGCAAAATTCAGTATGCAAAGTAATGATTTTAACATAATATTAGTATTGTGTATTTCTATGGAGGAAAAATTATACTTGTGATTTGTTTATATTTTGAAGAATGTTCCAGAAGTTCCTGAATTTCTTTTAACAATGATTTGGGAATCTGGCAATTATATGTAGTCAGGATATCTCTCTTCTATAGTTACACATTCAGGACAGAAATAAACTAGTATTGTTTAGGGCTTACTTAGAAATAAATAGCAAGTATGGTGAGGCTATTACATATACTTTGAGCCTGGATCAAATCAGCATGCACTATTTTATAATATTACCTTGCCTCATATCAGGACCACAGTGTAATGAGTAATGCACCAGGAACTCAGTGTATTTTGATTCAAAAACTGTTCCATTTAAATGGAATATTAACTATCATTTTTTGAATAGAGATCTTGATTGGAACTATGAAGTAAGTTAGTGTTCCTTCTGCTCTATTGCACACAAACAACTTTGTGGATCTGACACTGTTTATCTAACAGTGCACTCAATACTGCTTGAGTAGGGAAAATCGCACAAAACAAGTCCAGTGCCTCAGCATTTTCATTGTATACTGAGCTGGGTCTCTTCATATGGTCACATCCCCTTTTTAATCCTGGTCCTCATGTTTCTTTCCCAGTCCAGCCTGTTTTTGTGGTGTCTGTTGCTGGTCTTCCTGAGCTTATGTTTTTGTGGTTTGAATGTTTTTCTATGTGGCTCAGTGTGTTAAGACCTGCAGAACTTAAGTGGTGGTATTCAATTGGTTCGACAGGACAGTGATCTAGCATTAGTGGTTTGTGGTAAGCAGAGAAGTGATGGCTGCTTTTAAGTTGGATTTCCTCCCAGAAATGATGGTGGATCATTGCTCCTTGAATGCCAGCCCAATGTAAGTATTTTGTTTTTAAAGTCATCTACATTGATACTGATTGCTTTGAGTTTGTTATTTTGAAGGGTTTGGGGGTGGGGGGGTTGCTCAATGAATAAAAAAGCAAATAGATGTATTTAAATTATAAAAGAGAGCCTGAAATATATTTAGTTAGATTAGTATTGGGCAAAATAGCCAACTGTTCCATAGTGGGCTCATTCTAGAGAGATACTTTTTATTTGTAAATACTGTATATAGCTAATAGTAATAAAGCTGTATATTGGCATGTCTTTATAATCTAGGAAATAATGCCCTAAATACATGTAAAATTTTATGGCTTGATACTTGGCACATTAAATACACAATTTTATGTACTATATTTCTTCACACTTTGCTATATTTTAAACCCCCCCAAAATTGTAAGAATTAATTATTATGGGAAATATAGTTGCCAGAGCATTTCAGTTGTCTATGATTTATTATTGAAGTATTCACTTCATTGGAATAAACTGGCTTCAGGTAAGTGGGCAAAATACGTTGACTTGTTTTATTTGTCTTCAGATAAACTCTCAGTATGCTTTATGTAAAGTACATTAGGGCTCCTCTGCCTTTATCAACACACAACACCTTCTCTGAATTAGTTAGATTTGCATAATAGAAACTGACTAAACAATATACTTCCCAGTATATTGGAAGTTTTGGTTGTTTATGTCCATAGAACTTTATAGAATATAAGAGATCAAGTCCCGTACTCAGATACCTTGAGGAATCTTAATTCAGTGAAAGAAAAAGAAACACTATGGGAAGGGGAGGAGGAATTGGAATTAGAGATATGTAGGAAATAATACATTACTTCAGCTGGAAGTACTTAAAATGGATGACAACAGACATGGGAGCATATTTATCAACACATACATCCTAAATAAATTGTCTATGAGACGGTACACAACAATTTGTGGATGTATTTAGTTTTATTCGACAATGGTTTAGGCAAAAATCCCCAGGTATGCATTTTTGTTAAGCTGTCAGTATTGATTGTATGTATCACAGTCATTCTGTGAAAGCAAAGGTCATTGATTTAACTGAAATACCTAAACTTTATGTTTAAGATCAACTGTAATGGCTTCTCTATTTGTCTGGTGGAGCTTATCCCCTATCTTGATTAAAATAAGCAAGATGCAATTTTTTTCTTTGAATTTATTTTTTCAGCTTTAACAAAAAAGTAAATATTTTTCAGTTGAAGAATTTGAAGCTTGAAGTACAAGAACACATAATAGTACATTAAATATGTTTGTTGGGTTTCAAAAATCAGGCATAAGGTGATAACAGCCACTAGAAAAAAATATTGAAAGAAAGTAGCAGTAAAATTATATTTCAAAGCTCACTTGAATTATTCTTGCTGTTTTTTACTCCTGATGGTCAATAAAGGTGTAGATGTTGGCACTTCCTAGGAGACTATGTTGCTTATTCCTTAGATAATTAAAAAATGTTCTATATACATGTCCTATTTTAGTTCTAAACCTCAAATACGAAATATATATTGAAGGGGAAGGAAGATCATGTACAATATAAAAAAGATTTAAAAAGAACACTTAAGCAATTTCTGCTTAAACTCTTAACCTTTGCAGGCTTTTGTTAGTTTAAGTATTAATGTCAGGGAAATTGTTAGCTAAAATTATTCTCAAAATGCTTCTAATTACTTAAAATTTAGCATATTTTATTACTTTGAGGTAGCCATTTAAAGCAGTTATGAAAACCAGCTTGAGCCCCAAAGCTGGATCAAGTCCTTTCCTTCTTATAGACTGAACAATGTCACTGAACCTGGAATATAAACACTACCCTTGATTCTCATTCAGACACTTACTTCTAGAGTATCTCTTCCCAGAGAGCTCACACTTGAAGCGGTATCTTTGGGAATGGTCTAAGATGGATGTAGCACCAAGCAGCCAGTACTTGAAGGCATTTCTTGCTGTCATGCTCTATGTCTTTCTATCAGACTCAGCCTGTCATGTATATTTAAGGGGAAAAGCCTGGCAAGGTGGGAGCAGTGGAGTAACACTACTCTGAAACGTTCTCCTGGGGTGGTGTACAAGAGGCTCTCAGTGAGGCTCTGATAGCTAGATGGATGGCTTTGGTGGGTCACATTAGGTCCACGAAGTGAAGGTTCTTCTATCTGGACTTTAATGAGAGTGAGTACATAAATGAAGAATCTTTCACCAGTTTGTTCAATATAAAAAATAACACCTCACTGTTTTTTATATATAGAACAGATATATATCCAAATCTCATTTGGAATTTGAGATTTGTGGTACAGTGGAGTTCATAAATAACATGGTTTTCAGCTAAACCTGTCGAAGCACATAATAGAAATGGAAGCTGAGTTGAGAACTGTTAAGAAAGAGAGAATGAATATTGTATACCCAATTCAAATTTAATTATTTATATCTCCAAGAAGAATAAGATAGGGATTTTTTTTTAAGTCTTTTATTGATTGAAAAGTATAAATGCATTAAGGAGACAGCTGTCATTGAAAGCAGTGCAACCCACAATGAGTACTTTATCTATAGTATCTATGGCAGCTTAGCATCTTGCTAGTAGCAGCATTCTGGGGAAAAAATCCATTTAGTAGAGCCTTATTTTGATTGTCTTGAGGTAACTTTTATTGAAATATATCTATTTCATCATTTCTACCAATTACAAAGTTTATGAATTAAAAAATGGGTGGCTGTCCACATTTGATGAAGGGATATATGCCCATATACAGTTCATGCTCCTGTACTCTATCTCTCAGAAGTTTTTTTATATCATCCAAAAGGAGAAAATCACATAGGTGTAGTCATTCTACATGCTGTAGGGTCACCACAAGGACTTAGGTTCATGGCTGAGAGGCAGATGTGTGCAGGCCATGTATGATTTGTAATCCAGATGCTTAAATGCTGTGAGAGTAATTAAGATCTCAGAATAAATGAAACAATATGTCCATGCTAGAAGCAACATCTATTGAGATTTTTATATAGAATTCCCCAAAGTGGAAGAAACTGCATCTCTTAGTAACCAACCTTGTTTACCATTTGTGTTTGGTATTCCGAACAGCATCTCTCTCTGAAATTACAACTGGCATGCCAGCCAGTTGATTGCCTATTATTTTATCATAAACAGACATTTCATGAGGCATACCAATGTGGATTCTGTGATTTTTCATTTTATATCTGTAGGCTAAAATCTAGAGTTCCTAGTTTAACGCCAAAGATGACAACCTCATATTTACAGTAATTATATTTTAAAAATAATTTATTATGTTTATTGGAACTCAATTTGGCTTGCATTGGTAGTCCTTTATGTGCCCTTAAGCATTTCTCTGGAGGTTTAGAGAATCCTCTAGATTAAAACAGTTTTTGCCAGTGGTCATTCTGGCTGGAATTTAATCAGCACCAATACAACTGCGGGGTGTACAGGTAGTCCTCGAGTTATGATGGCAATTGGGACCGGAATTTCCAATGCTAAGCAATGCAGTTTTAAAGCATAATGTCACGTGACGGCATCACTTAGCAACGGCAACTTCCTGTCAGCTTCCAACAACCAAAGTTAGTGGGGTAGCCAGCAGAAAGTTGCAAGTCCCAGGCGGCTCACAAGCAAGCCAGCAGGCAAGTAAGTGGCTGCTGCCAGATGGGAGAGGGAGCAAGGGTGGCTGGGGAGATGTGGCGCGAGCGTGGCAGAGCTTGGGTTGGCTGCTGCCAGGTGGGCGAGGGTGCACAGGTGGCCAGGGAGGGTGTGCAAGTGGCTGGGGAGGCACGGTGTGAGTGCAGCGAGGCTCGGGACATGTGCACGAGGGTGCACAAGTGGCCGGGGAGGCGCAGCGCAAGCACAGCATGGCTCAGGGTGTGTGGGAGGCGTGGGTGCAGTGGGACTTGGGTTGCCTGCTGCTGGATGGGAGAAGGTGCGCAAGTGGCTGGGGTGTGAGCGCAGTGAGGCTTGGGGAGGGTGCGCAAGGGTGTGTGGGTGGCCAGCAATGCACAGCTTGAATGCAGAGGAGCTAGGGGAGGGTGCACTGGTGATGGAGACTTACTCGAGCAACTTATGATCTTCCCTGCTGGCCTCCCCTTTGATTTTTCTTGTGGGAAGTCAGCAGGGTTGCAAATTGCAATCACATGACCACGGGATGCTGCAACTGTCATACATGTGAGTTGGTTGCCAAGTGCCTAGAGCACGATCACATGGCCGCAGGGTGCTGGGACAGCTGGAACTTCGAGGACCGGTTGTAACCACCACTTGTTCAGCACTGTCATAAGTTCGAATGGTCACTGAATGAGTGGTTCTTAACCGAGGACTACCTGTATAAAAGTATGGAAGATCCTTTTCTCATTTCCTCCAGCAGAAATTTTATGTATTCATTCATTCAGTTTATATGTCATATCTAGCATATTAGAAGTGTTACATTGTTTAGATGTGCCTAGTTAAGGTCCTTTCTCGTACCTTCATCAATTGGGCCTTCCTATCATTCAACCATCGAGAAAGGCGTTACAGTTTATGGTATATTATGAGGTTTTGGAAGAAAGTTGCCTTTAATATTTGGGCCCTAAGCCCTTTAGGCCTAATGAATGGATATTCACACCACTTGTAAAATAGGTTCATTATCATTATTAACAAAAAAAAAGAATTGTTTTTCCATAGAATTAGAAGTCATCTAGTCCAACTCCCTTCTCAGTGCAGAATCCACTAAACCATCTCTAACAGATTACCATCTAGTTTATGTCTGAAAACCTCCAGCAAAGGGAAACTTATCATTTTCTTGTGGCAGTCTGTTCTGTTGACTGACAGCTCATACAATCAAGAAACTCTTCCTGAATCTAGCCAGAACCTACTTCCTTAAGGTTTTTAACCCAGTGGTTCTAGTCCTGGCTTTTGGGGCAATAGAAAATAAGACTATCTTGTCTTCTGTGTTACAATTCTTCAGATATTTGAAAGCTGTTATCGTTTCCTGTTCCCCCACCCCCCGGTCATCTCTTCTGTAGGCTGAATATAGCCAGATCCTTTAACTATTCCTTGTAGGTCTTGATTTCCAGACACTTGACCATCTTAGTTGTCTTTGAACTTGCTTCTATTTGTCACTGTCCTTAAAAAAAAAACTTTGATGACTTAGAACTAGACAGAGTATTACAAATGGGGTCTGGCCAAGGCAGAGTAGAATGGAACAATCAAGTCCCATGATCTGGAGTCTGTGCTGTTGTTAATGCCCCCCTTCCTTTTTAGCAAATGCATTGCACTGCTATCTCATGTTTAATTTGTGATTGACAAGGACACCCAGATTCTTTTCACATATACTACTACCAAAGTGTCTCCCCCATCCCATATTTGTACCTTTCATTTTTCCTGCCACATGTAGAACTTCACTTCCTCTTAAATTCCATTCTGTTCATTTCAGCCCATTACCTGATGCTTTCTAGACTTCTCTGAATCTTCTATCCTCTAAAGTATTAGCCATCTTTCCCAGCTTTGTATCACACTTAATTAGTATCCCCTTAACTCTCTTATGTAAGTAATTGATCAAAGCGTTAAACAGCACAGGGCTCAGGACATAGCCTTGTAACAGTCCACTTGGTACTACACTCCAAGGTGAAGTGGAACCATTAATGAGTGCTCTTTGGATTCAGTCCTTTAGCCAATTATGAGTCCATTTAAGAGTAGTATCATCTCAGCTATATCTTACCATTTTTTAAGGAAAGCATCATGAGATAGTTTGTCAAGAGCTTTACTGAGGTCAATGGACATTATGTCTAAGACATTCCCCTGATCTGCTAAGCTAGTAGCTCTATCAAAGAAGGAGATAAGGATAGTGTGGCATGATATGTTTGCAACAAATGCAGGCTTACTCCTGTTAATTAGAGCATGCCCATTAAAAGAAAGCCAGTTTGGTCTAGTGGTTAAGGTGCTGGGCTAGAAGCCAGGAGATGGTGAGTTCTAGTCCTGCCTTAGGCATGAAAACTGGCTGGGTGACCTTGGGCCAGTCACTTTCTCTCAGCCCAACTCGCCTCATAGGGTTGTTGTTGTGAGGAAGATAGGAGGAAGGAGTATTATGTATGATCGCCGCCTTGAGTTATTTATAAAAAAATAATAAAGTTAGGATAAAAATAAAAATCCTATTTAATAATCTGTTAGAAGACCGTTATAGATGAAACTACTGACAGGTCTGTAGTTTCCCAGGTCCTCTTTTTCTTTGTTTTTAAGGATGGGGTTGACACTTGCTGTCCTAGTCTTTCAGGGCCTTGCCTGTCTTCCAGATTGTGAAAGATTACTGAGAGTGTTTTTGTGATCCCCTCCACTACTTCCCTCAGTACCCTATGATGCAATCTATTTTGTCCTGGAGACTTGAATTTATTTAAATTAGCTAAATGCTCTTTTACTTTCTCCTTGTCTAACCTAAGCTTCAGTTCCCTCCTTCCTTCCCACGTCATATTAATGACCAGCTAGAGCTATATTTCCCTTCTGGAAGACATTTGGCATAAAATAGTTAAAAAGTTCCACCTCTTCACCATCACTCATTATCAGTAAACCGGTTTCTCCTTGCAATGGACCTGCATCCACTTTGATTTTCCATTTATTTCTAACCAGTCTCAGCTCATTCTGAGATTTAGCCTTTCTGACATAGTTCCTTTAGTCCATTCCTATAACGGAAGAAAAAAATAAGGAGAGTACTTCATTTTATCTTTCATTATAACTTCCTCTTTCCATTTTCTATATGTGTCCCTTTTTCTCTTCAAGATTTTAGAGTTTAGCAGCATAAATAATGTAACCTGTTGATAATACTTTTGCTTTGTTGAAGTTAATGCTTTGCACATGCTTGTTTTTAAGTGATTAGTAATCATTCTTAACCTTTTTAAGTTTCAGTTTTCAATATTTTTCCATTATTGTAGAATTACAATGCCATATTTTAAATCCAGTTGTCTTCTGGAATTAAATATGACTTTCTTTTTCCTGAATTTCTATTCAGTTTTAGTATGTTGTTCCATTAGAAAAGTGTGATTTAAATAGAAAGAAGTATAAGATTCATGAGGTGAGGTAAGTAATTGGAACATTTGCCTTGATACTACCTAGTTTAGTTATTTAGTTCAGCAGGAAAAAAATTATTCCCATTATCTTCTGTGAAAGCCAGGGCCTGCAACTTTGCCCGGTCCAGAGATGGTGGCCATGAGCCTCCTGCTTTGAACAGCAGCCAGTTTAGAGGCTCAGTGGATGCTGCCCCTCTCTATGTTACATTGATGTACCCCTCTCCTAGGCTCAGCTGCCAGTTGCTCTGGAGTGATCATTCCATTGTACCATTCCAGTAGCATGAAAAGCATCACAGATTTATGATAAATGATTCCTGAAATTACTGTATTTTTATTTATTTGTTTGTTTTTATTAACTGGAATCTTGGTCCTTGTTTTTTAAGCCTTGTTAATATCTTTATTGGTGAAGCTGAGATCCCAGGAGGTTATATTCTAGTGTAGTAGTATTATAAGCATCCTATAAGTAGGTGGACTGCATGCTACATCTTCTACCCCACCTATCCCCTCAAAAAGGATTATGACTAGGATATATATTGAAGCTGAGAAAATGAAGTTAAGGAAGAGGAAGCAGTTCATCTAATGTATTACAGAGGAGATGGACCATGATTTCATTATGAAACCCAAGGCACAACCCTGGGCTTAATAATGCTGCTAAAGTATCATCCACCCATTGAGCACATTTGGCTGCAGTCTTCAGCAGGCACAGAGCAGTTAATGTATATAATGTATGACTAAAAAATTGTGCACCGCCCAGAGTTCTTACAGACTTGGGCATCCTTATAGAGAAAGAGATAAATTGAGGTAATGGGGATATCCCCTTAATCCTATTTCTCTCATATACAAACCCCACTACAAGATACTTTAAACCAATTTCTCTTCTGATTGTAAGAAATTAGAATTGGTAAGCGTTTTATTTTGGCCTAATAAGCCTTCTCTCTTTAGTTCCCCAGAGCTTCTGGCTTCAAAGATACATGTGTCCTTAAAATCTTACCATACTATATAGAGAGCCAGTTTGGTGTAGTGGTTAAGGTGCTGGCCTAAAAATCAGGAGTCTGTAAGTTCTAGGCCTGCCTTAGACATGAAAGCCCGCTGGGTCACTTTCTGTCAGCCCAACCCACCTCACAGATTTGTTGTGGGGAAAATAGAAGGCAGGAGTATTAGGTTCACCGCCTTGAGTTGACAATAGACAGACAGATAGAATAAAAATATAATAATAATAATCTACCAGATTTGTGTTTTTGGTTTTCGACTAATTAGCTGTTTTTTTTCCCTCTCTCTCTTGTGCATGCATAGGTACTGGGCTGCTTTCTATGGTTCCCCTTTAGGTTTCTTTTTTGAAATAAGTCTTTTGTAACTTTTAGGATTCACTTAAGCACATTGATAGCTTTAGCTTCAATTAGGTCAGCACTCATATTTTGAGCATGTAGGAAGGCAATCTTTCTATACTTTGTATTTGATAGTTTTTCTTACTAAGATAATTAGATTGAAAGAATATCAGTTCTTTGGTACATTTTGCCAGATCAGATGTTCTTTCAGGATGGATCTGATTTAAATCAGTTTTCAAGAAGACTCAGCTTGATGATTTAAATCACAATTTATTCACTAGTGTGAAAGATCCAACATTAATTTCTAGTAAAAGTTCATTCTTATGGTTTGATATAACCTGCATAATTATTCTTCAGTGTCCAGAGGCAGTTTCATTTCTAGAAGTACAAGTATATAAAGCAATTATACAGTAAGCTTTTTCAGATGAACTTACATTAAAAAATGGAATGATGAATTGAGTACCAAAAAAGCAGATATATACTTTTAAAATCATTGAGTTGAACAGCTCTAGTTTAGTTAATTGTTTTGAATATTTGAAATATATTTTTGCCATGATGTGCTAGAATAACGATCACTGATTTTTAAAATATACTATTCCATCAAATCAAATTATTTATTCATTGACTTTCTTTGCACTTTTAGAGAGAGCTAAATTATTTCAAAGTATTATCTGCCCTACTCTTATTTCTATTCAAATGATTATTTATCCTTAAAAGTTTTCATTTATAAGATGCTAAATAAAATTAAAAACCGTCAAACGTATTTGGGGGAAGGCAGTGAGTCATCAGTCAACCAATTTTTTTTTAATAGAAAAAGATTATCCTGAACGTTTTTCCTCTGAATATTTCAAATTTGCTAGTTAATATTTAAATACATGGAGTTTTAGCCATTTTTATACATCAAATAAAAGACTGACCAGAACCTTGCAAGTGAAATCACTTACCAGATGTTTCTCATTGGCTCATATAGCTCAAAGAAAATGAATGGCACATTGGATCATCCTGACCAACCAGACCTAGATGCCATCAAGATGTTTGTGGGCCAAGTCCCACGGAGTTGGTCTGAAAAAGACTTGCGAGATCTATTTGAACAGTATGGTGCTGTCTATGAAATTAATGTCCTGCGAGACAGAAGCCAAAACCCTCCTCAGAGCAAAGGTGAGAGCCTTTTTTTTCCCCCAACAGGAAGTGTTGGTTCTGAAATTATATGCTTTAAACTCAGTAAAAAAAATGCTTGAAACAGTTCACTCACCACATTATTGTATTAAAATATTATGTGAATCATAAATGAGGCATGTGAGAAATATTTCAATAGTAGATGAGTTTTTATTGGGCCAGTTTTATATTCTAGGAATTATAATTTGGCCGTCTCATGCAGTAGAATGAATGAAATAGTAGAATCCTGTGTCACTTCAGATTGTGGGCAGGGGGTGTTGGAGTAGGGGTAATGCTGGGGAAAAAAACTTAGAAAAATATAGTAAGCCATCTTGCTCTGCTTTTTGCTTGCAGAATGTTTGCTTTTTTCCCCCAACAAAAGATACAATCAGAAGAAATAAGACCAATAAACATGTAACATATTAAATATGCTGTCTGATCCAGAAGGGATCCATCTGCAGAACAAGTTTATTCCCCCATCCCCTGAAGCATCAAGAATTATTTTATTATTCAGAAAGATATTGAAACAGTTGTAGCATAAGAAACTGCATGAGAGAGAGTGAATTAATAAAGATCTCCTTCCTCCAACAAAATTATCCACTTTGTGTAGGGTACCTCTGGATCTAATCTAGATTGTTTAAACACTGTCTATGATTAGATATCTTCGATATCACACATTCCACCAGAAATGAACTTCTAGTTAGTTGAGATTCTTGAAATAGATGGCTTCCAGCCTTATAAAAAATTGTTATGGTCACCTGAAGGCTACATCTGGAATATGTTGCTAAGTTAAAGCATTCAAAATGTGTATTATGTGACTCAAAAAAGTTCAGAATTGGGTTGCTAGAAACGTTCAGACTTACATGCTTAACTGATGAAGTAATTTAGGCTTGAGACATAGCTTTTAATATGTGTTACAGCATTTGTTTATTTCATAGGGTGCTGTTTTGTTACATTTTATACCCGTAAAGCTGCACTAGAAGCACAGAATGCTCTTCATAACATGAAGATCCTCCCAGGGGTATGACAAATTATATTATTTCTTGTTAATTTACTCTGTATCAGCAAATTCTCATTGGAAGTACTACATTTTCCCTAGTGGGTTATATGGCATCCCTTGTCCTACTGTTACAGAATAAGTCATCTATTTGTTCTGAGTGATATTTTTACAAATAGAATTATAAGTCCCTGACTATAACATCATTTATTTATTTATTCATTCGGTTTATATTGCCGCCCATCTCAAACTAGTGATTCTGGGCAGCTATCAACAATAAAAACAGTCATAATATAAAACAATAAAAACAATAACAAAATTTAAATATAAATATAAATACAGCCAAGTGATCTTGAAAGCCATGGTGTTAACATAACCATGAAACGGGGCCCTTCCCACACTTTTTTAAAACATCTTTCAAATTAATATGGTGTTATTTTGTGTATGAGTGATTGGTGATATTTTATAGGATGCGCACAACACACAGCATTTTTCAAGATTGAAATGCCCCATTTCACTTACTAAACCAATAGCTCCAAACCTTACTAGAAGTGATTTGAGGACAAAAAAAGCTAGTTCAAATTCAGAATACTTCAGGAATGGACAGAAAGGGTCATTCTAAGCTTGAAATGATTGTTTCGAACTGGAAACATTTTGAATTTGAAGTGTTTTGCATATTCCAAATAGTTTACTTTGGAAAATGTAATTTTCCTCCATTGCTTTCTTATCACAGATGCACCATCCCATTCAAATGAAGCCAGCCGACAGTGAAAAGAATAATGGTGAGTGTGTGTAAAAAGCTTTTTACAATCAAATTTTTTTAAAAAAATTAATCTATAATGTGAAAAGTCCCTAGTTCTAGTTTAGAAAATAGTAGCCAGTTTCTTCCATGTGAGATTACCATCCATCTCATATCAAATAGGTTACCGAGCCATGCACGTACACTTCAAGGGTAAGAAAATCTATCTCAAGGGGTTGATTGATTGTCCTCTCTCCTAATGACCACCTTCAACTCAGTATTTTACTTTCATTGCTGTGGCAAAGAAAACACTTCCTAGGAATAGAAACCTGTGTGCATATAAACTGTTTCAGTGCAGTTAGAAGAATTGGGATGAATTTAAATAGTAGTTTTTAGAATAGGTTCTGAATAATGTTGTACAAAATGTTGCAAATCTGAAATGCCCCATTTCAAGATAGAAACCGCTGTTTTGCATTAAAACCAGGTTATTTGAGTCTTTGGAAATATCCTAAGATGGCTGAAATGTCCCATTTTGACATGACATGGTTATTTCAAATTCAACATTAGCATTTTGAATTTGAAATGTTTTTCACCCCAATAGCCTTGAACAAATAGAAAAGTTAATTAAAAAGAAAGGGATGAAAAGTAACATTGCATACGTGCATCAAACTCAAATGAACTCAGATCATGCAAGGCTTTGGGGAATTGGGAACAAATTTTAATCTACTTGTGGGAAGTTTAATGGCCCCACTTCTGAACTTCCATGAAGTTCAGATCCTGGTCTTTTTCTCCAGAGGTCAACCATGCACAAATGAGAAATGGCCCAGCAGCTGCCCAAAAAACAAAAGCCTTTTGTTAAATGGGTAAAAAATTCCATGGTCAGGAAGGAAGGAGTGGTGTTAGATTCAATGAATAGATAGGTCTATCTTCAGATAAGAGTGATTTGTGTAATCAGGTTACCCAGTATCAGTATCTTATGGGACAAAAAGACCTTGAGAGTTGAGAAAGGGCTTTACTAATTACTCCACTTCATTGTTGCCAGCCTCTCATACTGAGTATTATGATTATTATAATTTGTGAATGATATGAGCTATCTTATCTCACCAAACAACTGGGTTGAGTTTGTTCATTTGTTATATTGATTTATGTGGCTGTCCACTCACTATATGCATTCAGGACAGCTAACAAAGAAGTTAAAACCAGCAAATAGTAAGCCAGCAAATGAAAACATGTTGCACCAAAAGACAGTTCATGCATTCAGACAATTATAACAGTCTTACATTACCTTCTGATCAGTGCCTGAAGGAAGAGCTAAGACTTCAAGGCTGTTTGAAAGGCAGGCATGGTTGGTCCATCCAGATTTTAAAGGGAAAAAAGGTAATCCATTACACTTATGCTTTTGCCTCCAAAGATTGGTATTAAAGAAGAGGCAACATCATTCCTTACAAATTCTTACTCACTTTGCATAGAACCCTCAACATATCTATCTGAAATTTGGCCTTGGTGTGTTCTATCGCATTATTGTTGCAACATTCATTGCATTCTATGCCAAAACTGCAAGTTACAGGCACTTAAAAAAATAATTTTAAAGGCGCTCAGAACCCAACATTGCCATTATGAATTACATCCTCTCACAGCATTCTATCTCTCTTTCCAGTTTTGTGCTATTCTGTTGAAAAGCAAAATAAGAAATCCAAACATTTGTATTTCGCATTCAAAAGAAGGCAGCTTCAAGTTTGAAACACTTCCAATAATGTTGGAAGGAACTGTTTCAAACTCAAAACATTTATTTCCAGTTCAATGCTTTTTGCACACTGCTCTCCTGTTGGCCTGTGGGACAATAGAATAGATTTTCTGCATCTTGCTCTAGACTGAAAATTCTAGATTTAAATTGTAGATTTGCAGAATGTAGAGGGAGGGTAAAGATCAAAGTATTGTGATATGACATTGTTCTTTACTTTGGAGACAACTTACTGGTAAATTTTGCTGGATTGTACTGTAAATCAAGGGTAACTTACCCAGTCAGATAAATAGTCAAGCCACTTTCTTCACTTTTGTTGTTGTTTTTCCCTTAGCAGTGGAAGATAGGAAACTATTCATTGGGATGATCTCAAAGAAGTGCAATGAAAATGATATCAGAGTGATGTTTTCCTCCTTTGGTCAGATTGAAGAATGCAGAATTCTACGGGGTCCTGATGGCTTAAGCCGAGGTACAGACAGACCTGTTTGCAACTGATGGTTTCTCCTTCAGACCTCTCTCCCTCCTCCTCAACCCCTATTCTCCCCAATGTGCACACACAAGCACACCCCTTGTATTTAATTGGGAAGCTTTAGAAATCTGCAAGATGTCCCTTCTGTTCAGCTTTTATTGCTTGGATAAACTGCTGGTTAATTTTGATTGTATTCCTTTCTTAGGTTGTGCTTTTGTGACTTTTACAACAAGAGCGATGGCACAAACAGCAATCAAAGCAATGCATCAAGCGCAGACCATGGAGGTAAAAATGCCAATTTTGAGAGACTTTAATGTTTGCAGCTCAGTATTGCTAATTGTTTTCCGTGCACAATTTAAAGTGCTAGTTTTAACTTTTAAAGCCCTAAACCATTTAGGGCCTAGCTATCTGATTATTTTATTGACAATCAACGTAAACCTGTCCAGCTATTAAAGTCAACAGGAAAGGCCCTCTTAAAGATACCTTCACTTGAGATTCTTTTCATATTTTGCTTCCAAGCTATAGAATGCACTTGGCCTCTCTCTTTGCAGTATTACCAAAGGAATTAATACTCCCCTTCTCAGCCAGCCATTCTAGTTTGTATTTAAAATCCCTTAAAAATCTCATAGAAGCAGTTAAATCACTATAAAACTGTTTTTATTAGATTTTAAGGGTTTTTAAAATTGTATTTATAACGTCTATAGGTGGTAATAACATCCAAATCATAATACATAAATGTTTGGTTTCAGCTTTCCAGTTACTGTGCTAACATCCCTTGGTTTATACCCCCTGTATGGCACATACCCACATTTCTCTCCAGTTGTATGTAAAATAGGAAAGATATATCTTGTATAATATAGGAAAGGATCTGCATTGGAATTCTGGAATGTGACAGGTTGCTTTAAAAAGAAGACACAGTTTCTGAATGTGTGTTCTTTTTAAAGCAAGAATTTAAAGAATGTAAATTGTTAGGATTTTGGAAAGATGACAGAAACTCTAGCTGTGTGAATTGTATTGCAGGGATGCTCTTCTCCCATCGTAGTGAAATTTGCAGATACTCAGAAAGATAAAGAACAGAAACGAATCGCACAACAACTCCAGCAACAGATGCAACAGATTAGCGCTGCCTCTGTTTGGGGAAACTTGGCTGGACTGAACACACTTGGACCCCAGTACTTGGCAGTGAGTGTACTTGACAGTTTCTGTTCAGAATCATTTTCTAAACAGTGTACACACGTTTCTTGTTTGCAAGTATTCTCATTTTGAGGCTCTATTGTAAGCTCAAAATATTTTTAGTAGTAGCGGTAATTACCGATGATTGAAACACATTACACATTGAAGTGTTGCCATGTAATAGGATTTCTGTGCTTATGTTGGTGAGGAGGAAAGTAGCACCTAGTTGAGGACTTAATGGACTGTCTTGTAGAACTTTCATTTATGGAGTAAATAGAAATGAAGGTTTATTTTTCTGTTTACTACAGTACCAGTACACGGTACCCTACCAACTTGCATAGCACCCTGCCATATATACATATATGTGCGGACATTACAGTTGCCTGTGGATTTGCACTCATAGCCATCTTCCCTTGCTTTTCTTTACCCTGCCTCCTCCCAGAATACATTTGGGGTATCTGAGTGGGGAGGAGTCGGCAGATGATGTTTCACCAGCGTTAGAAACCATCCAACAGTTAGATCATTGGTGGCACACTAGCCATGAGTTAAGGGAGAATGTTTCACCTGGAATTGCATGGGAAATTGGATTTTTCCTTTTCTAATAGCGTTCTTCTTGATATGGGATTGCTGCTGCTTTGTGTATATTGGTGATATGTGTGGTCAGCAAGAATTGTGCTTGTAACGGCATTCTGGCTGTGGTGTAGTGCAGTGTCTCCCAGAAGTGGAGCCAGCCCTCATTCTCACTCTTGTTCTGTTTTTGGTGTAATGTCTAGCTTTATTTACAGCTCCTTCAGCAGACAGCAGCTGCTTCCTCTGGGAATTTGAACACACTGGGCAACCTTCACCCAATGGGAGGTGAGTTTCTTTCTCTTCTTTCCTCTTGGGATCTGACAGACAGGTTCGGTATCAAAGTGAAAAATGATTGGTGTGCTGTGATATACAGTATTAATATTAGTGAAGACAGATCTTGGTTGCCTGTACAAGAAAAGAGCTCAGGCACAGATAGTATCAACCCCAAGAGCTTTTAACTTGAGTATGAATATGAAATAGCTGATCTTTTCACAAAGACACGCAACTTCTCTTTAAAATTGGCTATTTTCCATTGTGTGGGAACAGGTGCCAATCTGACCTCACTATTTAAAAAGGAATCAAGGAACACTAAATGAAAATTATGAGCCAGTTAATTTAACATCTGTTCTTGAAAGTATTGTTAGAATTTTAAAAAAAACCACATAGAAGACGACTTACTGAAAAGGAGCCAGCATGGCTTTCAGAAAGATTAGTGTTTTTCACTGATTTTCTAGACTTTTTGAGGATGTCAGCAAGCATGTGGACAAGGCTGATCCCATAGGTACCGTATACTTGGATTACCAAAAAGCCTTTGATATGGAATTATTGTGAACATGTTTATGAGTAGTAAAAAGGGATTTTGAAGAGCTCCAAAGGGAGCTCTCAATAGTGGAAGAATGGGCTTCAAAATGGCAAATGCAATTCAGTGTAAGTATAAAATGATGTACATTGGCACAAAAATCCAGACTTCACCTGTACATTAATGGGTTTCAAGCTGGCAGAGACTGACCAGAAAAGGGATCTTGGAATTACAGTGGAGAACTCGATAAAAATTGAGACCCAGTTTGGTCTAGTGGTTAGGGCAACGGGCTAGAAACCAGGAGACGGAGAGTTCTAGTCCTGCCTTAGGCATGAAAGCCGGCTGGGTGACCTTGGGCCAGTCACTCTCTCTCAGCCCAACTCACCTCACAGGGCTGTTGTGGGGAAAACAGGAGGAGGAAGGAGTATTAGGTATGTTTGCCACTTTGAGTTTTTATAAAAATAATAAAGGGATAGAAAATAAATAAATAAAATCTCAGTCCAACATGAGCTGCTGTTAAAAAACAGAGTGATTCCATGCATGGAATCATTAGGAAGAAGATTGAAAATAGAACTACTGGTACAATAATGTTCTTACACAAATTTACAGTGAGGCCATACTTGGAGTATGGGTAATAGTTCTGGTCACCACATCTTACAGAGTTAGATAAAGTGCAAAACAGAGCAATCAAGATGATTAAAAGGTTGGAGATGGAAGCAGTTAGAGTTCTTTAGCTTGGAACAAAAGGGATGAGGGGCGATGAGGAGGAGGTATGTACCTCCCTCATATCGCCCTTATATATGACTATGGCATTCATGGCATTTTATCTATGTCATGAATGCCATAGTCATTCATGGCATTGATAAAATGGATAGTAATAATTTTTTTCAGCCTCTCTCACTGTCTTAGGACTTAGGGTCATCATCGAAACTAAACAAAGGGAGATTCAGAATTGACAGAAGGAAAGATTTTCTTAAATAGCACAAAGTTAAACTCAAATTTGCTGTTATGGTAGGGGAATTATCCATTGAGAGTAGCTGTTTTGTTAACAAAAGAAGTTAATTAATTACCATCTTTGCTCTTGGATGACCTGTGCAGTACACACATTAACTCCTGGCAACCTAACATGATTTCTACATGAAACATACTGCTTCAGTATGCACATCATGTGTCAAGACATACTTTTCTTTTCTTTTACTATGCTGGTATATCTGGTGCTTTGTCCGATCAATTTTTTATCTTGATAAAACTTAATTTGGTTTTGAAGGAAGGATCATTTTTCTATCTGTCCAAGTTTCCATAATTTAGCATTGTCCTGATGTTCAATAATTAACTCTGTAGAATATTTAAAAATATTTTGAACAATTAAATTCTTACACTATGGAAGAATCAAAGCTGTATTGATAAGCTTTTAATTTGAAAGAACAATTGGGAGATGAGGGTAATAGAAAAGAAGGTACTTTGAGACAACTTGAACAGGAAGAATAAAACGTATAACATGAAATAATGTATTCCATGAGTTGATAGCCTTATCAGTTATGGAATGAGAAAACAGTTTTTTTTTAATGATGACTACAAAGAGAGAGAGAGAGAGATGGGAAGACAAGCAAGTTTCGGCCCCACTTTGACGTTACAAAGTACTTTCCATTGGTTTGGGAATAGTTAAAAAAAGCAGAGCTAGAGGCAGCTAGTCTCATTGATGGATTGTCCCCTTTTCCATTCTTGCCTTCTGGCTAATGTTGTCTAAGCTGGTGATATTCCATGTGTAAAACATGAGATGGAGTTCTTGTTCAATCTGGGTTTGTGATTCTAAGTCTGTTGGATTTCATTTTGCACCAAAACCCATTTCTGATTGATGCTGCTGCTGCATCTACCAGTGATCTGATGGTTAATGGTATGGAAACTGACAAACTGCATTGTGTTGCAGGGTTGAATGCAATGCAATTGCAGAATCTAGCTGCATTAGCAGCTGCAGCTAGCGCAGCTCAGAACACCCCAAGTGGAACAACTGCACTCAACTCTTCCAACAGTCCATTAAGTGTGCTCACCAGTTCAGGTAAGGGAGTTGTTTGTTTGTTTGCTATTTATTTAACCTGTTTTTGCCCCCTTCATACATAACAATAGAACCAGTTAACATGATTTAATTGTTAAACCCTGTTCTTTATGAAGATAAATAATTAATTATGACACCCCAAAACATGTGTGCATGATTGAGAAAAATAACAAGGTATCTGGTGCCTCTAATTTGCTGAGTAGGCATGTGTTTTTGCTGTGTAATGTACATGTATGTGTATACATGCATTCATATTCAGAGAGAGACACAGAAAACTTAAACTGCACAAGAGGATATTTATTGTTAGTAAGTATAATTGATCCATTTGTCCATTTGTTCAGTGAACATCACAGTTTGTACGAAATGTTCCACTACATTCTCTGGGATTTCCTTTGCAGATATGATTTTTGAAAATTGAGAGAGAATTTGGAGAACTTTGGCCTTACAGTGACATTACTTGTACATTATACTAAGTCATGGCTTGCTTTACCATGCCTTTTGAACAAACCAGTCCATCTTACAGATGAGTGTAGTAATAATGGTTTCTTTCTCATTTTAGTAGTTCCTACCTTGCACATCTGAGAACTGTACGGGGCAGAAAAACTTCTCAAGAATAATCCATAAAATCACAAATGAGGCACTTATAGAAGTTTTCACATCATAAATCACAGCAAGCCAAAGCAAAATAAACAAGGGATGGTTTATTTCTAGTCTCATTCGCATACCATGGTAGATGAAAAGCAAGCCACACAATTGCTTAGCTTGATGTTAGAAAGATTCTTTTATTTCTGTTGAATGGAATTAAATGATAGTAATTTTAGATATGGAGGAAAGTAAATGGAAACTTAAGGAAACCACTAGAATTTAAAATTAAACCTGCCTCTGCTTGACTCACCTCTTGCACCTCTCCTCCTCAGATTTTGTCGCCATACTAAGGTATGATACCAGAGTATGGTATGTATACGTATATATGGAACACAGTCAGTCACTGAGCTATCAATATTTTGACATGGCAAAAGAGAAAGAATATTGTGGCCTGGGTCATTCTGCTTAGACACTAATAAATTCACTTGAGAGTTTGCAAAGGGCAAATGATTCCAGCTCTCTGGATAAGCAGGACATTGGATATATCACAGAGATGTTCCAGAAGTTTTGCTTCCATTGCAATTTTCATCTAGGCAAAAAACAACAGGATTCCTTCTGAATATTGGTAGAAACTCCTGCGATTTCCTACTTGACTCATACTTCATGCAAATGAAAAGAGACCTATTTTAGAAGCTAGAGGATGCAGAGTTAAAGACTGGTGATGACTGTTCACTGAAACTTTCTTTTGGGAAAATAGACGAGAGAGAGAGAGAGAGGAAAGCTTATCCTGCTTTCCCTGGCCACTTTCCACCCGTCTTTGATATTTTAGAAGTATCCTGAATGTGCCTTATTTAAGCCTTTCAGAGATAGTGGTAAGTCATTTTGGTATTGTTGGAAGTTGTTGCTGATGTTTTAACTCTCTCATTTTAATAGCAGGTTCATCACCCAGTTCCAGTAGCAGTTCCTCAGTAAACCCAATGGCTTCTCTTGGAGCACTGCAAACACTGGCAGGGGCTACTGCTGGCCTGAATGTTGGCTCTTTAGCAGGCAAGTTCAATGCATTGCAAGAAAAAAATCACTCTGAAGAATCCATCTGCTTTGCTTGCTTCAAAGCCAGGTCCCAATTTCCCTTACTTGATAAATTACCTTACTTGAAAGCCTTGTTGAAAAATGACATTTATTCCATTTTTCTGCACAGGAATGGCAGCCTTAAATGGAGGGCTAGGCAGCGGTGGCCTTTCAAATGGCACAGGGAGTACAATGGAGGCCCTAACTCAGGCATACTCTGGGATTCAGCAATATGCTGCTGCTGCATTGCCCTCACTCTATAACCAGGGTCTTTTAACACAGCAGAGTATTGGTGCAGCAGGAAGTCAGAAGGAAGGTAGGTAGGAGGCAATGTTCAGAAGGTTTGTTCTAGAGATAGTGTTGTACTGAGCTGTATGTGTCATGCTGTACCCAAAACATTCTTCTCCAGTGATATAGAATCAGAGGTTTTGGATAAAATACGGGATTTTAAAACATTTTATAGCGTATTTTACAGACATTTTTACAGAATATTGTGACTACTCTGAAACATCTAATTCTAAAATTCTGTTTAGTTGTATCTTTCACTCAACAAAGAAATGCATTACATTTTTAAAATCAATATATACAGTATTTTATTTTTAACATGTAGTCATATCTTTGGAACCATCATTACTAATTTTTTATTTATGAGAAAGTACTTAGTGGTTTTTGCATACAGTATCCTTAATCTCTGTCGTTGTTTTGCAAGTTATTTGGGTTTTGTGAAAGGCTGTCTAATGGGTTTTTGGCTGATGTAAGCTTTGAAGTAGTGCTGCTACTTCTTGGATCACATTGTCTCACAGATCATATATTCATTGCAGTTGCATCAGATTGAAAACACATGAAAACCCTGCTGAAACATTAAGATGAAGGTGTGGGCTTTAAAGTGGAGGCAGTGATGGCTCTCTGCAGCCTGGCCCCATCCCTGTGTTGGACTGTATTGAGCCTATACAGCCTTATCATCAACTTTAAAGCATCGCAACTTCCTGAACTGGGCTAGAATTTATCACGCCTATGTATTTAACTATCAAGATTTGTTTCAGTATTTCTGGTCTTTGACTGTAACTACAAATAATGATCCTTTAATTATTTTGTGTATCTTTTAGTCTTACTCTGTTGCTGCCTGTTGAGTTCTTATTAAAATATGAGTGCTAAGTATCATTTTTAACATTGTTAGTTGTTGCTTTCTGGCAGGAGACAGATTTTTCATTAACAGTGTAATTTTTGGCAGTTGGTTAAACATGTTTTTACTTTTCCTTTAATTCTCTGCATTAAAATCCAAGAAGTTCTGCTTGTTTTAATTTCTTTATAAATGGATATTTTAAAGGTCCAGAGGGAGCCAATCTGTTCATCTACCATCTTCCCCAGGAGTTTGGGGACCAAGACCTCCTGCAGATGTTCATGCCTTTTGGGAACGTTGTCTCTGCCAAGGTTTTCATTGACAAGCAGACCAATCTGAGCAAATGTTTTGGTAT
This sequence comes from Candoia aspera, assembly GCF_035149785.1. Lineage (NCBI taxonomy): Eukaryota > Metazoa > Chordata > Lepidosauria > Squamata > Candoiidae > Candoia > Candoia aspera. The sequence goes on along the minus strand of NC_086153.1, from coordinate 273,113,827 downwards.
GTTCTGTTACATATTTTTTTGTAAAAGAATACTCATATCAAAACAGTTGTTTGGAGAATTTGTCCCATCATCTTCCTCTAATTCTTTTTCTCATCTTCTGTCAGAAAAGTACAACCAACTGATGTATAATGAGCTGGTACAGGAACTTTTCTTGTGAAACATTTAAGTCAGTTAAGCTTAAATGGGGTACCCATTTGTTTGTGCAAGCAAGTTATATGTAAGCAAAACATAGGAAAATAAGCAACATGACACTAAATTATTCTAAATAAGCCTAGTTTAAAAACTGCCCAAGGCTCTATGAAAAATGAAGCATTGTTCCTTAAGCAGAAAGCTGACTTACATATTATAGACAAAATTATGTTAGCCTCATTGTTCACCCAGTCTCTTTTAGGGAGGGTGGATCTAGAAACCCATCTACAGGGCCGTGCTGAGGAGTTCCCTCGGCATCTGGAGGATAAAATCACTCGGATTCATTCCAAGTTGGATGCCAGGCATGGTACAGGGTCTGGGGAGATGCCTGGGAATCGTACTTGTCCAGTTATCTGGGAACAGTTTGATCTTGTTGGGCCCAAGGAAGTGGACAGGGTTCTTGGATCTGTAAACACCACCACTTGCCAACTAGATCCCTGTCCCTCCTGGCTGGTGAAGGCAGCTCGGGAGGTGAAGGGTGTTGGGTCCAGGCGATGGTGAATTTATCTTTGGGGTAGGGAGTGTTTCCAGTGGCCTTTAAAGAGGCGCTGGTGTGCCCCCTCCTCAAGAAACCATCACTACAATTTTTGTCCAGTCTCCCACCTCCCCTTTTTGGGGAAGGTGGTTGAGAATGTGGCAGTGCAGAGGATCCTGGATGAAACGGATTATCTGGACCCTTTTCAGTCAGGCTTCAGTCCCAGATATGGGACGGAAACAGCCTTGGTTGCACTTATGGATGATCTCTGGCAGGAGCAGGATGGAGGCAGTGCATCCATCCATGCTCTCCTTGACCTCTCAGCAGCTTTCAGTACCATCAACCATGGTATCCTTTTGGGTTGGCTCAGGGAGTTGGGGGTGGGTGGCATAGTGTTGCGCTGGTTCACCTCCTTCCTCCAGGGCCAGTCCCAATTGGTGTTGATAGGGAGCATCCCTTGGCCCCTCCTTTGTGGGGTGCTGCAGGGGTTGGTGATCTCTCTGCTCCTTTTTAACATCTACAGGAAACCGCTGGGTGAGATCATCTGCCACCATGGGGGGAGGTATCGTCAGTATGCTGATGATACTCAACTATACACCTCCATCCTGGGTGACATAAATGATGCTGTTGCCACCCTTTCGTGGTGCCTGGAGGCTGTAAGAGTTTGGATGGGGAACAACAGGCTTCGCCTGAACCCTGGCAAGACAGAGTGGCTGCAGGTTGGGGGCTCCCACGTATCCAGGAACTTACCATCTTTGGTTCTGGATGGGGTTGCACTGCCCCAGACAGACCCGGTGCAGAGCCTGGGGGTTCTTCTGGACTCACGACCCTTGCTCGAAGAGCAGGTGGCAGTCGTGGCCAGGGGAGCCTTTGCACTACTTTGTGTTGTCCACCAACTACGCCCCTTCCTGGATCAGGAGGCCCTCCAATCAATCACTCATGCCCTGGTCATCTCCCATATAGACTATTGCAATGCACTGTACATAGGGCTACAAGGGAGAGCCCAGGGCCTCCAAGCCTATGGGCCCAAAGCAGCCACTTTTCCTGCTTTGACTATTAACTATTGTGGTCTGTTAGACCACCATAGCTTGTAAAGAGGATTGGTTTCTTCTTTGTGGCATTTTTGACTATTAATGTATTCTAGTTCTAAATAGGTAACAGTACAAGGAGGTGAAGGACTGCAGGCCTGATATAGAATAAGATGATCAGCTTGTCTTTCATATACAGTGATGGGCGGAATTTGCAGGATATGGCCCTGCATTTATCTTTTCTTTGGACACATGTTATTCATGGGATTTTTTAATCTCCATTCCTGTGATGTGTGGGTTATTTCTGTCAGTGATCAGTATGTTGCTATTTGCAAATGATTAACATGCTCTTACACAAATGTATGAATAATCTGTTGTGTATTTACTAATACACAAAAGTACATACAGTGCTAAATTATAAAATGTAGCTTGGCTTCAGAAATAATCTTCAAAGTAAGAATGCCACTTTTGCTTGCACAAATCAGGCCTTCCAAATTCTTCTAATTCCTCCATCTTGCTGCCACCCACAACACATCACTTTGCAGCATGTAGAGCATCCTTTGATCTAGCAGAACTGCAGTAAGATGGAGGAGAAAGGATTGTCCATTTCATTTTTGGAGTTTACCTGTTCTTCTCCGAACCATTGATCACAACACAAAGTGCCATGCAGAAGGATCTTAAAATTATTGTTTATAGTACATTATATTGCTGCTGTGTTTAAATTTTTAGATTAATTGGTTGATTCATTATGTGCCATCAAGTTGGGGTTAACTATTAGCAACCATGTAGTTAGACCTTCTCCAGGACGATCTGTCCATAGCCTGGCTTTTCAGGTGTTCCAAAGTTACAATTTTTTCCTGAAAAGGAGTACGTACACAGAAAAGAACTCATCCTTACCAGCCTGTAAGGTACCCACTTCAGTACAACTATACTAAAATTGCTCAGTGCAATTTAAATAAACTTCAGCTGGTGAAGGAAAAGCAGGGAAGGCCTACAATATTTTTCTTTAATCAACCAACAACTAATTAAGCATTTCCTGTTACACTGAGTAAATAACCTCAAAACAACCTGTCAGTCTTTGGTCTTAACCAAACATAGAAACAGCATCCAGCAGTATTTTTAAGCATTTTCCAAACTTAAAACTATTCCCAATATGAATCCACGAAATAAGCACAAGAACAGAAGGAAAATGCCACTAGGACGACTTAGAAAAACATACTAGAGTGAGAATTTTAAGAGATAAAATTAAAATCTCATCTAAAACACTATACACATGCACAGTAGCAAAACAACAAAGGTCAGTAAAAAAATGATTGCATTTGGGAAGGCTGTGACTAGAAAAATACATCTCTAGCATTGAAATGGAAACTAGTCCTAAGGGGCAAGATAAATGCCAGCCTGAAGTATTTCCTAGCTAATTGTGTTTAGTTTTGGAAGGAAAGAAAAAATAGAAAAGTATTTCACAATGTAATTTTGCTAAAGAAGAAATGTGTGGAAAAAGAGAGCAGCCAAGAGTTCTAAACACAATTGCCCAGGTTTAGAGAGGAGATGGAGGGGCAGCAGAAGAGTAGAAATCGGAGCCAGGTTAACTAAAGGAGGCAGCTGAAAAGAATTGTTTGAAATAAACTTTTGAGGAGAGCTTTCCGATGTTAGTGTTAAATTAGGAAGAAAATCCACAGAGAAAAGGAGAAAGTTGCTTAGTTGGAGTAGCAAGTGTTAACATTCTCCCTGGATAGGAAAAAAAATCCTCCAAAATCCTGAAATAAGTGATGGTTCTTTTATCTTTCCTTTCAGGAGTTTGGTCTAGTGGTTAAGGCAGTGGGCTAGAAACCAGGAGTCTCTTGTGAGTTCTAGTCCCCTTAGGCATGAAAAACAGCTGGGTGATCTTGGTCCAGTCACTCTTTCTCAGCCCAACTCATCTCACAGGGTTGCTGTTGTGAGGAAAATAGGAGGAGGAAGGAGTATTAGGTATGTTTGCCGCCTTGAGTTATTTATAAAAATAATAAAGGCGGGATAAAAATAAAAAAAGTATGTTCTTATTTCAGAATGGCCTGTCAGATTGGGGGTGCATTTTTAATGTGTCAGAAAGAAAAAGAAAATTGCTTTTTCTTCTTTCTGGAATGAGGAAAGGATGAAGAACAAACCTGTTGTTTAGCATAGGTATGTAGGCCTCCTTTTGCCAGAGTCTTCAGTCATTCACATTTTTCCAATCAAATACAGGATCACTCAGTCATCATCCTAGACTGGGAATGCACAGCTTTCCCCAGACTGAAACACCCTTGTATTTACATTTAGTTGAAAGTAGAGTTAGTATGATTACTCTTCAGTCATGTATTTAACAATTGTGCTCATTAAAAAATAACAGGTTTGGATGGTATCTGCAATATTCTAGCACTGCTTTTTCAAGACATTATTTAACTTATCAGCGGAAGAATTGGCACTTAGAGGTTATAGTTCTAAAAAGTCTCTAACATCTGCTTGTCTGCTTGAGTCAAGTAGGGAAATTGCTGCCTCAATTGTAATGTTTTCTTAAGTCCTCTTCCATCTCATATGCTTTATCTGTAGATACATTAAGGGTTAATAGTAGTTTTGTATTAAAACTACAAATGCAAGCTATGGTGCTGGTGGTGGTGATAACAAAATACTCAGATATCCCCATCCTTTGTAAACTCTTCACCCATCTTAACTGTGATTTTTCTTCCTTAGGTTTTGTAAGTTATGACAATCCAGTCTCTGCACAAGCTGCCATCCAGTCAATGAATGGATTTCAAATTGGCATGAAGCGACTGAAAGTACAGCTCAAGCGCTCTAAGAATGACAGCAAGCCATATTGAGTGCCCCTCCCCCTGGAACTGGAGTGAGAAGGATCTTCTGGTAAGTTGGGGAGGAGCGCTTAGTGATTCAAAAACTCTCTAAGGCTGTATTTTTACAGTCACGGAAGCTGATTGATACCGTTCTGTCTGGCACATCTTCCCCTGAAGACTCAGCTGCAGCCTCTACTGGGAATTCTGCGGATGGAGGACAACTTTGTGCTTTTGTTTCCAGTGTTTTACTTTGGAGCTTAGGTGCCATATCACTATTTTTTTTAAAAAAAAAGTTTGCTGTGTTTGTAACTGTGTTTTTGAGAAGGACCAATGCCAGCCACCTTGGAGAGGAAAGGAAAATAGTAAGTGCAATTGGAACTGACACTGCATGACTTAGATATGAGGAGACCCAAATGATACTCATGAAAGGGGGAAGCAGGAAGCTGAATCCAAATCATTTGGTGGTTGGTTAATGAACAACCCCCAAGGAGCTTTGCCAAGCTGTTTGCTAGGTTTATTTAGTAAATGCCTTATGTGAGAACTGTATACAGAATCAGTCAGTAGAGTTAGAGATAATAGCTGGGCAAAAATATTCATGTGTTAAAGGAAAAATGCAGTAATTATAATGCTACAATACGTTTGTATAGTGCAATGTGTGTGGTTGCAGCTTATAAAAGTATCCAATGATGTTTTTTGATCAGCTGTTTACACTTTGGACAGAACAACCTTTTTAAAATTAGAGAACATGAATCAGTGTTTCAATTTGTTGGAAACTACACTTGAAGCTAGTTGGCTTAATGCAAATATCTACACCTTAGGCTGTGATCCAGGAATTCCTGGTTTAATTTACAATCTACTACAAATCCAATATCTCATGATAAAATTAGTTCTTCCCCTGTTCTAGAGCTTGTACATAAAGGTGTAACTAGAAACGGTGCTCATAAAGTACAAGTTAAAGCCTCCTTAGTGTTAAACTGACAGATGGTTTTGAAATGAGCTCTTGTTGCTCTGATTTCTGGCATTCTTTTTTGCATACTTTATGCAAGTGTGTGTCAGAATAATACTGTCCCAAAGATTTTTTCCTTGTTGCTTATATAGATTTATTTTTCATAAATATTGACATCTTGTTACAGAGCAGTTTTCCTTTGAGTGTGTGCCAGTACAGAGGACTAAATTCAAAGGGCTGAATCTGCATGGAATTTTGATCTGGTCTAGACATTGTTTGGGCCCAGTGCCTAATAATTCAAAGTCAAATTTCTTCCCCTTGTAATAAACATCTTTTTTTCACATGGGTGTGTCTGCCAAAGTATTAAAGAAATTTTTATATACCCTGTAGAGATGAGACTAAAGGGAATTTTTAACAGTGTGAGTTGAGCCATGGCAAGAAGTTATGTAAAACCTAGTCCTGAGGCCAGGAAAAGTTACTCCTATTGTTAGGAAAGTTTATGGTGTTATATATAGATTCAGTGCACTGCTACTTTCTGAATATGCTCTTTCTCATTTGTTAAAGCATTTTCACAGCGCACCAGTCAGCCCACAGATCTTGTATTTAGAATCTAGACATTTAAGGGAGGATGGAAAAAATAATTTCTGGTTCACATCCACCAGGAAGATCCACAAGTTCATCAAGCTTGAAATGCCATTGTATAAGATAAAACAATAGGAAAACCACTCATTTACTAGGGACTGGGTCCCCTGGTTTACTAAAATTCAGGCATATAATTTGCATAAGCCCATCCATCTGTGATTCAAGTGATTTTTCAGATGAATTTGGAGTCTCATTGCAGATTTATAACTTGATGGATGGTATAGTAACAATTAAACAGCATTTATTAAAAAGCATATACTGTGGTGATAAAAAAGTTGAATGGTCAGATTGCCAAATTTTCCATTTGTGCTGGCATGTGGTATCCTTCTGTGTTGAATTCTTGGGTCTGATTCAGAAGCATATGCATACACTTAGATTAACTGTATACATTTGAAGTTTGTGCACTAGGAGAAGTTGTATCCTGATATTAGGAGGGGGAAGTGTTGGAGTGCTGAGGGTCCCAGAATTGTCAAGGGATTTTTTAAATAAAAATATACTTTCAGGAAAAAAAAAAAGAGGTCATGGTTGGGAGCAGTTGCTCCAGTTGCAACCTGATATAACCAAGAATGTTGTTTCTATTTTTATAGAAGTTTTATACTGCTCCAGGGTGGAGAATATTTATTATCTAAATTATTTCACTGGATAAGACCAGGGTTTTGCATAAATGTGATTGTGTAACACATACATGAACAATGTGCATGACTGAAACTACTGACTTTCAGTGGCCTGTTTGTAACTAGGCAGACTGCTAAATAGGATAAGAATTAATGCTGTGAACCAGTGGAGGAGGAAAGCTGTGCTCTACTTTCACTATAGTCACTCCTCCCAGTACTACTACTCTTTCTCAGTCACTATTACTAGCTTTTCTGAATACTTTGTCGATATTTATTTCATGTCCATATACTTTGTAACTTTTCTGTATGCTTCCATCATGGCCACTATGGGGCAACTTTCCTCCTGTTGAACTAGCAACACAATATTTGCGCTTTGCTTATCCTGTAATATTTTCTTTAATAGGAAGGATCAATGCAAGTGCCCTAACCCCACTGTCAGAATTACCAAAGCAAAAAAATGCAGGTTAAATTCTAAAAATGAGATCTTTGGAATAGATTGGCAGAATTCTTGTGCCTTCAGTGCACTGTTCTGAATGACTTAAGATAGAATGCTTCAACCAGAATACCTGTTTCTCCTCAATATCCCTTGACCTGGCCACAAATGCTTTTCAAAACAAATAATGAAAATTTGTTTCCCAGGGAGATTCTCACTCGGCAAGAAAATTAATCGGACTTATACAAGGATACATATAGATGCCCCTTTGGGGTTTTGCTTCAACATGTCATGCTGTCAGATTTTCTGCATGGCTAGTTACTCTGTCTGCTCCTGCCACCCAGACTTTGGCAGAAAATCACTCTGAAGCAGATCAGATTGGAACATCATGATTTAGTTGATATCATAGTTACTTATATATACATTCTCAGATTAAAATGGTGAGTTTGGTAATATGCAGGCACAAGGCTAGAATTAATAAAGCAAGTTATATTGAAAATTATATTGAATAGACTTTGCATTCATGAAGCAAATATTGCAATGCCAGAGCCTTAGTATTATTGGGAGGGAGGGTGGATGACTCTAAAACAAATTGTCATCATGGTTTTGCATGTGACTTTTTAACTGAGGGGTATGAGTATATATGTATCATGTTAATTCTTGTGAATGAATAGATGTGTACAGGGGTGAAAAAGAAAATCTGTTCAGATTTTTTTTGGTATATTTTATGATAAGAACAATCTGAAGACTGTGATACGTTAATTCAACAAGTTAACTTCTGTAAACTCCTACTCCCAAGCCAAATGCCATCTTTGCTGTTTCCTTAATTCAGACATACTTTGGCAATTGTGTGAACCCAAGAGAAGATATGGCTTCTTTAAGGAGCAGTTGACAGGTAGAGAGGGGTGGCCATGCCAGATCTTTGCCATCTTTGGATCTGAAAACTGCACACCTCTTGGTTGGATCAAAGGGTTGTTGTTTTTTTCTGCCAGTGGGAGCCTTCCTGGGTTCATTAAGGATACTCCAAGGAAGTGATTTTGCTAATGTCCTTCCCTTAGTATTACTATCAGATTCTTCCAGCGAATTCCCCAATCCTCTGAATAGGAACTTTGAAGGGGGGGTATGGAATTATAATGAGAAGGAGAGTTAACAAAGATCACCACCTCCCTTGTTTCAGTTGCAGAAGGGTTACACTAGAACCAAAACTTCAGCTGATGGAAGGATGATTTCTGTTTATGGATCACTCATTCTGATTCCAAGCCAGTGTTGTTGTTGTTGTTTTAACTGAAGTAACTTTAAAATTAAATAACATAGTACAAAAGTACAGAAATAACAAAAGTAAATTGTATCCACACAAATGTATACATAATTTGTATCGTTCAGCTGAAATAGATCTGTGTTTTTAAATCAAAATGTTGTAACATACATTTATTATAATTAGAATGGAAGTGAGGGCAAATCTAAGAACAATACTTTTTCCAGTTATCATATGCTGCTTCAGACATTTGCTTACGAACACTACATTAAGAGAATGCTTAAATGTGTTTGTCCTTGAAATTTAGGTCTCTTGTGTTGTGATCCTGTTAGATATTCTTTCCCTTGGAAAATCTCTTACAAGTCTCTGCAGACAAAAACGCTTCCTTTCAAAACTGGCAGTGGTGACTGTAGAACTTTTGAGAGTCCAGAATTCCTCCTCACATAATCAGAGAGCAGGACTGATTTATTGAAAAGAGTTGCAAAAGAGGGTGGTGGTGGGGTTTTGCAAGTATCATAGTAAAAAGGGCTCAGCTGGGGCAAGTCTTAACTTGCAATCAAGTCTTAATTCTTTCCTTCTGTGGGGCATCAGTTTTACTGATTCAGTAAATGTTTTAATGCCATTTTGATGCCAGAATCTACATACATACATGCTTCTATTGCCTAAGTATACCCCATAGTGGGATGAAGAAAGTATTAGTGCCCAGTGATTTCTCTTTGTCTCCCACCTGTTATATGAACTGTCCTACAATTACATTTTATGAAGTCAGGTTCTACTGGTGGGCGGGGCTACCTTCCCTGGGAAGAGTTACTAGGAACACTGACTCAGGGCTGTGTTGAATGCGCAGCTGTGTGCCGCTAAGTCATAGTCCACTCTGTAGCCACAGTCTAAAGGGAATCCCAGGCCTCTGTTCCATTTAGTTTCTGACAATTTTTGCATTTATTTGGTGTCTTACGCACTTCAACTTTTACTTGTTCATTGTTGGCATGTGCTGCCCTTCCTTGTCAACTCCCCTCCCCAAGAGGTCTCATTGTACAGTGCCCATTCCTGTTTCACTCTCTCTCTTTCTCTCTCTGTTTGGATGTACTGTTCTGTGTAACTCAGTAGGTCTCCTTCTTTCTGGTTTGTTTTTTTCTAGATTCCTGCCGTTTGTTCATCGTTGTGCCTAAAGCATGTCGATGTGGCGTTCAAGTACATCGTCCAAATCCTTGTCTCTTCAGCTTCTCTGATGCTTGAACTCTCACCCTTTGACCTTGTGTTGACTTTTGATGCTGATGTGTATTTTTATTATGTTTGTTTCTTCTTTTTTTCCTTCTTTTTTTTTTTTTTTTTTTTGTGCTGCCAAATTGGTTTTGCTAGAAAGACTGCTGAAGGGGAATATTTAAACTTGCATTTGAATAAAAAAGAATTCTATTTTTCTAGAACTTCATAAGATAACCACTTGATTTTGTGATTCTGATTCTTTATAATTGTCTTCAGAGCAGCCTTGCTAGCAGACCTCGTGGAGTATTTGTATTTCTGTGAACATACAGCCAATCACTTTCTAGGCTTAGTTTTTTCTGTGTGCTTAGTTTCAAAACAAAATCTGTGAAGGAAAAAGTAAAAGATGGAACTCAACGCTTTCAGGAGGCTTCTGGTCATATTTTGCTGAACCTACTTGCCGTGCTTGAGGAGAGAGCATGTGTTCTTTGACTTGAGTAGCTTCAGCAGAAAACACTTGAACTACACTTTTTCCTGATTGTAGCTGCATTTTTGCCCTGGCACTTAACTGCTTTTTCCTTCCTGTGTGATTATCAGCCTTTGTCTGCAGTGAGAATTTAATCAAAGTTGGTGTTGTATTTTGTTAAACCTTTGCATGCTTAGTTTTTTGTAACTACAATCTCCTCAGCAAAATGTGAGTTTTTGTTTTGTTTTGTTTTTATTTTAAAATTTCAAATAATGCCCCTGTAAACGTTCTGCATGTTTCCTGCTGTGTTCTTCACAATCCTGTATATACACACCCTTCACCTCTGTTTTCTATAGTTGGTGCAAAAACTGAGCAATTTGTTAGGTTTCAAAGCTGTCCTTTTTCAGATGCCAGACTTGTGATCGTATGTCATGTAAGGACATCTCCTGTGCATTTAGACTGCTTTACACAGTATCTGCACCTTGCTCTATTATCACAGCTATGGAAAGGTCTCAGGGGGCTTGATTGCACTGTTCAGATGGTCATGGTGGCAGCGGCAGGGATACAAGTTCAACAGAAAGATGTGGGATGTTTGCGTAATACTGCTTCTGAAATCCATTGGAGCTCAAGCTCTTTTGGGGTAGCCTTAATCTGTACCTCTTGTTTAATATGCGACTTGCTTTGTGAAATTTTAACACCGTTAACTCTCAGTGGATGGAGGCTTGACTGCTTTCCAGTTCTTACACTTGAAATAGCATGTCGTGTATATCCCATAGAAGGAATCTGTAAGCCTAGGCCCAGAACTGCTGGCTCTTTCTCCAAGTGACAAGCACAATATAGCAGCGCATTGGCTGTTACCTGAACAGGGTACCAACCCCGGCTCCTTTTCTCAGGGGCCTTAGCTGGGGGAATCTCCGCTGTGGAGAATTTTTTTAAATTTTGTTCTTTAATTGGGTTAGGAGTCATGCAATTTTCTTCGTTTCTCTCTCTCTCTCTTTCTTTTTTTCTTTCTGGCCTGGTGAAGAAATAGGACAGATTATCCTTCTCTGGGAAACATGCTTCAGCTTTGCTGCATACTTGCTCTGCTTTAGAAGCTGAGATACAATCCGGGGCTTCACAGCACCTGCAAGAAAGTCCTGTGGGAGGTGCCTCAGCACAAGGGGCAATGAGGTGGAGAAGCGATGAAGGAATTTTAACAGGAGGAAGGAATGTGAAACAAAACTTTTGGAGAGTAGGAACGTATAAGAGACCTATCTAGGCCATGCGAGGTTTTCGTTCCATTGTTGGGGCAAAAATCAGATCCCAGCTCCATTGCTGGATGGGTAATCTCTCTCCGTACTTGTCAGATAAATAGTTTTTCTCTCAACCTTGTGATCAGCTCTAAGGATGAGAGTGGCTCAAAAGGGGATATAACTACATTATCTTGGGTACAGCTGTGAGATGATTGACCTTAGGCTCACAGTCACAATGCACAGGGGTGTCTGATGGCAAGGAAGTCAAGGCCTTGCAGTGTATTAATTAATTTTGCCAATACATTTCTTTATAATGCGCATACAGTTTCATGAGAAACTCTGGAGAATCCTGTGGAAAAAAAATCTCTGGAGAAAACCAAAATGCCAAACATTAGATGTTCCTTTCCTTTCTTTCCTTTCTTTGATTGTTTTAATTATTCTGTGGTGGTTTTAATGGATTTGAGACAGTAAAGCAGCAGCTGCCTTTTATTTCTAGCTGCTTTTTGTGAATAATTAAAAAAAAAGAAAATTTACATTTTGGAAAAAAAACCTGTGGGCTTTTTTATTGGTACAAACATTGTATTTAACACTAGGGGTTTTGTACAGTTTTTTGCCTTTTCTACGAGAAAACAATGTAAAGTGATTCACAAATGTGACAAGAAAACAAATTGCCACTATGACCAAATGTAGAATCTGTTCTGCAGTTAACAGGATTTAATCAACTCAAAGTCGTGATTCTGTTGTAGCAATGCTTTTCTTTACCCTGTTTGAACTGTTCCTTTTTCTTGTTTGATTTGCAAAACAAAATGTCTTTTTTGTGTGAAATTGTGTTGTACTCTGTAGAAAATTATGGATTTTACTTTAGTGGTTAAAAAAGAAGCACATGTTGCTTTTCTGATCACGGAGTTTGTGTAGTGGATTTAAAAATGAAAGTTTTGTTACAAGTTTGGAATGAGCGAGTATGTATTAAGGAATTTTCTTCCTTTTGTGTGTGGTTTCTTTTCGTCCCACTGGGGAACTTAAAGCTGTTTTAATTGCACAGACACACAGACAAGAAGTCATTTTGTATATGCCAAGTGTGGTATCTCCCTTTGTTTATTTGCTATTAAACTGTTTGAGAAGAAATTTCTGTGTCATCCTTGTATTTACTTACATAAAGCAGGCAAACTGGTATATTGATATCAAGATATAAGAAAAAGGAGTTGCTTAGTTTAAATTTATGCAGAAAGTAGAATAAATTGGTAATATATCATCTTTTCAGTCACTGGAGTGCTGTTCCCCAGACACAGAAGCTCACCATTTTTCCTCAATTTAAATTATTTTCTGATTTTTCAGTTTAAGTGCCATTGCAAAACTTCTATTCCTGGGGTAAATTGGCTGGGCCAGGATCAGTTTTATCAGGGATTTTTTTGGTAGACTAGTGTATGAAATAAAAGCATACACAAGATTTGAGGGATAGTTTATTATACAAAAGTGCTTATTCCATAATTGCTGATTCAGCTTTCTTTCTGTTAAGTTTATCTTATTGTTTAAATCACCTTCGGAAGGCTGCCACATTTTTTAAAGTATAAAAATAAACAATATATGTGGTCTGATAGATTCTTTCTCCTAATTCCTGCAAACATATTTTCCCCTTTAAGTACCATTGCAAAACTTCGATGCTTTCTATTATAAATATTTATATTGAATTATTATAACTATGTTGAATTCATAGACTGTGAGTGTGTATATATAAATATGATTATCTGTACTACAAGCAAACAACTCTGGAGGCCTTCTGTACTTTGACTATATTACAGGATGCAGTTTCCTCAAATTATTACAAAGTCTCAATTTACTGAGAGTAAATATCAGACCAGCTGTTCTCCCTTATAAAAATCCTGGGCCCCAGCTTATTTTTTACTACTATATAAAGGAAGCAAAGTCCTACACCAAAATGATACAAAGATTATGAGGTTTAGGCAGAAATTCATTTAAAAGTCAGGGTGCAAATGTTTGAGAGTTATTTTCCTATATTGATAAAAGGTCTAGCAGTAATCAAAACAATGAACAGATGGAAACTGCCCCGCCTTTGGAAAAAGGGGTCCGATGCATAGAAAGAGCAGGAGAAAAAGGGCTGATAGTTTTGCTGCCTGATATATTGGTGCCCTATTTGATAATAAATATTAATTGGAATTCTTTATAACTTATACCTTCTAATAAGCACTAAATCCTACCATCTAATAAATATTAATAATCACTTGGATTCTTGTTCCTTGGATCAAGTTAAAATGAGAAACATGTTTGTCACTTTTTTGTGGGTCTGTATGAACTATTTCTGCAATATTTTTTTCCTTCTAGAATAACCCCTGTAAGAGATTTTGAAAAGGTTTTAAATGAACATTTAATCAGCTTAATTTCAAATGTATGGTGTGAGTATTCAGTCATTGTTGTGCCCTCTGTTGCACCATTACAAAATTCTGCATCACATATTTTGTGATATATAAAACAGAAAATTGAACAGCTGTTTCAAAGTCATTCATAAGGGTGAGTGAAAAATGGGGAGACACGTGAACGATCAATTTGATATTGGTGAAAGTTGGTTACAAGCATCGTTATATCTCTTATATGTTAATACCAAAGTGAAACCAGTGTCTGAATGAGGCAAGAACTGTATAAGAAAAGCCTCTGCAGTGCTACTTGTTTCCTGTTATTCCCCCTTGATGAAATGCTTAAAAATCTAATCGAACCTCAGATAAACCATTCAACTTGTTAATTATAGACACAGTTCAAGATTTCCTATTGTATTTTTGAATGAAAGGTAATGCTCAGACAAGGCCAGCCTGGGAACAGAAGGCCCTTAAAACTCAGTCTGGTTATTAGATACACCATCATGGTTTTACCAGAGCCCTGATCTAGTAGGCTGTGGCATTCTTGAATTCTAATATAAACAATTTTTGAGAATTAAAAAATTGATTCTACTGAAACCCCAGTAACAGTTTGGTCTAGTGGTTAAGGCACCAGGTTAGAAACCAGGAGACACTGAGTTCCAGTCCTGCCTTAGGCATGAAAGCCGGCTGGGTGACTTGGGGCCAGTCATTCTCTCTCAGCCCAACTCACCTCACAGGGTGGTTGTTGTGGGGAAAATAGGAGGAGGAAAGAGTATTAGATATGTTCGCTGCCTTGAGTTATTTATAAAAATAATAAAGACAATAAAAAATCTAAAAAAAACACTTAAAGTGATTATCACATACTGAGATAAAGCATTTTCCATATGGTTCAACTGGCATTAAGGATTTAGACAGGGATGTACCAGATCCTCTTAGCGATTGGTTCGATACATTTTACAAGTACTTACATAGTGACTAAACTCCAGCTCTTCCCGAAGTTTTTGTTAGGTACAACTGTCATCATGTGTAAGGAGCCATACGGCATTGCAACAATAGCCTGGTCTACACTTGCAGCAAAATGAGATAAGAATGAACTGAACTGCAGGTGAAGGAATTTATGGTTTTTAATTCTTGCCCATATTTAATATAAACTGTTCCAAATTAAATGAACTTGGGTATAATGTTCTGATAGGTAGTTTTTATGGGCACTATCTTTTTTTTTTTAAATACAGAGAAGTATTGAAAACACATTACTCTTTATAATCTGGATATAATCTCATTATGCTGCATGTTTAGAGTAGTTAAACTGTAAGTATTTCCAATTAGATTATGTTAGAATTAAATGTTTCAAGATAGACAAATTTCACATTCCTAATTAGCTCCAGGGGTTGAGCTATATAATGCAAGGGAGTAATAAGGAAGAAATTCTAGAAGAAGATTTTTGCTTCTCTTTAGCCTCAAAAACAAAACATTGTGGTGGTGGTTTTAGAGTTCTGACTTATACAACTTTCATTAACTGTCTTTGCACTTCTCCACAACTACTGATGTTCAATACTGAAAAGGAGCTTGGATTGCCAGCTGACATACAAACCAGCTTGATACACAGAAATAGATTTTTACCATATGCAGGTGAAGTTACTTGATTTCTGCAGGTAAGCTTCTCTTCCAGTACACTGCAGCAAGGGTTAATGAAAAAGTTGAAAATATAGCATTATCACCAATGGTTGGGCATAAACTCAGATCTTACAAATCTGATTTCCATTCTGACTCGACTGGGAATTCTATTTTGCTGTCATGTAAGCCTTCTGTCCCCCAGTATCAATCTCCCCTGTGAAAGTGGGACTGTGGTTTAACAAATTTGGGAGGCTGATTCCAATAAGATGACAAATGTTTGTGTGTATTCAGAAGATTTCTGTGCTGGCCCAGTTAGTCTCTGGCTCACTATAAAAATAGAGAAACACAAAACAGCATTTCAGCATAAAATCCAATAAAGTTAAAATCACAGCAACTGCATAGATACATTGTAGGAATTGTATCTAACAACCTATATTGTAAACCTGGCAGGAGAGGATGGTTTTAACCCTGTTCCTCAAAAAATGGGCAGTTATCCTGTTCTTCCATAGAGCCGGAGCAGCTACTAAAAGGTTGTGCTTCTAAACCTTCATCTCCTCACAACCCCAGGGAAGGGGATCAGAAACATCCCTTTCCTGATCCATCACACAGCATGGGCACACTCAAAGTACATTGTCGTGAAGGGAATAACAATGCAAACCGTAAAAGGTGTTGCAGACCATCACCAGCGTTTCAAATCGTACCTGGAGAGCTTTTGGTAACCAGCGTCATACCACAGCATAGATGTTACTTTGCTAAAATAATTTTCACCCATCAGCCAGTAGACAGCTACATTTTTAAACTATCGCAGTTTCCATATACTTTAAAAGGTAGCCCCAAGTAGAACACAATACAGTAACCTAAGTATGAGGTGATAAGGCTATGAATGACTGTTGTGAAAGCCGCCTATTCCAAAACCAGATGTCAGTGTACCAGATGCAACTTAATGAGGGTACTGCTGGCCATGCTTCTACCAACTTTCAAGCAGGAACCATGAATCCAGGAGAAACCCAGTGCTCCATCTGAGGGAGTATAACCCAATCCAGAACCAATGCTGGAACTGACACAGAGCCAGATGATTTCTGAACCACCTTGTCTTGCTGGGATTTAAATTGAATTTATTTCATCCCACTGAGTCCCTCAGAGCTTCCATATACCAGATTAGGATTTCCACTGGGTCTTCTGCTCTGCCAAGGGTGGAGAAGTAGAGCTGGGTATTACCTGCACTTCAGTGATACTTCACCTCAGACTAACAGATGACCTTTCACAGTAGCTTCATATAAATGTTAAATGGGAAAGAGGCAAGCCCTGCAGTAGCTTAGGCAGAAGTGGTCACGTACTTAACCTCTCATTCCCCCATCATTACTGATAGGGAGATAACATTCTCACCTGTTAGGGAGAAACAGACTCGTCCCTGGGGGAGCTGGGGGTGTTGACAACTGACAGGAAGCTCTGGCGTGGGCTGGTCCATGAAGTCACGAAGAGTCGGAAGCGACTAAACGAATAAACAACAACAGGGAGAAATAGCACCATTGTGACACACTGTCTCAACCCCCCTAACTTCAAAGGTAGTCCAGAAGCATACTGTGATCAAGGGTACAGTACTGAACAGCAATGTGAGACACACAGACTCGAAAAGTTGCACTCCCTCCTGAGTTCCACTGCAGGTCGTCCACAAGAGTGAACAATGCAGTTTTAGGCCCATCTTCAGAAAGGGATTCTGCTTCATCCAGGATCTTCTGTAGTGCAACTCCCCACTCCCCCATATCTTTTCAAGAACTGTCCCAAGAAATGGAAGGTTGGAAACAAGGTGGAAGTTGTCCAACATTGCTGACTCAAGGGATGACTTCTTCAGGAAGAGGTGCACCACAGCCTCCTTCCAGGTGGTTGGTATAACTTCCCTCTTTCTAAGTATTTACTACCCCTAAAGTGCAGTTGCCTGTTCCCGCTGGCAGCTCCAATAAACCAGGAGGGCAAGGATGCAGCCCACAGGCAGCTGAGCTCATACAATGGAAGACTGTCTATTTCCTCAGCATCCACAGGTTCAGAAGAATCCCAGGTGACTTCACAAGACGTTGCCTTAGTCACCTCATTGGATTCTGCTCATGATGTGTCCCACCCTGATGCATATGAGCAATGTTATCCAGAAACTGCCTTGCGAACAAGTCACAGTGACTTGTAAATCTGCTGGTAGATTCAAAAATGCTGTAAGAATATTATTAGTTGCTTTCATCCAAATCCCTTATATTCCACACGTCAATGCTTGTCATAACTCCCTTTCTTTGATTTCTGCTTAGTCCCCTTTTCATTTTCTTCCTTCATGCTTCCATGTTTCATATATTCCTGTAATTTCTGCAAATTCTGTTCCCCAAGGTAAATGGAAGTAGCCGTGAAGCACCAATAAAGTGTCTGAAGCTGGCTTCTCACAGCCTCCTGCATTCTGAAGTAAGTGTCGTTTGAGCCCATAGCACCATTTTCAGAAAAAGCTGACTGCAGTTCAGCCACTGGAATGAATGCTGCTTAAGAAAATGGCATACTTTTATTTCTCTCACATTATCGAGTAAGATCTACCAAGCTAAGGTGGGGCTTTAGGATGAGAACTGGCAGGTGACTTGGCACAGTGAGAAGAACGGCAGAAATACCCTAAACTAGAATCATGGAAATTGAGAAACAGCATTTATCAGCTGTTCCCCTTTCTTCCCCCAAGCCTTGGTTGCCAAGAAACAGCCAGATTTCTTCTCCCTCCTTTCTCAACCCATTCTTTCTTTATCTCTGTCATGGTCTCCCAAAAGTAGTTCCTTAACTAAAAATCTGCTGGTGCTTTCACCTTTCCTTGTAAGGTAGATAGAACAAACTCTTGATTGTTTTGATTGCTCCTTTCTGCGTCTTTATCAGTTTTGCATCTTTATGAGTCATACAGCAACTTTTTTGAAAAGGGATTGTCAAAACTGAAACAAAATATATCAAATGTTTGTTTCTACCCCTTTCTAGTAACTCTCCTGTAGCCCTATTCTGTTATTTGGTTCAAGAAAAGCTATTTCCTTTGCGGCTCTAAAAGTTCAGATCCAATGTCCTTCATTTTGCATATTTATAAAGCCGCCTTTGCCACCGTGGAAGAGCTGGCATGATAAGCTCGCTGAAGAAAGGCTCCGTTTGCCTTTTCTGATGTATTTATAAAGGCAGCGTAGAGGGAAGGAGATTGGCTGCTCTGGCTTGCTTTCTGACCTTGGGGGTTACCAAGTCTGACATTCCTGTGAGATCACATGACCAGGATTGGCAGGCACAGCTGTGCCCAATGGAAAGGAGGGGCCTGGGAGGGGCCATTCCGATTGAATTTCACTCCAGCCACTTAGGCTCTTTCCTTCTTTCCTTGCTGTGCTTTTCTTGTCTTCCACTTCGTTTGTGGGTTGGGTTGTAGAAAGCTCTGATAGGATAGCGGCACCAAGGATGCTATTCTAGAAGATCAGGGTGGTTGCTTTAACATTTGGGTGGGCCCTTCTTCCCATCTCCAGTTGACATTCCTTCAATCTGACCCATCTGAGACTCCGGTGGCCCTGAGCCTTGGCACCATGCAATCCATCCTCCTGTTTTAGCACCAACTTCACTGTAATTGTTTCTTTTAGCCCACCTAGACAGCCACTCTGACAGGTCTGCTCTCCTGACAGGTTGGTATATGCAGCTGTGGAGCACGAAGGAGATGGGACAGGACCAGACAAAGCAGCAGATAGAAAAAGGACTCCAGCTGTATCAGTCCAGTCAGACAGAAAAGGCCCTTCAAGTCTGGTTGCGGGTTTTGGAAAAGAGCACAGACACAGCTGGCCGGTTTCGAGTTCTGGGATGCCTCATCACTGCTCACTCGGAGATGGGCAGGTACAAAGATATGTTAAAGGTAAAACATTCTGATTGGCTGCATGTCCTTTTCTCTTGCTTTGTTACCAAGACGGTGGTGGGTAGAAAAGTGGGGCTTCAAATTATACAGTTCAGCCAGAAGCAAGCTGAAAATGTAGCACTGGTTGGGATTCTTTTAAAATTACAGATATTGAAGCCCAGCGAAATTCTGACATTTGAAAATCATCATTCTGCATTTCCACCTCCAGTCCTAGACCTAATGAGCAATCTAAATGTTTCTCATCTGCAGAATTAAATATGTTGGGAGTTAACAGTGTTAGCCATTTGCACGTGTACCTGGGATTGCTTGGTTTTGCAAAGCTGAGACACAATATGCTGTGGCTCTCCTTTATTTCATAGAATTGTCAGTTGTATAAAATAACTGTAGCTAAACTGTGTGTGTGTGTGCACGCACGTGTGTATTTATACTAAAGTTTATACGGTGATGCTAGTGAAGTTATGTTTTCACATGACACATCTTTAGATTTTTCAGCACTATTTACCTGAATGAAATGTTCTCTTTTTTTTCTGCTCAAATAACTACTTTTAAAATGTGAAGGTTGTCATAGATTCACTGAGAACTTTTTTCTATTAAATCTTGCTTTGGAAGATCTTAAATTCAAGATCTTCTTCCTTTCAGGTAAATACTGTAGTAGAAATATTACATAATTTTCAAAGCTTTCTACATACATTGCCTTGAATCCCAAATTCCTCTCTTCTTAAGGACAATGTCTGTTTGAGGGGTGAGGAGGGTTTTTATAAGGCAATTCAGAGATCCATGGTTAAGATGGATCTCTGCATTATCTTCTGGATGCAACTTTAGATGTTCTGGAAAGCTGGGATGAGAATCCTGTGGGAAATCTACTACAACGAACTACAACCCTGAACTCCCAACACCACTGGTGTTGTAGCTGTAGTTTAGAAACATCCACATATCTCGTTAAAGGTTATATTGGCTGTTAGGAAATTTGTATTGTAAGTAGTTTTAAGAGGCTTATTAAGGGATAGAGACTGATAAGCCTGTGGGCTTTCAACAAAGGTATAGTTCTGTTAATGGGCCCCTTGATGAAAATGTTTAGGAACAGTATTTCTTGCAGATGTAATAGCAACTGTAAGAACAGGATTTTAGTATTTACATCTACATCCAAATGGCATCTACAAACATGAGACAAAAGAAAGATGCACAACTACTTTTGGAAGGACTGATAAGAGATTTCTGAAATGCCACCACTTGTCAATTAGATCCATGTCCCTCCTGGCTGGTGGAAGCAGGTGACGGGTGGGTGGGTTCAGGCGATGGAGAATTCATCCTTGAGGGAGGGAGTGTTTCCGGCTGCCTTTAAAGAGGCACTGGTGCACCCCCTCCTCAAGAAACCATCACTAGGTCCCACTGCACTGGACAATTTTTGTCCAGTCTCCCACCTCTCCATTTTAGGGAAGGTGGTTGAGAAAGTAGCGGCAATGCAGCTCCAGAAGATCCTGGATGAAACGGATTATCTGAACCTTTTCAGTCAGGTTTCAGGCCCGAATATGGGACAGAAACAGCATTGGTCGCACTTCTGGATGATCTCTGGCAGGAGCAGGATGGAGGCAGTGCATCCATCCTCACTGTTCATGACCTCTCAGAGGCTTTCAGTACCATCGACCATGGTATCCTTTTGGGTTGGCTCAGGGAGTTGGGGGTGGGTGGCATAGTCCTGTGCTGGTTCACCTCCTTCCTCCAGGGCCAGTCCCAATCGGTGTTGATAGGGAGCAAGAGATCCAGCCCATGGCCCCTCCTTTGTGAGGTGCTGCAGGGTTCGGTACTCTCTCCGCTCCTTTTTAAATGAACATGAAACCACTGGGTGAGATCATCCACCATCATGGGATGAGGTATTATCAATATGCAGATGACACCCAATTATACATCTCCATTCTGGGTGATTTAAGTGATGCCGTGACCAGCCTGTCTCGGTGCCTGGAGTCTGTAGGGGTCTGGATGTGGAACAACAGGCTTCAGCTGAATCTGGTAAGACGGAGTGGCTGTGGGTTGGGGGGCCCTCTGTATCCAGGAGTTTACCATCTTTGGTTCTGGATGGGGTCACACTGCCCCAGACAGACCAGTGTGGAATCTGGGGGTCCTCCTGGACTCATGACGCCTGCTCAAGGAGCAAGTGGCAGTCGTGGCCAGGAGGGCCTTTGCTCAACTTCATGTTGTACACCAGCTACACCCCTTCCTGGATCGGGAGGCCCTCCAATCAGTCACTCCTGCCCTGGTCATCTCCCGTATAGACTATTGCAATGCACTCTACATAGGGCTACCCTTGAAGAGTATATGGAAGCTACAGCTGGTTCAAAATGTGGGCGCATGAGCAATTTTGGGTGCCCCAAGGCTGGCACATGTAACACCTTTGCTGCGGGAGCTGCATTGGGTCCCAGTTTGCTTCCAAGTCCAATTCAAGCAGTTGGTTATCACCTTTAAAGCCCTGTATGGCATGGGTCCTGGTTACCTGAGGGACCATCTGATCCCCATTATATTGACCCATCCCACCCAGTCAGGCAGAGAAGGCATGTTGCAGACCCCATCTAGGAAAGAATGCAGATTAGTGGGGCCCAGGAAGACAGCCTTCTCTGCCGTCGCCCCTGCCCTATGGAACACTGTACCCCCAGAGGTGAGGCAGGCCCCCACTCTCCTGGCCTTCTGGAAAGGGGTGAAGACCTGGCTCTGCCATCTCGTGTGGGGTGTGAGGAGGGGTAACCAACCCTGGGGGTGGTTAGCACCCTGAAGATATTCCCGGAAATTAAGCACTTTTTAAACATCTACGTTTTGGATTATAATTTTTAAGAATGGTTTTATCGTATTTTTAATTTGTATTTATTTATTTTTTATTGTAAGCCCAGAGTCGCTCTGGGAGTGAGATGGGCGGTGACTAAATTTGAAATATAAGTAAACAAACAAATAAATAAATAATGTTGATCCTTCGGTTTACTAGACTTCTTTTAAACTAACCATGAGAGATCTTGCCTAGAACAAAAGGATTCTATAGAAGAATCTGAGCATTGTTTGAACAGTTGATAGCCAGATGCCAATTAGATGACAGAAAAAACATTGTTTTATAAGGAAGAAGAGGAGGTCATCCATCTATGTGTATTTTGAGGAGGGTTCTGGATTGCAAATTCACATTATCAAGCTAACTTTCAGGCCAGTGTTCAAAATCCTCAACTCTCTTTGTTGGTAGGATGTTACAAAAAGCAGGTTGGGGAGAGGAATAAAAAGACTTAATGTTGACATCAGTAAATCTGCATGTTCATAAAATGTAATGGAGTTCCATAAATTCACAGTAACCTGATGTGCTGATTTGACTGCTCTCAGGGCTGTTAGGATAAAGCCCATGGATGGTCTTTTTGAAAACATAATAGGTAAGAAGATATTCTTGCAGATGCCTTGAAAGGGACTGAGTATATTCAGAGTATCTACAGAAGAGCTTTTGTAAGATTTAAACTGGCAACACAGTAGACAGGTTAAAATGGTAGGAATTGAAGGAAAAATCTATTGGGGCCTGAAATGGATTTTCTGTTTATTATAATTTATTTTTATCCTGATTTCCTCCAAAGACCTCAGGTGAAGTTCATTTTGTGAGCTCCATGGCCAAACATTTCAGTTCGTATCTCCACAATTCTGGTGTAACAGTACTTTCTGTGCTGAATTAGCTCTTTAGTCCATTCTGGCAGACAGTTTTGAATTCATCAGAGACAATTGCTTAGTAGTGCTGTGCAAAGCATTTGAAAGAGGCCCTTTACAAAGCACGTTCCAAAGAATATGGCTAGTTTAACACTTTGCACCCAGGTACCCTGCTAGTACTAACATGTATGCAAAATGCCGGTTTCAAATGCTTTGCACAGCCCTATTGCTCAATAACTGGTTTATATATTTTATCTGTAGGGTTAAGGTACTTGTCAAGGCAGTTGCCACGAATCAACACTGATTGGAAAGCACAAAAAATAAAATAAAAACAAGGTAGCAGCACTAATTGTAGATCACCTTGAGTCCTAAGATAGGAACAGAGCAGCTGGAAGCTGTGATGTGAAAGGAGAAAAAAATGGGATGAGAAGGCCTGTAGGAAAAGATAAAGCTATGGTTTCAGCATGCAACTATATAAGGCCTTACTTTAATATATAAAGGATATCAGAAAAGAGAAGAACTTGCATTTTCTTCTGTGCTATGAGAATAAGAGCTAAATATTACTTCAGAAATACTGTACAACATACTGCTTTTCACATGATTCCCCTCTGGCTTCAAAAAACTGTTCATCAGGGTTAGGAACGTCCAGAAGAAGGGAAAAGGAGCCTTTTCTGAGACTTCTCTATTCAGGACAGCAAGGAGAGACTCCTAAATATCCAGATATTGTGGAAAAAGGCTTGTCTAGTGTGAGAACCAGGGATCTGCAGCCCAGATGCATTTAATCTCTTTCTTGATGATGTGCAGAACCGAAACAGATTAATGAAACGAAGTCACCAGGACTGGCTTTGTACAAGACAGAATTCTGTCTGTAAAAATAAAGAAATCAATAGGAAATAAACGCAAGGAGTTATTTTATGTAATATTATTGCATTACAATAGTTTAGCTGGCTTACACAATTTTCCTTTGATTATCTCTAACCTTCATTTAAGTAAATAGGAAAATAACCATTTCCTTTTCCTTTTTTCTATGGATTTTTAATTTAAAATTGGATGAATTTTTCCAAAAGTAGACAATCACAAGCACGTTCAGATAGGGTACCATATTCCTTAATACTTACCATTTGACTGCTTTCCTGAGCGACTATTTTGCACGTGGCACCATTTGGTGGAGCTTAACTTTCTAGTAAAAAATGAGATAGATCCCGTAAGCCTAAGCCTTGCCTCCCACAGAATAAGTCCAAATTCTCAACTCCAGTCGTGGTGTGAATCATGTGGTTGGCTCTCTTCTGAATTCATTATGGTTATACCCACAGTGGAGGAGGAGTTGGTGAAGATGACAGAACTAGCAGAGATGACAAAATTAACTTGTTTGATCAGAGAAAGATCTGGTCAAAAAGATTGGAAGCTGCTTCTTTATAATCTTTTCTCTTTTTTTTTTTTTTTTCCTCTTTTTATTTATTTATTTATTTATTTTCTATCCTGCCTTTATTATTTTTATAAATAACTCAAGGCACGGAACATACCTAGTACTCCTTCCTCCTCCTGTTTTCCCCACAACAGCAACCCTGTGAGGGGAGTTGGGCTGAGAGAGAGGGACTGGCCCAAGGTCACCCAGCCGGCTTTTGTGCCTCAGGCAGGACTGGAACTCTCAGTTGCCTTAACCACTAGACCAAACTGGCTCTCTATTCCTTCTTATTTTCGTTGTGTCTTTTTAAATAACTGTATTGTTTCTATCTTGTTAAAAAATTATTCAATAAAAATGACATGAATTCATTATGACTGAAGTTTAGGAGCAGACTTGTTGCTTCTTAAACGTTATGTTCTTTTGCTGAAAGTTTGCAGTCATGCAGATTGACACTGCCCGGGAGCTGGAGGACCCTGACTACCTTACCGAGAGCTACCTGAATTTGGCACGGAGCAACGAGAAGCTCTGTGAATTCCCCAAAACCATCTCCTATTGTAAGACCTGCCTGAGCATGCGAGGTACAACACTGGGCCTGCAACTAAACGGCCAAGTCAACCTCAGCATGGGCAATGCCTACCTTGGCCTCAGTGTCTTCCAAAAAGCTTTGGAGTGTTTTGAGAAAGCTCTGAGGTACGCACACAACAATGATGACAAGATGCTCGAGTGTCGTGTTTGTTGTAGTCTAGGAAATTTCTACACACACCTCAAGGTGAGTTTTGCTGAAATGACAGTGGAAGAGAATGTAGTTCAGAAGTTTAAAAAATGTGAATGGAGGAAGAGGAAATGGAGACATTTGTCCAATTATCTGAAGGATTGTACAGATGGTAGACTGAACCTAGAGTGCAGTGGTTTCCCATTGTTTTTTTTCCCTGTGGACCATCACCTTATCATCTGAAGCTTGTGAGGATCATCACATAAATCAGAGCTCAAGTACATGGTGCTTGGGGAAACAATGCCATACATAACTCCTCTAAGATGGTATCTGTGAGATCTCAACATTAAATAAAAAATAATGTTTTGATTAGGTAATGCCTGAAATCTTGCAAGTTCACTTAGTCTCACATTTTGACATCATGATCTAAAATCTTGAGAGGTTTGGGGAAGGATATCAAAATATCATGAGGCTTTGTAATATTGTGAAACTCTGGCCATTATTTTGATGCCTACACAAGGTCCTAGGTCAGTGTTTCTCAACCTTAGCAACTTTAAGATATGTGGACTTCAACTCCCAGAATTTCCCAGCCAGAATCATGTTATCTGTGATCACATACGAAGTATTCTGTGCTAATGCCTATGGATCCATTTATGAGACAAGACCATCAAATAAGTGTAACTTAGTAACCATTACATATTGCTGTATTAAAACTCTTGGAGAGCAAGTATTCCTTATTTCAAGAATGTTTTTGAACAAGAAATTTAAAGCATTTCCCTATTTCTAGGAAAATTCATCACCCTGAACATTAACATTGCTTATTTTAGTGTAAAGTTGGACAAGCTTATTTTTAAAAACATGTTTTACTTATATGTGTGAATATGTAGACCCAAGTTAGGAAAAAAAAGCATCTTTTTTCAAAATTAGTATCCAAAGTAGTCTTTTAAAGAATAACAATGAGCCCAATAGAAGAGAATATATTTAGCTCAGGGTTGAACTGTGGAGTCCTTGGTGCTCTCTGAGCTTGGTTGTCTGCTTGCAGACATTTCATTACCCAACTAGGTAACATCATCAGTGCTAGTAACATCATCAGGAAGCATCATCAGGTAACATCAGGGAGCAAACCCCACACTCACTTGCACTGATGATGTTACCTGGTTGGGTAATGAAACGTCTGCAAGCAGACAACCAAGCTCAGAGAGCACTAAGGACTCCACAATAACAGTGATGTTCAGTGGGGGTGGGATGGGAAGTAAGGCTGGGGATTTTCCTCAGTATCAAGGTGTGTGTTTTTTTCTCTTTGGGAACATTCATAAATGGTTCATAAAAATGCATATGATTGCAATTGAATATACATGTAAAAAGCAACTATTTTATAAATGTTTTTATTAAATAGTCAACTTAGAATCTTTCTTTTAGTTAGATGAAATTGTCAGTATGTTTAAAAATAGAGAATCACTCTAAAGAAAACTAAATTGAATTCACCTAAAACTCCAGATTGTTAGAATGTACAAATGAAAGCTTTGGATAAGGAAGAAAAGAGCAAATTTCCAATGTCTCTCACCAATAGTCATTTTTTAATCTTATTGTGAACTTAAATGAAGCGCAAGGACCTGACTTGTCTTAACAGAGTCTGCAGATACACAGACCATACCTTTACTACTTAGCATTAGTGTTACCCAACTTGTCATACTGAACCCTCACTACACATTTAGAGAATGTGTACATGTATAATGCACATGTGTTTACAGTAATATCACCAGTTCATCTGTTAACTGGAAAAAGGTAATTAATGGGGCAATCCTATATTCCAAGGACTTTACCTTTCCAAAACTCTGTATTGATGCTTCTTATAAAAGCAGGTTGAAACCATGGCTTTTTCTACCGTAATCTTTAAATCAATCAATCAGAGTTACAAGTTGTCATGAACATTATTCCTTACTGGATTTATATCCCACCTTTTTACCATAGAAAAATGGTGCTCAAAATCAAAACAGTTTAAAAGACTTTACAACTGTAAACTTTAAAAGATCGTAGCTTTTACCATTTTTGCAGCCTTTCTGTATCTAATCTCCCCCTTTCACTTCCCCCCCCCTTCCCCTTGCTGCTGCTGCTTCTCTTATCAAGGACTATGAAAAAGCTCTGTTTTTCCCATGCAAGGCAGCAGAGCTGGTGAATGATTATGGAAAGGGCTGGAGTTTAAAGTACCGAGCAATGAGCCAGTTCTACATGGCCGTAGCCTATCGGAAGCTGGGGCGCTTGCCAGATGCTATGGAGTGCTGTGAGGTACAAGCGTGGCTCCTTGGCGGGGTGGGGGAGTCTACTGGGTAAAGTTAAAGAACTTTCCAGTTTGGGGTGGTATGTCAGTTGCGTCATTTTCTGAAGAAGGCAAATTTGGCCACAGTGAGCCATGTTTTTTAGACTACTGCAAGACACCAATTAGTTTCTGGTGTATGTTTTGTTGGCCATATTAGAGCCATCTTGCACAACTGCACCAGCTGCCAATTTCTTTTTATATACAACTCATTCATGGTTATAAAGCCCCAGTGTGGGGCAAAAAAATTGAAAGACAACTTTATCCCCTATAAACACCGGTACATACCACTATCAAAATATGCTATTTTTGTAGGAACACAGGTTCTTTTCTTTGGTAGATGAAAGTGGCTTGAACTGCAAAGGAACCCAATAAAACTCTGAAGCAGTGGTAAAGCATTCTGGCTTTTTGAGGAAGGTCCAAAGCTATTTGCATTCTGCATAACTTATCTCTTCCTTCAACCATTTATTTTGTTGAAACAATTTGGGAGAAGGGATGCTGTCTTTAATGCAGATTGGGAACAGGACAAGACCTCCTTTTCTTCAGTCAGATGCCTGTTTCTTAAAGCAGTCAGCATTTAGAACTTAGGATGCCAAAGAAGTCCAAATTGTGACTCTGCAAGCTTGTCTTACTAGGAGTCAATGAAGATTGCCCTTCAGCATGGAGATCGTCCTTTGCAAGCACAGTGCCTGCTCTGCTTTGCTGATATCCACCGCAGCCATGCAGATGTACAGGTATGACCCTCTCCTATGAAACAGGATGAGAAGGGCAGTATTGGATAGTGACTGACACCTTTGCTTACAACCCAGACAGCTTTTCCCCGCTATGATTCCTCCATGAGCATCATGACTGAGATTGGAAACCGTCTGGGACAAGTCCAGGTGCTACTTGGTGTGGCCAAGTGCTGGCTGATTCAAAAGGAACTTGACAAGGTCAGCAATAGGCTGTAGTACGAAACTGATTAGATTCATTTCCATTTTTATGAGCTACCAGGATGGGCTCCAAAATGAGTGGTGTTTTTTTTCTATGCACAGTCTTTCTGTCCACACAGTAAAATCAACACCTGGTGTGACACAGTTATCTCTAAACAAATAAATAAATAAATGGAGTTGTGCTGGGATTCATCAAGGACTGCCTTAATAAATATGGTTTGCTCACTGTGGTCTAAACATCTAGAAATGATCTATTGAAAGTTGCTTCCCCATAAGATGCGCTGTCCCCAGAGGTATACATGCTGCTTCCCCTCTGACATTGCAGAAGACACTGAAAACAATCCTTTATCAGCGGGCCTTAAGCCCAGAATGAGAAACTGTGGGCCACCCAGCTAGTTTTATGGCTTATGATTGTTTTAATGTGGGTGAGGAAGGGTTTTTTTCCTTAGGTTTTTTATCCCACCTTTATTATTTTTATAAATAACTCAAGGTGGGGAATATACCTAATACTCCTTCCTCCTCCTATTTTCCCCACAACAATAATCCTGTGAGGTGAGTTGGGCTGAGAGAGAGTGACTGGCCCAAAATCACCCAGCCAGCTTTCATTTTTATTAGGGTCATTAACTATGACTTGTACACTGTCCAGAGTCCACTGATAGAATGTATATAAATGTAAATATAAATAGTTAACGTATATTTTTGGTGCCTCCAAATCTTGACTCCTGGCAACTTCATGGACAGGTCTATGCAGTTTTCTTGGAAACATTGTGGAAGTGGTGTGTCATTATCTTCTTCCAGGATGTTTTTCAAGTTCCTGGTCTAGGGCTGAAAGTGACTCACAAAATCACCCATCTGGCTTCTATTCCTGTGAGAGGACTAGAACTCACGGTCTCCCTGCTCCTAGTCCAGTGCCTCTAATCACTACAACAAACTGGTTCTCACTTATGTATATGTATCTATGTATATATCTTTTTATAGAGTATATACATAAATAGTTTTGATTATGCACAGTATTTGGATATTATAAAATAAAGAGAGTAGATGTTTCCTAGTACTTCCTAGACTTCCAGGGATTAGGATAATGCAGTTCTTCCCATCTTGGCAGGTACTGAGTCTCATATCACAGATTCAAGCAACAAGTTCCTCAGAACCACCACATAATTCAGGATGCCATCATACATGCCTTGGCACCTCACCCTTGCCACTTATAAACACTTCATAGCACAGGGTCTGAAGTGAGGGGCCGCCTAGCCATGATAGTTTTTGCCTGTCCCATACAATTAGACCAAGTGGATATACTCCAAATTCCTTTGGTTAAAAAGTGTTATCTATCAGGACCCAGGAAGCATGCTTTTTTTGTTGTTGTAGCATTTGGTCTTTAGAACAGCATCCCCCTGCCCCAAGATTTGCATGGCTCCTACCCTGATGATGTTCAATGCCTCTGAAAACCTGGCTTTTCCTCCAGGCCTGGGGTTAGGATGAGTATCAAGCCCCTATAGGATTTTGTCTGTTTTTTTCTGGATGCACATGGCTTGTATTCTTATTGTTTTATTGTTGTATTATCTTTTAATGTTTGTAAGCTGCCCAGAGTCTTATGGCATTGGGTGGCCTCTAAATCAAATAAATATATGTTCTCCTTTCTACAGGCATTAGAAAGTATCGAGAGGGCTCATGAGCTGGCAGAGGGACTAAGAAACAAAGTAAGTTGTCCTGCATTTTTTTCACTACATTCATGATAAACCATCTGTTCTATTTAATGCGTGGGTATGTATGCATGTCATAATTCTGCCTGATAACAGGCCTCTGAGGTTTTTAAAATGTAATTACACAAGTATTATGCTGAATCAGTAATAACTTACTACTATCATGAGGAAGGGGTGGACAGTGGTGGCCCATATTTGTGTTCCAACCCTTTAGATATTGCTGAGGTTTCTATCAGAAAAACAGCTCTCCATGAGGGTTACATAGCAGAATGGAAAGGTAGTGCCAGATATTTTGAATCTGGGGAGGTTGGGCATCTCTTAATCTGGAATACCTGCAGCTCCTGACTTTTCTGAATGGCAGGGTGTTTAATTATGGCTTTGGAAAGATGATGGTAGAAAATACCACACCTTAACCCAAAGCTCCTCCCCCTGTTGAACCTGTGGTATTTTGGAGTATCAGGGATGTTCACACAAAATCAGGTCTCACACTGGGAAATCCAAACCCTAGGCATTCAATATTGCTAGCGTTATTCATCTGGAACTCTTCAGAAGGGAGTATTTTGCAGAGTATAGAATTAGATAAATATTAAAAAGAAGTGATTGCTGAATGTATAGGATAAAGTGGTCAATGGATGAAATCATCCATTTTTTCCTGGAGTGCTATAGCAATCCAAATAGGAATTGTAAGAAGAACAATTTGGGAAAAGGAGGCAACAGATGGCCAAAGAAAAGGAGGATCTGTCTGACAGTTGGCAAACTTCTGCTAAGTAAAATAAGAGGAAGAAGCATAAGGGGTGAAAAAAGAACATCACATTTCAAAAGCTTAAAAGACACAATGTTTTGGGTATTCAGGAAGTAGGACTGTGTTGGATCCATAAAGTGCCTCCTTTGTAATATCCTTTTCATGTGATTGTTTTTCTCCATCTTCTCTTTTATACAGCTTGGCCTGCTGAAGGTTCACTGCCTGTGTGAAGGGATCTATCGCACGAAGGGTCAGCAGAGGGAACTTCGTAATCATGTAGTGAAGTTCCATGAATGTGTTGAAGAAATGGAACTCTACTGTGGCATGTGTGGTGAATCCATTGGTGACCGCAACCACCAGCTCCAGGCATTGCCCTGCTCCCATGTCTTCCATTTAAAGTAAGGGGCAAAAGGGGTGAATGCAAACCATGTTGGAATAAGAGAAAGCAAAAATCTAAAGACAAAAAAGGGGGATGAAATTCCTCAATGGATGAAACACCAAAGTTCTGTAGTGCCATTCATGGTTTTAAAAATCCTTTCTACCACTCCATTGAAACAATTAACTCCTGAAGGCTTCCTATCTCTGAAGATTTTATCCTTGAAGCTGGGAGACTTTTCCCAAAATTGGTTTTTCATTTACTACTTAGACATTTCTCAAGAAAACATCATTTTATCAGGGTCTTAGCTGGCTTCTAATATCCTTACAATCCAATTTTAATGAGTTCTGATTTAGGCATACTATCTGTTTACTTAGAAGTAAATTTTCGTAGGATACTTACATCGTTCTGAATCTGGGGAACATGTATGAGAGTCAGACTCACAAAACTCATGACCCATCAAGCCAAAACACGGTATTGGCTGTGGCTAACAACTTGCCAGTGGCCCTGTTTATACTGCCTATCCAAGAATAGAAAAATCAGTTATATATTAAGCATGCAGCAGAATGTAACACTTGGTTAGAAGCTGCATTTAACTAGACATCACAAGTTGTCCAGTCCTGTGCTATGCAATGTGACTGAAAGTGTGTTGTAATTATTCCCTTTTTCTCTGGTGCTTTCTCATTCTCTGTCATTTATACATTAGAAAGCTGAGAGCTAGAAAAAAACAAGTTACTATAGGCAATATTATAGTCTCAGGGATGTTAACAAATGTGGCTTTCCATTTAAAACATGCACTTGAAGTAACTTTAATACTATAGCATGCACACTATATGCATATGTAGTATATGTATATATTACATACTATATACTATTCTGAGCTTTTCCCCAAGCACTGGCATTTTTGTTTCCTGCATCACTTGAAAGCTAAGAATGTTCAGGTTTTCAGAAATATTATCAGTAATAGTATTATTTATTACTAATAATAGTAATAGTAGTAATAATAATAGTAGTATTATTTATTACTATTTACATGTAATAAATACCCCTATACATTTCCTCTTCTGGGTGTAGAATCCATGGACATAAGAACTGAATTGGGTTGAGAGATAATCTGAGTGCTTTTCTGTATAGCAGAGCCAGTACAGAACAATAGTTAAGGTGTCCAACTGGACTCAGGGAGACATGGACTCAAGTCCATTAACTGTGGAGCTAATTGGATTCCTTTTGGCCAGTTCCCTTCCTCAGCAATACCTACCATGCAGGGCTCTTCTTAGGATAAAATAAGGGGAGACTTGCCATGTACACACACCAGCTTGAATTTCCTAAGAAAAGGCAGGATCTAAATGTAATATTGTTGTTATTACAACACCCTTCCTACGGTTGCATGCACTCAGCTGACAGAGTAGTCCCATTCCTTCTTGCAAACAAAACAGACGTTCTCATTTTCACTGGCACATCTTTGTACAAAATGAAGCCAGCCTGCTGCCCACTTTTGCTATTCAACTTGCTACATGCATGTTGCAAACAAAGCAAAATATAGAAGTGCCACAAATTGAACACTAATATTTCACTTGCCCACCCCCACCCCATAAAGCTCATGAACAAAGCAGGTAATTGGATCAATGTCTTATCTGGAAGCATCCAGAAAACAGTGATGTAACAGAAGTCAATTAGAGCTAGGTTTTTATTAAGAAACAGATTTTAAAATCTCAGTGGAAAGAGCAATTAAGCTGAGTAGAAGTAAATGTTTTCAGACTGTGAATAATTCAATCCCATCTTATTTATGAATATATGAATTGATAGAAAAAAGTTATTATTGCTGTTAATGAAACTGGTAATTAGGCAGACAAGTAAGAATATTGAAGTTTACCACATAGCAGCACCTAGGGCATATTATAGCACATGCTAGTGGAGTAAGGGAGGGTCTTGATTGATGATCATCTGACTTTGTGCCCTTTAACTGAATTTCCAGTGATGGTTCCCAATTCTCATCTGATTATTATTTGTAGAGGGGGGTCGACTGTGGCTTTATTTGTGCATACTTTGGTAGCTTCACACCTACATTGCTATTATAGTCACATGGCAGATGCCCCCAGGCCCTCTTTCTGTCCATTCATCTTAGTCCAGAACAGTACCATTCAGGTTGTTCTGGACCTTCCAGATGATTCTTGTGTCTCATTATAGCTCAGGGCTCTTTGCTGGCTCCCTATTCAAGCCAGAGTCCAGTTTAACTTCTGGTCTTTGTGTTTAGAGTTCTTGGGTGACAAGCCTGCCAGTATCAGTCTGTCTTTATTTCTCCTGACATTCCTGCCTGCTCCATATGTTCCTCTGAACAAGGCCTCGCTCCAGAGTTGTGGCCTCCAGGTTCCAGTTTTCAGGGGCCTGGCCTTGCAAACTCTCAGATCAGCTCCCTCCTTCCCTTTGTGAAAGTTTGATGGCTTTTAGAGAGGTTTTAAAACCCTTTTTATTTTAATAGTGAGTTAGCATACAGCCTGGTTATCTCACCCTATCTCCTTAGTTTTGGCAGTTCCTACTGTAGGTTAATACTTGTTTTAATTTAATTATAGATGTATACACACTCAGCCCTATTGTTTGAATATGTATGGTGGGTATGTTTCAGTTATTAATCTTTAATGGTTTGGCTATTAAGCTATGGAATAATTTTATTGGATGGACCTTTTAAATTACAGTAGGTTTTCATTTGTACTGTGCATAATAAATACTATGAATTGATAACCTGTGTTACCTATCAATGGAAGTAAATATATAGAATTGTAAAAGCAGAATGTAAATAGATTCCAAATCAACCTGTTTGGATTGAAAGAACTGCTTCAAACAAAATGCCTAAAATTGACAGTGAGAAATAACCTGTTGAGATTTAACTCTGCTACATCATGAGAAGTGATGGGGATGAGGCACGTTGGCAGATCAGATAGGTGATGAAGTACTATGTTTATAATTACGCAGAAGAACTAGAAAAATGTTGATTTATTTATCCTGCTTTTCTTTTTAAATGGAACACTCAACCTGAGTAAAGGAGTAGCTTGGACAGCCGTTTGCTGTCAAGGCCTACATTGCAAGGAAAATAGCAAATGAACTCATGGGTGAGTGCTTTTGGCAACCAGCGTCTGACAGTGAGGCTAACTTTAGAGTGCACTAAATAGCACTGCAAATATTCACA
Organism: Candoia aspera; assembly: GCF_035149785.1. Taxonomy (NCBI): domain Eukaryota; kingdom Metazoa; phylum Chordata; class Lepidosauria; order Squamata; family Candoiidae; genus Candoia; species Candoia aspera. The sequence goes on along the minus strand of NC_086153.1, from coordinate 273,079,646 downwards.
AACAAAATACTTCTGTGAACATGTTGGTTTGGCCATGACAAATAGTGAACAAGCATTTATAAAACACATATTGTTGCAAAGTTGCTCAGCCTTCTTCTGTAAAGAAAACATGATCTACAACAGTTCTGGAAAACTGCAAAGTGAAACAACTATTGCCTTTAAAATGAAGGTCAGACTTGTAGCAAAATGCTCTATGAAGAATGTTCATTACTTAACATGTTAATCATTGTCTGTTGAGAAAAATGAGTGAAGATTAATCCCATTTGGAAGGTCTAGTCCAGGGATAAGGAATCTTCAGCCCATTGTTGGATGTGGCCCCACAGAGACCCTGCCCTATATGAGGAGAAAGTTATGAACAGCCACTCTCTGCCTATCAGTACTGTATCATATTTTAATTCTCAGGAAAATGGGTAGCCACCTCACCATACAGGTGGCTTAACAGGTGGTCAGCAAGAGGATCAAGACATCACCTTAAGGAGCTTAAAGATAATTGGGTACTAGAGGATGTATCCAGCTGCCAGGTTTTCTGTCACCTAAACCAGTTACTCCTTCAGTAAATCTAGTTAAAGAAGATACTGTGAGAATCTTGATTTTGGTTGTAAATGGCTGCAGAGACATTAATTTTGGCAACACAACTACTCCCCTTAGGGACGGAGGTTAATTTCATGTCATTTACCTAGACCATGGCAACCAAACTACTGGGAACATCACTGACTACTGAACAGGTCACCAATGCCATATTTCAACACTAGCTACAGAAAAAAATGTGCAGATGTTTTGTGCTTGTAACATTTTGCAAACTGCCACCCTTTTTCCCAGGCTCTAAGGAAACTATAACATGTACAAGGAAAAAGTTGTGGTTCTCATTCTCTCTCTATCTCTCCAGAGAAAAATGACTGCCCTGAAGAGGGATTTTTGATCAGGCTTGTGAGCTGCCCAGAATCTCACAAAATGGATGGCATACAAATATTGTAAAATAAAATTAAATAAATATTGTAAAATTTTGTAAAAATAAATATTGTAAATAATAATATTAAATAATAATTAAATATTAAATAATAATCAATAATAAATTAATCAGTGATGGGGGCTTTGAGAAAGGGGAGCTGTTCTCCCTTAAGACCCCTCATAGAGATGTCCTGGAGTGCAATTGAGCCTCTCCAGGCCATATTATGTTCCCATCCTAGTTTAGCTGGTATATGGCTCCAGTGTTACTTTGTTAATTTTTATGTGGTGAGAAAATTTAATGCAAGAAAATGAATTGAATCCAGAGTGCTTTGTTACGAGGTCTCTTTGAAATCAGAACAAATTATTCATAATTCTAATCTTATTGCAATCAAAGACATCAAAATTCATCAAATTTTATTCTCCATTTCAACAGCACATATTGCTGAGCAAACATGCATAGATTTGTGCTAAAGAGCTGGGTTACACCCAGTTAGTTTGGGAACACATAGTGTAATGGATTGTGGAAGAGAGGAAGGAAAGTTCATTATTGCTCATATAACTATTAATTTTTAAAAATGTTTAAGTCTCTAAAAATCTCTAAAAGACCAAATGTTACAGCAATACTTATATATTATCCTCAAAGCACAAAAAAGCAAGTTAAAATGATGCTCATATTATTGGTTCCCTTCTTGAAGTAATCAGGTAATTGTAAAAATGAAACGGTTATCAATGAAGGGGTTTACAGGTAGTCCTTGCTTAATGACCATTTGTTTAGCGATGGTTCGGACTTACAATGGCACTGGAAAAAATGACTTGTGGCCAGTCATCGCATTTACGACTGCTGCAGTGTCCCCATAGTGACATGATCACGATTCAGGTGCTTGGCAACCAGTTCACATTTACGACTTTTACAGCATCCCGCAGTCACATGACCGCCATTTTTGACCTTCCCAGCCAGCTTCCAGCAAACAAAATCAATGGGGAACCGCGATTCGTTTAACTGTGGCTGCAAAAAAGGTAGTAAAATCTGGTCAAATTCACTTAATGACCACTTCGTTTAGCTACCAAAATCCCAGTCCCAATTGTGGTCACTAAGTGAGGACTACCTGTATTCAAATAATTTCAAACTACTGAAGTCCAATTAAATTATAATTGTTTCAATTATCATTGCATGTTTATTTTAATCATGTGTTTTAATTATACTTTTCTATGCTGTATTTCTTTCTAGGAACAGAAAGGCAAGATATCCTTAAAATATTAATATTAAGGAATATATTATGGTATTATTTAAAACACTCACTTCCATGAGAAATGCAGGAAGTCACAGCAGAAAAAGTTGTAACTTTCTCCATCAGGATTTGCAATACAAATTTGAACATTACTCAGACTCCTGCCTAAGATATCCCCTACTGTCTTTTCCACTGCAGGTGCCTGCGAACTAATGGAACACGAGGTTGCCCCAACTGCCGGCGCTCATCAGTTAAACCAGGGTTTGTGTGATCTGCTGATGAATTGATGACTTAAGAAAATTCATCCAGTAGGGGTGAAAAGGCAGACCACTGGAGCAGTTCTGTTACATGGTATGGAGATGAAACCCATCATATCGACATAAGATCTCCTGCAAAATTGGTGGAAAATGTGGACCTAGATCTTTGTCATGACATTTCACACATCTGATTTGTGAATGTCTTCCAGTTCTCTATCATCTCCTTTTTCAAAGCCAGTTACTACAACAAGCCACCTTTGTTCTTTCCAACAACTTGTTAGCTTGGCCTTCCACAATCTCAGTTTTATTTTAATTTTCTGCTTCTTTGGATAGCTTCCTTCAGGGCCAACTCTGACACTCATGCCCCACTTCTTTTTATTCATTCCTCATGGGAAACAAAATGATCCTGCCAACGTAATGCTGTTTCTTGGACTGGCACAGCATTGCTTTCTTGTAGGCATGGTGACGGCTACTCTTTTCCAGACATTGCTTGAATGTTACTTCAACTTAGCATTCTGACTGATATTCTTCATAATTTATATTGGTACCTAACAGCTGTTTATGCTTTAAAACAATTACTAAGCCATTTTTTTTTATTTGCAAAGAACATTTCCCAACTCGATGCTCTCCAAATGAGTTCCAGAATTTCCAGGTAACATGGGAATTCTGGGAGTCAAAGTCCAAATTGTCTGGAGGAAGCCAGATTGGGGAAGCTAATATGTCAGATTCAAGAGACTGTGATGTCCCACCTGCCTCTCAGCAATGTGCCTCTGTTTGTATGTCTCTGTTTTCAGTGTACAGATGTATCCTTGGGGTTCTTCTGAAAGTATCTGATACTCTTGGTTTGCTTATGTTTTTTCACAGAACATTCAATTTCTGTTATGGGACTGAAAAAAAAATGCTTCAATAAGTCCCAGGGAAAGTTTCTTGCATTGTATTCCGTTTCCATCGTCTTGTAATGTTATATAGGCAGTGATCGGTCCAGTCATGGAATTGTCAGCAATATATTTATACTTTCTATAAACTGTTTATACTGGAATAAATAAAGGCCATAGCCTGTAAGTCAGTGTTTCCTCTTTATCTTTTTAAAACTGCGAAAAGAAAAAAAGATTTATATCGACTAAGTAATATATGTGTTACTAGTAACTGTCACCCTGATCAAAAATACAATATCATAACATTCTGTGGAGACGCTATTTTAGGAGTGTGGGAAGAACATTATAAGAAATTCTAAATGTTGGTTGTGGGGGATATATCATGGTTTGTTTCTTAGTCTGGAATGAGTAGTCTGCAGACATTAAAGATAAGGCTCTTTGCAACAATTTTGATTTTTGTTGCCATCTCACTAGTCTAGCTCAGTTCAGCTCATTTTAGTTTTGATAATAATTTGGACTGGTGGGTGGAAAGAAAGATGAAAAACATTCTTGTTTCCATACAATATGGCAAGCTTTGTCTTATTCCTTTGTATTGCTATACAGAAATTCACTGAAAAACATCTTACTGAAAGCACATTTTAAAATCCAAGGTCTACTCTATCATGATGTTACATAAGGAAATAAAGGTGAGACCTTGAAAATGGTCTCTATACAATCAGCAAAACTAAATTCTTACCTTTGCTTATCATGTTGTCCCAAATAAATATTTCTCTAAGTCCTAAGTGGAACTATGCTTGGGATTGCACTATACCAGGAAAACAAATGGAAAATCTTTTTTTTTTCTATCATAATTGCAATGAAAGACTAGTAAACAAGTAGACTTGGGGCACACAAAAGGAAATTTGTTTCATAACTAAGATTTTGTCCTAACAGTCAGAAATCACGCTGAGACGAGGAGTAGGTCTCTAGTGTTTATTACTGCTACATAAAACAGAATCCTAACAAACTGAAGAAGCATGGGAAAAACCCAGACAGATAAACCACAAAAGTTAAGGCGGGTCTGATCTGTGTCTCTTTGAATGGCTGCTTAATTCCTCAGTACTACGCATGCGTTTTCCCCCCTGGATAGAGGCCCCTTCCAGCTCGCCATCAGTACTCATGACAGATTTACCTGTAATGATACAGATTTCCAAGTAATTTATACAAACTTTCTAGTTTGTTTTCTACTTGCATATGTTATGTCAATAAGGCAGTTTTGAGAGGACAACCACAGTAGTAGAAATACCCACACCGTTCTTTCTCATGTCCATATCTCATTCAGGAAAAGAGTCCAGCTGAACCCAAAGAGAAGCATGGATGGCAGTACAGTAGACAGCAGCCAATTCCTTTTACAGGGTGAGGCTACTTTCAAGGGACCTCTCTGGATGTAAGTGGGAGGAGAAATGTTTGGCTGCTGCATTGGAGAAGACAATGGGAAGTCGAGAGAAGTAGTAGTACATAAGGCTGTAGCCTGGGGGTAAAGGGGCTGTGAAGAAGTGGTGAGGTCCAGGGTGGTAGATTCAACAACATAGCAATTTGGTAGTGAAGAGGGGAAGAGTCGCTGGTGAAGAACTTTGACTGTGGAATGCCTAAAAGGATGCCAGCCAAGCCATCATGGAGACCCTGGGAGTGCTGGCCATCTGGAAGATGGCCCAAAAGCACTGTCAGAAAAGGGCCAAGGATGGATGCTTGGGTGCCCAGGGCATCATCAAGACAAAGGCAGGTTTAGAAGCCACGGAGCGCTAGGGAGCCAGAATTGGTCAGAGAACTAGGTGTTGGAGGGATGCAGGCAGAATTCAAGAGGCCAGGTGTTGGAGGAAGGAGTGTGGGAAGAAGACATCAGTGGGGGCTCAAGGGAAGGAAGGGGTTGAATGCCAATGTAAGGGAAATAAGAATGTAGAAGTATGAAATAAAAGCATAAACAAATTCAACCAACTGGGATATAAAGGTCAAAGATGTTCATAGAAGAGAAAAAAGTAAGAATTACAGCTTTAGAAGGGATTACAAATCTAAGAGAATAAAGAAAGAGTTAATAAACTAGGTAAAAGTAAGCTGTAGGTCTGATAAATTAAGCGACGGCATTACTGCAGGGAAATTAAGATAGCAATAAGACTATAGCAGAGAAACGAAGTATAGACATCAAAAATACAAAATTATATTTTTTAGTATAAAGAACAAATGTATGAAAGATGATAGAGAAAGTACGAGCCATGGAGTGAGAGAAAAGTAATGATTAAAGTGTAGCTGAAAAAATACAGTAAAAGTTCAAAGTTTTACTTGGCAGGCTCTTGTCAGTTTGTTGGAAATCCATCCTACTGTGGTTGAGTTGTGGATGAAGATCTTTTAACATTTATAAAGCCACCAGGTTCACTCAACACCAAACTGCCCCTAATAAATAAACTCACTCTTCTACTTCTGATTCTTGATGTCTAAGAATACACAATTACCATTATTGAGAGAGAGAGAGAGAGACCAGAATTCAGCCCCCGCCCATAGAAAGCTTTGCTTCCTTCCTGATGAGCCACCATCTTTGTTTTGCCTAGGTTTGTACCATCCCTGAACCTACAACACCCTTAGTAAGGCTCCCTGATCATGATATAGAGAGCGCAGTCACTTGCAAAAACGTTCTAGTGTATTTTCTAGTTCCATATGTAGGCAGCCATTTTGTTCATTGGACCTGACCATTTTTTTATTACTACTGATGCAATACAATAGAAAAGCAGGTAATGTGCACTAACTGTTCATTCTTTAAGGGAAACACAGTCCCTAATGGGAAATGCATTGATTTTGTGTTATATCTTCAATAAGGAAATTAATGTATTCTTTACATGTCTCCAATTCTGTAAGCAGTAGCAATTCTAAGATAAAACTACCAGATTTTGTGATGTTTCTCACCTAATTAAACAGCTGAAAAGTACTGTATAGAAAACACAGATACCAGTCTAGCGTTCTCCAGATTTATTGGGACTACAGCTCCCAAGACTACTAAAAATACAAGCTTTCTTGATATAGTTCTGTGAAAACATATTTACCCCTCTTATCTGAACTTTCCAGATTTTTGCATGCCTTTGCCACTAAATGCTATCAGCTTCATGTCGACCCTACCGATATAAAAAGGGAATCCGAGTGAACGAAGTTTGGTACTTCTTTCATATATTGCATGAAGTCATCAAATGTGTGATATGCCCATGTGACAGAGTAATCATCCCTTTAGATTCAATAATTAGTTGCATCGTCTTCAGTGGAATAACTGCAACCAGATTCTTCCTGTAATTAGTAATCTTTCCTATACATGCCTGACTTTATCATTCACTACCTCCTATACCAAGTAATAGAAAATTGTTAGTAGTATATATGACCTTGCTCACAGAAAATGTTGGTGGAGAAGGAGATAGTGATCGCAAACAAACTTCTGATACATTTCATAGTGATGAACTGTACCTGAGGAAGGAATCAGTGATTTCAAACAAACTTCTATAGAATTCAGTGTTATGAGTCCCATGATGCAGATGGGCGTGGGAACCTTAACAGTGTGTCATGATTCATCTACAATGGGCGATAGCCTGAGCAGACCTTGCAATGCCTATGCTGTGAATGACCTGCCTGCATTTGCAAGATCGTAGCCTCCCTGCGCTTCTAAATGCCAAACAGCATCTGAGTCTGAATATAGACATCTCTCAGGCATGAGCTTTAACTAAGGAGACCCTCCAGCCTCTCTCTTTTGTAGAGGAAGTGCTTCGTTTTTTTTAAAACTGAAGGCAAAACTCTGGGGGAACAGAACAAACTGTTGTGCCTGAGCTGGGAAAACAAGTGGCAACTATCATCTCTCCCAAAGCTCTGATAAACAGCAAGAATTACCCCACAGAAGCTGTTTTAACTTCTATTTCTTTTGCTGCATCAGTCTAACATTCTTTGTATCTCCGTACAATGGTGTTTTATGACAGCCTGGAATTGTACATTAGGTATGTTCTTGTATTCTCCTTTTTAACATTTTTTGTTGTTGTTTACTCATTCAGTCGCTTCCAACTCTTCGTGACTTCATGGACCAGTCCACACCAGAGCTTCCTGTCAGTCATCTTATTAACATCTTATAATAACCCTAATACTTAGGATGGGAGAATCTATTGCTTACAATAGACCAGCGCCACCTTGTGATCTACTGGGAGCATTAGATTTTTTAGTGGATTTTTTAAAAAACCAAGTTATATCTACCTCCTCCAGTATCAAAGGCTTTGTATTTTAAGGTGAAAATAAGGTTTTATGGTTTACTTTTTTAAACTTTTTAATTTTATCTCTGGTAAGATTGCTCTAACTCACAAAAGTGGGGAATGGGTGAAACCTCTAGTTACACGTCTTCACGCTATAATGCCAAGAGATTCCATTACAGGAGTTATTTCGTTTTTACCCTTTCATTGCCAGTAAGGCATTGCAGTGATAAGGACCCACTCCCTCCTCTGAAGTTAAGGGAGGAGAGGCTTCCTGGAGATAATGGTGGTAACCGGAACTCCCAAGCCAGGGAGGCAGAGAAGGGTGTGCGGCCTCAGAGGTCTTCTGCGGCGCTCTTCCCGCTGTGTTGCTGCAACTTATTCCATCTTGTGCGTCTGTGTGAAATACATGTGTCCAATCAGCAAAGTTGATACCACAAAACATTTCTTGGCTTTGAAGGCGTCATAAACAGATTCTGATTTATGCTGCAACAGCTATCTGTTCGGTCATTTAATAAGACAACAAGCAACGCCAAATTAAATTGAGGGTATTCTTAGTCTAAGTCAATGTTTTGCAACTTTGAGTTGTGTGGACTTCAAACTCCCAGAATTCCCCAGCTAGCCTCCCAACCCCTTTCGTAAAGGAATATATTTAATAAACGTTCCACTTGGTTATGGAAGGAAAGAAATTAAAAACTATGATTCAAATTGCAGAACTCACTGAAGGTGCATCGTCATGCCCGTGGTCCCCTCACATGGATCTCAGGGCATGCTGTTTTCCCCGTGCACCGCGAAAACCGGCATGTGTGACTCGGTATTATTTTTATCTATTGACTCAAGTCGGGCTTCCGCTCCCGCCCCTGACTAAGATGGCGGCATCAGCGCCGCGGAACTGAGAAAACGCCATCACTCAGCAAATTTGGGCGTGATCACGTAATCAGGAAAACTGCCGTAGTTCGGCAGATTCGACAGTTAGGTCAAACTAACTAACTACCGAAAAGGGCGACGAAGGCCAACGTGGTGACGGGGTTCACCGAAAGCCGTTGGTTTTCACGGCAGAGAAGATCGCCGTTGACACGTTTTTTGTCCGGCGTGTGGAATCGGCTGCCCAGAACGCAAAGGTCAGGTGTTCTTCTGAGGAAAAATGGCGTCAGTCTGGGATGAGGCGGAGGTAAATGAAGCCAGGGACGGGATTCTTGCCGACAGCGAGGGGCCGGTGGGCAGTAATAGCAGTAGTGTGATCGGGGCTTGCAGAAGTTCCCTAAGGAAGTGCCCTGGCTGGGAAGGGCCGCGATTGGCAGAGCCTCCGTGTTGCCTTTAGCCATGACTGGGTATTTTTTTCTAGGATGGCATCGGGGAAGAGGTGCTGAAGATGTCCACGGAAGAGATCGTCCAGCGTACCCGCCTGCTGGATAGTGAGATCAAGGTAGGCTTAGCTGGGGTTCCCGCCCTTGGGGGCATGGGCTTAAAGTTTCCTTTCTTGCCAAGGTGCCTACAAATTGTATGGTGTCTTTGCGATTCGGGGCGTCTGAGAGTTTAATTTTTTTCCCACTGCAAGGCTACACTTAGCATGCCTTTCTTTTGTCCTGCTTTTGTAGAGAGAATGCTGACAGTGAAAAGCGAATGTTTTAAAAACAGACTGAAACAAAAGCGTTCACAGCGGCTCTTTAAAAGTGGCCAGCCGCAGCCCCCCTGAATCTCTAGGGCAATGTTTCTTAACCTTGGCAACTTTAAGATGTGTAGACTTCAACTCCTAGAATATCCCAGCCAGCGTGCTGTCTGGAGAATTCTGAGAGTTGAAGTCCACACATCTTAAGTTGCCAACGTGGAGAAACACTGCTCTACAGCAAGCCAGCTGGGCTCTTGTTCTGTAATCATGGTGCTAGTTCTTAAGCAGGTTTATTTGAGAGAAAGAGTGTCTTAATTACAGCTTGATTACAGGCAGATTTAGGCTTTAAAGAGTAAGGCTGCAGGGAGGTAAGCAATAGCATGTAGCCCAGGTGAGAGAGCAAAAGATTCAGTCTGGTAAGTGATAGAAATGGCAACTAGGAGATGGCCTGACCCTCCTGGAGGTAGCCAAGAGATATGAAGGCAGATTGGAGAGCTTCTCTCTCCAGCTTACCTCTGGTGTGGCCCCTGCTGTAATTTGAGAGCTCTTTTGCACACTAGCTATTGTTGGGCCACACCATGGTCTCTAGAAAACTGCATTAGGATTATGGCAGGCCTGCACAACTCCTAGACGAGAAAGGGCCACATTGATAAATTAAAAATAATTGCTGGCTGCAAAGGAATAACTGGTGCACCAGTCAGCTATTTGGTGGCTAGCGAAAGGGGAGCAGCGCTGGAGCTGGTGGTGGCAGTGAGGTTTGGAAGCACTCAGCAGCCCGTTTCTCAGGGCAGCACCAGATTTATTACTTTTTAAAAGTGCTTGGTGGGCCGTGTGTTGTGCAGGCCTGGATTATGGGTTGCACATCTCTGGTGTGATCTGTGCTCTACTGTTTAAAAGTCAGCCTTGCAACCCAATTCTAAATTTGTTCACTGAGCAAACAGGTACAAAGCTTAAGTTGGCTCATGGAAAGTTGACCCATTTTGGTGTGTCCCTACAAGCTGTGTCTCCTGTCTTTAGGCTACATTGTACGTGTGTTGTGGGTATGGAATAAAATGGCCTTTATTTTGTATTGCCCTTATTATCACATAAATGTATGATAGCCATATACTGCTCCTCATGCAGTTTTCACAGGGTGCACCACATTTTTAAGATAATTGCTGATTCAGTTTCTCCTGAGAGAGTGATTTCTACAAAACTGATTACCTCTGTTAAGACTAAGTAATTTTGCTGTTTCCTTTTCTCTTTGGTTCATTTAGTTCCTAGCATTTTCCCCATTTTCATTGCCTCTTCTTCCAGATTTTCAGGGAATAACTCTAATGATTATTTTTTAAAAATAATTGCTCTGGGTTTTCAGATCATGAAGAGTGAAGTACTGAGAGTAACTCATGAGCTACAAGCAATGAAAGACAAGATCAAAGAAAACAGCGAAAAGATCAAAGTGAATAAAACTCTGCCGTACCTTGTGTCCAATGTCATAGAGGTATGTTTCTTATAGTAAAATATATAGCCTATAGTATCTATGAGTATTTATAATTTTTGTGTGAGTAGATTCCTGCAGAAAAGAATAGGAAATGGGGCAGGCAAAGACAGGATTATTATAACTTGGTCCTTTTTAATCATCTGACTTGATATTCTTTCTTGGTATGATTTCTCAGCAGCAGTCCACAACACACTTGTGAAAGGGTATAATGAACCTTATTTCAGAGTAAACATGAATAGATCTGTGCCGTTTATATTTCCCTGTGATAACGGGAAAGACAAGCACACAGATAAATCCACAGTGCTTGGCAAAAACAGCAGTATGCAGTTTTTTCTGTTTTTAAATTGTTCCTTATTTGTTATTACTGTATTATCAATTATTCTGAGGACTCTTTGGCTCAGTAGGCTAGTATTAATAGGCTAAGTGATTTGTGATTGTTCTTTGGTTGTCCTTATTCATTTCAAATATTTTTACATTTGTTTTTTTAGGATAAAATTTTCTCCAGGCAGGTTGTATGGTAAATACAGTACAGTAATAAGCATCAGGATTATTAAAATTAGGATGACAGTATAAGGAACATTCCACGCAAAATAATGATTACAATCAAATCATCGGGAATCCTGTTTTTAAAAAAGGAAGTCAGGAAAATGTTGGGAGAAATGATTCTTGAGGCATTCCATGGGATGACAGTTGACGATAAATTGCAGATACATGAGTCAAATTCATTTCCTTCTATCTTGCTAACCTGGCTGTTTTCAGAGATAGGCAAAAGATTCCATTGTATATCTTGCAGTACAAGTAGGCTGGTATAGGTGAAGTTGATTCTGTAAGCATCCCTCTTTCAGGAAGTAACAGGATTACTGGTATAATTTGGTTCTCAGGTTAAAATAAGCAATCTGATACCTGATACCAGCTAGAATATGTAATGATAACTAGATTATTTTATTTATTTATAGTTTATTTATCCACATTTCAGTAAGGTCCCTGCTTTCCTCAACAAAAATAGCCGTCACTTTTTGAGTGGTGGGTTTGTGACGTTTTGAAGGCCTTGCGGAAGGACTCTGGCGTTAGTGCTGACTAAATGTCTAGTGCCTTCTTCCACTGCTGTGTATAACTAGTATGTATAAGACAGGAATACAGGTTGTGATAGCATTATATGCTTGACCAATAAGCTGTGTGACTGATGATCTATTTGCTTCTTTAGCTGCTGGATGTTGATCCCAATGACCAGGAAGAAGATGGAGCAAACATTGACCTTGATTCACAAAGGAAGGGCAAGTGCGCTGTCATCAAAACCTCTACTCGACAGGTGAAAGCAGCAGGATAGCAAAGTGCTTTTAATTATACAAATGTATGAAGTTGGCTTATATTGAGTAAGATTCAGCTCAATATGGACTATTACTTTTGGCACTGGCTCTCAACAATGTGTGCTGCTTGACATCCTTTTCACTAAAGATGCCTAGAATTGAATATAACTTCTTGAAGTTGGGAAAAATAGTTGAGTGATGGTCCTATATAGTTTGATTCTGTGAATCTTGTGACAATCAAAATTAATCTTCTCCAACTGGATGCCCTCCAGATATGCAGACTTTCAACTTCCACATTTCTCAATAACAGCCATGCTTGAGAATTCTGAAGTTGTTCACGTATGTAGAGGAAGTCCAGCTTGGAAAAGGCTGGTCAGGATCATGGTGCAATCTGTTAAGAGCCTGCCTTTTTCATGTTCCCACTCAAGGATGTGTTTAAAATGTGTGAATTCAGGCATTTTTGAGATTGAGTTTTTAAAGTGAAATGTTCTTCTGCTTTGGTTTCTGTCATGGTTTTAAGATTGTATGCTAGATGTAGAATATGTTTTAATCCTTTTGTGCCTCTTTGCATAAAAAGGCAGAATATGCATGTTGAAGTAAATAATATAATTAAGATAAACTATTTTGTTCTTAACAAGTATCTGCAATTTCAACCTAAGATATCCTACATCTAAAGTAAAAATCACTGATGGTTCACAAAATGAGATATGTGAACAATTCTGATAAGGTTTAGGTCAAGCTGAGAACATTTTTGTTGCCTTTTATTCATCAGACATACTTTCTGCCTGTGATTGGGTTAGTAGATGCTGAAAAGCTAAAGCCTGGAGATCTAGTGGTGAGTAGTTACTATGTTAGGTAAGAATGAATAACCAAACATACTTTGTTTTTTAAAAACAAAGCAACTCCATAGATAACCCCAACTCTCCCATGACTTTCACAATATTTGTGAAAGTTTATAATATACAAATAATATTCAATATTGGTAAGTTTGGTTGTTAATTCCAGTTAATCCTTATGACTATGCAGTATTTATTCAATCCTTAGTAGGCCTCTCTTACAATGTGGTTGGGAAGTATTTTATGCTGATCAGTAGTTTTGTCTGTGGCAGATAAATGAATTCAGAGTACAAATGCCTATGGTTCTTTAACAGAAGAACAGCCTAATATTGTTTTAATGGTATATTAACTTATTTTCTCTAAACCTGAATCTTGGTGTATTTAATTTCTGCTGTAGTTTAAATTACCATTCTGTATTGTCACCATCTACCACTATTGCTTTTCTCCATCTCAGAGCTGTTTAGTGCCTTAAAATAACAAAGAGCTTACTTCTTCTTTCTTATTTTAATAGAATAAATTAAATTGATACAGCAGTGCTCATCACATTTAATGTTCTGAAATAATAGCTTTAAGGGCAAATTTAATGTATCCTAAGTACTGAGAATAATTATTTTTGTCCTTTTTTTCCTCCCCTGCTTTTTCATGTTACTATGCAGTGAATCTGTTTCATTTATAATAATAGTAGAGGTAGATTTCTCTCCTCCACCCTCCAATAACTGCATGAGTTGGGTATGAGAAAAATGGGGTGGGGGGGAGAGGTAGAATTAAAAAGAGCCACTGTGTGGATTTCTTTCTGCAGGGAGTGAACAAAGACTCCTACCTGATTCTGGAAACCTTGCCTACAGAATACGACTCAAGGGTGAAAGCCATGGAAGTGGATGAGAGACCTACAGAACAGTACAGTGATATTGGAGGGCTAGATAAACAAATCCAAGAGGTAACAAAATCTTACTAATTCCATTTCTTTGGCTTAATGTGTACACAGCATTGAAAACATTTTAGGTGCTTTATAAATGTTGACCTGTCCTGGAATCAAGGTTATTGAGCCAGTGGGGATTCAGCAGTTAAGAAAATGGTTTCATTTACCTCTTTTTGTGTTTACAGCTGGTAGAAGCTATTGTTCTGCCAATGAATCATAAAGAGAAATTTGAAAACCTGGGTATCCAACCTCCTAAAGGGGTGCTTATGTATGGGCCTCCAGGAACAGGAAAGACTCTCTTGGCCAGAGCTTGTGCTGCACAGACAAAGGTAAGACCAATATGCTTGCTGATGGCTTCTCAGAATTTAGGGAATGCCTCAGTCTTTTCTTATTGTACTGACAAGGAGCCCATTCTCCTAACTGTATGACAAGGAGAGGTTGTACTGACAAGGAGCCCATTCCCCTAATTTTTATTTAGTATTTACACAATTCTGTTTCTTTGATAGGTTTTTAATAGCTCTGTTGTGGTCTTTGAAAATTTATTTTCTGCATTTCTCTTGGAGTTTGTGTTGTTGTGTGTGTGTGATCCTGAGGATCAAGAGTGGAATTTCAGAAGAGCTTTGCCATTGAGAGAGAGATCAAAAAATCACGCCAGCAACTTCAACAAATATAAACTGTATTTACAAAACAGAGAGTAAAAGCATTTTTACAGTTCTGCCTCTCTCCACACAGGGAGATAAAACTTTTTTCAAGCGGGACACAGAAGCTGCATCTGAATAGCAAAAGAAGCAGGAGCAGGAGAGAGAGAGCACTGAGGGAACAAAAGATTCACCTTTATCTAGGCTACTGACAATTAGTTACCATAGTAACTATTAGCATATCAATTTGGAAGACAAAGGATTGACTTCTTGACCCAGCCAACACTCAGACTTTTTGGCTCCAGCAAGAAAAACTACACCCACTAGAACTGTTCGCTTGTTATGCTTCTTAAATCCTATACTATATAAAAAATGAAATAACAACACTTTGGTCTCCAACACTTTAAAAGGGGTATGGAGAAGCTGAAGTGGGTTTAGAGGAGAGATATCAAGATGATAAGGAGCCTAGAAACCAAGCTCTGTGGTTAAAGTGGTTCCTTTAAAGTGGTTAAAGGAACTGGGCATGATTACTTGCAGAAGAGAAGAGTAAAGGGGTAGGTGTTAGCCATCAACAAAGGACATGTGCCAAAAAAAAAAATACCGGCCTGTTTTCTGTTTGAATTGAAAGCAAGACAGGAACCAACCTGAGAATATTAGGAGGACTTTCTTTATAGTTAGACCTATTAAGCAATCAAAAGATTTGCTTAGAATAGTGGTAGACTCCCTCTTGCTGTACATTTTCATTTGGGAGCTGAATGGTCACTTGTGATTTAGTGATTCCCACATTGAACATGGGGCAGAACTAGATTGCTCCTACGTTCTGTAATTCTAGATTGCAAAATGCTATCTTTAATATCACTTCTGTTGCTGACCAGAGTACTACACTATGGCAGAACATTCAGAGTATACACATGTCTCTTGTCTTTTTTTTTTAGGCTACATTCTTGAAGCTAGCTGGTCCACAGTTGGTGCAGATGTTTATTGGTGATGGAGCCAAGTTGGTCCGAGATGCCTTTGCATTGGCCAAGGAGAAAGCACCTTCTATCATTTTTATTGATGAACTTGATGCCATTGGCACAAAGAGGTAAGAGCTGGATTTTCAGTCTACAAGTTCTGTGTTAGAGCCAGCATTCTTCACATGTTCCAAGTATGGCAATGGTGTTTCTCTGGAGATTGGTTCTTAATTAGTATGACCCTGACTCTTCAAGAATATATATTGTGCTTTTTTTTTTTTGCTCTAACCTAGAACTAGCATGTGGTAGGGAACAAATTTCAGAGGATTATGTATGCTATATGCTGGCTGCTGTAATAGTAGGACTGGGCAATAATTGGGAGATTCTTTGTTTATAAAATGCAGTGTGAGATTTGTAGTAAAGTCCTGCAGTTTGGAGTGCCCCTGTTGAATAGCCACCTCTTATGACCCATTACAAGACAGTCCATTCCGTTACTGCCATATTCATTTTTAATCAGTCAGCGTTCTATGGCTTCGAACATGTTCAAACCACATTGGGATGTTTTTGGACTTCTTTCTCACTTAGCTTCTTTCCCTTCAATTTATATTATACTTCTGCAATTCTTAGGGTTTCCTCTAGCCTGCTAGTATATTCTCTTGTGTAGGTTCTATCATTTTGGAGTCACACAAAGACAATGAGTTCCTTATTAGTATATAATGTCATAGCAAATTACATCTTTTATGAGCAGTAGATACATATCTCTAAACCCATGCAAATTTGTTTTTGAGGAAATGGGTCTTATAATGCATAAGTTGGACATGTGTAAATCAAAGAATGCTGTTGATCAGGAAAGCAGCTAATCAAGGAATAATTTTCCTCTTTAAAAATCAAGCTTGTAGCTTAGAAGTTCTCTTAGATCCCATCTTATTTCTGGTTTGCTTATGGTGGCTGAGGCCAGGTGTGTTTTTGCACAGTTCTGTCTTAAACACCAGGTGTGTCTGCTCCTGGGTAAGTCAGATCCACCTTGGTGTTGAATGCTTTATAGGCTAGAAAACTGCAGTGTCATATATGTGGGACACACTTTAGTAAGGCTCTATAGATTTCAGTTTGTTCAGAATTGTTAGCCAGGTGGATGGTTATCCCTGGGAGCATGTGATTCCTGTTTTATAATAGCTGCTTTATAAAGACTCTTTTGGCTTCCAGCCCATTTCTAGGCACCAATTGAAGTGCTGATGGATACTTTTGAACATTCTTAATATCTGGTTCCAAGATATTTGAAAAAGCTTAGTTTCCTGCATGCTTCTTAATGTATTCTTTCTGTTTGTCCTGATGATGGCTGAGATGAGGCTACATGAGAGAGGGCCAAATCACTTTTATCTTGAGGAGCTTCTTTAGCTCTTTTTTCTTGGCTTTTCACTGCAGGGATCTGTCATGTAGGTTTGAAGCTGCTTTTAGTATCTCTTTTTAAAATGGGTTTTATTGGTTGTTGATCTTTGCTGCTCTCTTCAAATTTGGTATGTTTTAATGCTCTAGGATGGAAGAGCAGCATACAGAAAGGGACTGAAGCAATTAAGAGCCATTTCATTTTGCCCTCTGTTCTACAGCAGTACAACATGGAAATTGAGATACATGGCCCCTTGTAACATCTCTTTTGAGGTGGAGGAAGGCAATATTATTTTTTTTAACTTTTTTTTAACTTTACTTTTTTTCCTTATAGTTGCCAAGTATAATTCTAAAGGTACATTGGCAACAAGTTGTGCAAAATTAACTCTATTTAGCCCAGTGGATACCAACTAAAGAACAAAACTCTATGACCTCAGCTAGCTCATTTCATGGAAGGCACAATAGATTAAATCCCCTGCCTCAGTTGGTCTATTAATGCTGGTATAGGAAAAACAATGTTTACATAATAACATGTTATGCTAAGCCATAGGAGAATGATTTTTCATTGATTATTACTTCATCAAAGTAATGTTTTAATTAAGTCTGTACATATCTATGAAAAGGTAGAAAGAAGATTTCTACAGAAAATGGGTAATAAAAAAGAAAAGTTTGCTTTTCCCACCAGATTTGACAGTGAAAAAGCTGGTGATCGTGAAGTACAGAGGACCATGTTGGAACTGCTTAATCAGCTTGATGGGTTTCAACCCAACACACAAGTCAAGGTAACGTTTTGCCCCTTTGTTAATATGGGAAGCAGTTCTGTGACCAAATAATATTTGTAAGCAGAGATTATAGAGTCGCTTTAGAAATCAGATTGGTAACAGAGCTCAAGGTTTTTAATGGCTTTGAGTCATTATTTTTAAAACATTTTTACTAGCCTCTGAACTGCAGAATGAACAGGGCTAGAACATTGACCTTTTTTTGTAGAGAGGGGGCTTGTTTGAAGTGAAAACCAGTACTATATCAGTATTTGACCTCGGGGCTACACGCAAGCTTTGGGCTGCCCACACCCATTGCAATAATTTATTAATCTTGGGATATAGAATCTGTGTCTGCACAACTATAGAGTGATGTTCTTTATCCAGGTAATTGCTGCAACCAACCGTGTTGATATCCTAGATCCTGCTTTACTACGCTCAGGGCGGCTAGACCGCAAGATTGAATTCCCAATGCCCAATGAAGAGGCCAGAGCCAGGATTATGCAGATCCATTCACGCAAAATGAATGTCAGGTATTAAAGAAGGGGAAAGTAATTTGAATGAAGTTGGCTGAACTATGAATTAGGAAATCATTTTTACTCAGTGCAGGCCATAATTAAGTAGTTGCTGACAGTATGCCATTAACTAAAAACCAGTACACTATTTCAGACTCTTAGCTATTTTGTGAAAAGCAAGTTTCTAATCCGTATGACTGTGAAGGTTGTTTGTGTGAGTTATATCTAATAAAACCTGAGGAGCCACAGCAGAGTTTGAATATTATTTTCAATGGTTAGGTCGGGCCTTTATTTCTTGTCCTTCTCTGTATCTAGGAAAATGAGAACAAAGTATGTGGAATGAAATAGAGCAAATTGGTATGGTTTATATGGATTGAACAGTTTGGATTATGTTCAGCATTAAGTTTTACATCTTTCCTGTGGAGTTTTTTGTTTAAAAAAATTGAACTCCTTTCTCTGCAGTCCTGACGTGAATTACGAAGAGCTGGCACGATGCACAGATGACTTCAATGGGGCACAGTGCAAGGCTGTGTGTGTGGAAGCGGTAAGTAGGTTTGGCCAGTTTCCATTGGAAGTCAATTTTTTTCCTAACTGCTGAACTTAGGAGTTGTAGTGTCTTAAGTTAGCTATATTGCATGTTTGCTGAATTCTTTTTTCCCCCCTTCTTGGGTCAGGGGATGATTGCCCTCCGGCATGGAGCAACGGAGCTTACCCATGAAGATTACATGGAAGGAATTTTGGAGGTGCAGGCCAAGAAAAAAGCCAATCTGCAATATTATGCCTGATTTTTGCTCCTAAATTGGATATTGAAGCCTTGTGCAAAGGCCAATGTCATAACATTTGCAACTGAATTGTGTGAACTCCTTTCACTCATGAGAAAAATAAATTAATAAAAAGTGTTTCCTCTGACTGAGGCTGCTGTTGTATATGGTTGGAGATGGAGAACAAATGTTAATTCTGTGGGATATTCATGTATATGAAGCATCTCTCATTAATCTCTCAAAACACCAACATGAGCCCAACCCACCCAGACTTGTTATCTCTTGCTTTTGTGCTTGAATCTTTGGTAAGCTTTCACAATTTGTCTTTAGTTGTTAACAATCAGTGCTTCAGTTCTTGCCTATGTACATTTTGAAGGCACCTATACAGCATTTTGACTAAAGACAGATCCTTTACACAATTCAGTACAAAGTTACTGTATATTTCTTTGACTTAAAGAACCAAGATCACTTCGACTCTGAGGTAAAAAAAAAATTTAGGCTGGAGGTGAACATAGCCAGAACAAAAATGAACAATTGGATTTAAATTAGATTTAGCCACCAGATATTGAATAGTTTTTCTCTCGCAGGGAAATAAATCAACTTGGCAGCAATATTTGGAAAGCTTTTGTTGGGAAAGTGGAAGTTGAAAATGTCTGCTCGTTACAGACATAAGATCACTGCTGCGTTGGGCCAAAGGCCTAGCTAGTCCTTCATAGCTGGAATAGCTTTCTTCCATTCTTGCTACCTAGCAGCTAGTATTTCAGCTGATCTTGAGAGTAGCGTAGAATATGTTTGCTAGTGTTATCCTCCCATTTGCTCCATCCTTTTTTGTCTAATGTATTCCACTGTGGACATTACACTTTTAATCTAAACCCTTCCTCCCTCTTCTGTTATTGCTTGATTACTCAGTTGTCTTTGGTGGGGAACTCAAACAATTTTTGAAGTTCAAGTATACAATATATATTGGATCATGCTTGTTAATGCGCTCAGAAAAGTGTACTGAGACAGGATTTTGCCCTTGCAGTTGGTAATTCTTCAACAAAATTTGTTCTAGATACTTGATAATTTTAATAATACTTTCCAGTGATTTATTCAAAATAACTGGTCTGTAATGTCCTATATCCCCTTTCAGTCTCTTTTTAAAATTATAATTACATTGTCCATTTCCCAGTCCCTGGGGAAAAGCTGTCAATTTTAGGAAGATTGTGTTTTAAGAGGCCTTGAGGTAGATGCCATCTGGAACTAGAGATGTATCTATTTTTCTCCCAGGACCAAAACTTTCTCCTTTGTTACCCTGTTTGCCTCAGGCCTGAAAAAGCAAATTGATACCTGAGCATCCTCCTCCGTAAAGACTGGTGCAGAGAATTAATTGGGCTTCTCTGCAGTTTCTTTGACCACACTTAGTGCCCTTGTCCAAGGCTCAAATCATTTTTGTAGCTGGTTTCCTGCTTTGAATATATATTTAAGGATTTTTAATTGTTTACCTTAATGTTATTTGCTATATACACATTGACATCTTTCATGCATCTTTTATTATCTTTTTGTTGTTAAAGGATGTATTCTTTTTTCCCCTCAATTGCACTAGTCTTCCACTTGGACCAGAGTTTCTTTATTCTTTGAGGGAAATTTCTTAACTCTAATGTCATCTCTGATGTGACTTGATAACTCATCCTGTTACTATATTCTCTTGGATTTGGTAGCACTTTTTCAGATTTGAGGTACAATATACATTCTAACATCTGTTATGTTTTTTAAAAATAATATTCAGCATTCTAGAGAGACTTGACCCTCTTGATTCTTCCTTTTCCTTAGACAAGTGATCTCATTTTTCTTTAAAAAGTTTTTTTAAAAAATCAAATGCAATGCATTGACCAGCTCCTGCTTTTGCAAACATTTGTAATAGCACTGTGGTACTCTTTCCTATCAGTTCAGTCATATTTACATCTTTGACAAGACCCTAGTACTTCCTAAGTCTAAAATCACTTTTTCTATGGTATAATCTCATTCATACATTCATTCATTCATTCATTCATTCATATATATATATATATATATATAAAAATAAAATAAAATAAAATAAAAATAAATGTTTTTGTCATGGCTGGAACATCTGTTTTTATAGTATAATTTACAGGTGCCTGTTGAATTTCATTGCCCATCTGAAAATCACTCCAAGCATCATTAATCAGAAAAGCATCTTAGTGTTAAATTTGTTTTGGGGCCTCTTATACATAACAATTCTATAAGTCTACCCAATATGAAAATGCTGATTTGTTGGAACGTATGCTATCATATGTAGGGTGACAGCTTCCCAGTATACCCTTCTCATCTTTTGCTGTAGCACCCATTGTTTTGGAAAACTCTCTTCCTATAGCACTATGGTTGTCTCCATTCCACTATGTACTGTAGTTTTTATTCAACTATATTCCTAGCATCAGGTTGTCCCTGACTCTTCAGTCTCTGTAGGCCCCACCAATCAATCTCAGCATTTTTAGATCAACTCACTTGACCTCCAGGAATGAATGTGTTCCATGAAAGCCCTTACACTCACTGATAGTCATTTGGTGTAACACACTGAATGGCCTCCAGTGTATTACAATAAATCATTATCAGTTCCTGCTCCCCTTCTGTTCACCTGTTATGTTGGCTACTTACTTGATCAGTAGACTACAGGTTTGCATAGCTGGTCAGATAAATTATATAAAATATCAAGAGGGGAAGAAAAGTCAACAGCCCCAACTTCCTTATTCTGCTGCCAAACTGGCCCTGATACCGAACGCCTGTTTATGTTGAGATTTGGTCACCAGGACTGATACGTTTCATCATATGGTGCTTCCTTATCGTTGTAGAGATACTAAATATTATGTAACAGTATTTCTCTTGCAGCTATAACATGTAAAAGAAATCTAAAGGGAAAGAATTTCTCTCCTTTTAATGTAACCAAGCCTTTTAATTCAATGCCTCTTGAAATGTACAACTTCCATTTAAAAATCACACTTGCCATGAATACATTAACTTTAGCACTGATTAATTAATTACATGCCACTTCAAAATACAATAACAGCCCTTCAACAAAGGCTTCTGTGCAGTCTTTGGGGGAGACAGTAAAGAAATACAATGAGGAAAGACCAGGGCTTCCCTTCAGCACCATTGTTGATGTTCCTGAGTTAGGCTCAGCTTGATAATCATCTGTATACTGTGGATCCCTGTTATGAGTTCTGCCTCCTTTTGTGTTACGAGAGGACATACGTTTTTCAGGGTCTGTGCTCCTTTTCCAAAACAAAGTTTCTTCTATATTCTGGAAGGATTGAAAATGGACTGCAAATTGTAAGTTGCCTTTTACAGCAGCTACGTGATTTGAAGAGTGGGCCTGGCTCACTTGTTCGCTTCATCTGTGATTTCTTCCTTGCAAATGAACATAGTGCTCTAACCGGATCAACAAGACTTGTTGCAAGGGCGTAAGGGACCAGATCAGGTTTGTGCAATCCTGAACTGATTCATGAGAATGATCACTTCTACAGTTTAGGTGACTACATCATTGCAACCTGCCCCCTTGTGGAAATATTCTTGGAAGGGTCTGAAGTCTATTATGCACTTTGCTGCAAGGTACTTAAGTGCATATTTGACTTCCAGAACTAACAAGATAAAGATACTGAACAGCCTGGGTTGAGAATATTTCCCTCTCTGTCTGAATGTTTAAAGCCTTCCTCCAGACCAAGGACTGCTTCAGGTAGTAGACTAATTCCAGCATTGGATCTCTGCTGAAAAAGAGAATCAGTATTGAGACTGAGCGGATTTCTCCTTGGCCTTCACTTCTAATTGACCTTCCAGTTCTTGGAAATAAAACTCCTTGGCATCAAACAGAATTGACACTGGCTTCTGCTCCTAAGAAAAATCTGATGCCATTTAAACGATCAATGGGTCTAATAGCACCACAAGCCTATTTAACAGAAACTCTTGTAGAAAAAACAGGAATAAGAATTAAAGAATTAACCCGATGGTTGATTTGAATCAGAAACAGGCAGACGGGAGAATCTTGGGGTGGCGTTCCTCCATGACTTGGCCGAAGCAATAGAGCCCCTTAGTTCCAACCTGGTTTGCAGATCTCCAATGTCCACATTGCATTCTGGTAATGGGCGGTGGGCTAGTGGGAGTCGTTGGTATTCTCCGCGTCACACAGCTCCATTTTCCTGTCTGGGTTTCTGTACAACAGTCCGAGGGGTATTGAGAGAGGGAGCGAGGGTGCACAAGAACCCTGCTAGCAGTGTCAGTCCCAGGCCGCCCCAAGCGCAGAACATGGACCAGCCATAGCCATGGCTGATGTCCTCTGGTAATCCATAAACGTACCGAGGGTAGCGAGACAGCTCAAAATTTATCCCAGCCACACACGTGCAAAGGGAAATGATGCAGCAAGTGCCTGAGGAGGAGGAGAGAGAAAGGATGTGTAACATCTTCCCTGCCAAAGGCAGAATCAGACATGTTTCTTTTTTCTTTTAGTCTTTCTTCAATCTTTTTCAATCTTCTTGTATTTTACCTTTATGTTGAAACCTCAATAAAGTTTATATAAAAAAGAATCAGGCATGTGAAGCTGCCAGCTTTTATCTCTGCCAGCGGGGTAAAAATACAGAAATGAAATACTTCCTTGTACAGACAGTTTCCTGATTTTTCCTCAGGCTCATTACTCTGATTCCTGCCCCTTCCTCGGCATGCAGCCGTCTCAACTGACCGAGTGCTTTTACAGCTGTTCTGGCCTCTTTGACCTTTACATTTTGAATACTTGTCTGCAAGGAGATCCACAGAATATAGTCCAAAAAGTCAAGATGGCGGTTGTGATGGTGCAGTGGAAGCTCACCCATTTTTTGTGTGTGTTGCACATGCAGTGGGCATAAAAAAAAAAAGCAGGTGGAGCCTCAATCACACTGTTGTGCCCACCATCTTGACTTTTCAGACCATATCCTGTGGACACCCTCCTTGTCTGAACTCTTCCATCAGCTGTCTTTCCTTTAAAGTTGCACTGCATGCTAATCTTGCCACACAAAGAGCTGCACTGCAATATACTGCAGTAAAAACACTGCAATGTTCAGATTGTAGAACAGTGTTTCTTAACCTTGGCCACATTAAGCTGTGTGGAATTCCCCAGCCAGGGAATTCTGGGAGTTGAACTCCACACAGCTTAAAGTGGCCAAGGTTGAGAAACACTGCTTTAGAGGATGGTTCCTGGGGTTACCCTAAAGCTTGCAAGGTGAGAGACTGAGCATATGACTACACTGTTTCCTTACATCTCTAGAAGTAGCAGCTTCATTAAAAGCCACCAACTTCTGTGCCATTTAGCAATCAAAATGTTAGAAATAAGGAAGGGAGGGACACAGTTTTTGTGGTGTCGTTCTCTTATCTTGGTAAATAGCCATCACTCCTGTATCTCCTCAGTAGATTTCTCATGAAAATACTAGCTAGTAGTAGCATCTGTTGCCATCAGTCCCATGTATTTTTGGTCATCTAAAACACCATTGTTGTTTAAGAAATATTCCTACACTTTGATGTTGTTTGTAAGGCCTGTAATGTGCTTTATACATAAACAATTTTGTTCCAACCTGAAGTGCATGTGATCCGTTTCTAATTTTGCTATAAACCAATCGACACAGGCGAATTATCTGGTGGTTTGATTGTTTTCTTTGTAATCATGGTGTCTTCCCTGCCAGGTAAGTTAGTAGAATACTGCACTGCTTCTTGGTTTCTCCTGAAAGGTTTAACCATCCGATCCCATCAATATGAAAACTGGTATAATGGATGGAAGGAAGAGTGTTCAGTTTACTTGCATCTGTTCTCTTCCTTTTGAGCTGTCAACTCTAACTGCCCCCCACTCCGTAGCTGTGCTTTTAACAACCCACAGATTGCACTGTTCATATTATAGTAGTGAATTAGTCACTAAACTAGTGACTATTGATAAGTATAAAATATAATTTTGATTTCTTTTCTTTTCTTAGTTTGTATTTTTAGTTTGTTTGGAGTTGTCTCTTTTCTAATTTTATTTTTTTAGATTAAAGATTATTTTGTTAATTATGTATGCATAAAATAAATAAATTAAATGGAGAAAAATTAAATTCTAAAAAAACCCTCAGATTAGCAACAATGAGCAAATCACAGAAGTCTTTCTAAAAGGGTTTGAAGTGTGAGTTAATACAAAGGAGAGGCAGTAAGAGCAGACTTTTTAACCAGTACTTAAATAAGTTAGTCTTACCTTCTGGCTATAATTCTGCAATATAATTTGTCTTCATGCTAGGGGAAGATTATTCATGTATTAATTCCTGCCTCTTTAACTGCAGCTTAAAGCACAGCCATAGGGGAGTGTTGAAAAGCTAACAGCCCTTACTGAAATGGAGACAGGAAACAAATTATTTCACAGAAGTAATCTGTTCAGTTGATGCAGAAAATTTGCAGCTGTGGTTTCACTGAAAAGTGGCCATTCAACACTTGCCTCTAGGCTTCCACAGAAAACCCCGTGCCCCCTAAGTCTTCCTGCAAACTATGACATAGCTCTGAAAGTTTGCTTTAGAGACAGGCAATGGGTGGGCTCCATATGTTGTTCCACTGCATCCTTCAAACTAGCTATGCTAGCAAGGGCTAGCAAGAGTCATGGTTCAGTGATATCTGCAGAGTTAAACAATGCCCATGCGTAATCTTTATGGGGAGGAAAACCGTGCATCTGGCAAAGAAGCCAGCAGCATTACTCTCTTCGAATCCCCGAATCAAACTTGTGCTGGATTTCTACAAATTTAACTGGCATGCCAAGTTTAGGTTACAGCCTATTAGCTGAACACCATTATTTTGTTCATTCATTCATCTGAAAACTCTCCAAGCATTTTGAAGTTGAGTGGATACAAATAATGGCATTCTCTGTTCAAAGTTCTTTTATCTATGAACTCAATTCCTCTGTTAAGGCATGGATTCGTTGCATATAATGCATAATACAAATGCCAGTATCACATTCAAAAGTATTTTGAACAAAAATAATAATTAAAAAACTCACCTCCCATAAGGAAGAGCAGTCCAGCTACATATTGCATGAGCTCATGCTGTTTACAGCAGCCCAGCATGCCAATGATCCATCCAAAGAGGATTATGGACACTGCCATTCCAATGAAGCCAGCTGTCATTCTCCGCAGGTCTGAGGGGAGGCGTTGTTGGTGCATGAAAGGAAGAAGAGGGAGAACACCCACAGAGAGTTAGTTGGGCAACTGTAGAGCAGCCTTTTCGAAGCTGGCACCCTCCAGCTGTATGTGGACTACAATTCCAGCTTGCTAGATCTGATAAGAGTTCTAAGTCCAGACCAATGTGGAAAAGACTGCTCTAGAGATCTGCAACATGGGTTCACTTTAGGGCAGGAGATTTGTGAATTTTGAGACCTCTATAAAGCAATTAAGAAAGCAAACCAAGCAAAGCCTTAGGACTTCCAACAAGTATAAAGTCTCTTTCATAACTGAATCTTGCCAACAGGAAGGGACTAGCTGTGTAAACCTGCTCCATTGAAAATATTCTGTTTGTTAGTTAGTGTTGTTCTGTTTTTCTGGGATCATCCATGACTCTACGGATAGGCAGTTTCCTTGAATGTACAAGCAATCGTGCTGCCTTGTAGCTCAGTGTAGCACAATGCAATACAGTGCAATCAGGCAGTGAATATGGGATCATCAGTGATTAGTTGCAGAGGGCATTACGTTATGATGTAATCCTGCCACAGTCTCAATCTGGTTGCCTCTTGACAAGGAGTTCAAGAAGGTAAACAGACCAGGCAAATGGGAGTGGAAAAAGAAATGGCTAATAAGTGATCAAGAGTGTAGCAGTGAAGGCATGGGGGAATTGCTAACTAAGGTCCTCCAGTCTTATGCTCTCCACATATACTGGATTTCAGCTACCATAATGGAGTTGCAGTCCAACACTGGGGGGCAACAGGTTGGAGCAACATCTACCTCTGAATTAAGGTAGATGATCTTTCCCCTCAAACTTGAGTTCTAAGTGATTTTCTGATCGTGCCTCCATTGCTTCCTTGGCAAAAATATAAAAATGGATTGCCTAGTCAGGGGTAGAGTTATATTTTTTTTTCATTTTTTTCATTTTTTTTTTGAGAGGCAAGTGTTGCAGCAGGTAAAGTTGTGCCAACCAAATGGACAGGGCCAGAATTCTGGTTTCTTTCCTTGGGAGAGGGAGAATTTCTCTTTTAACCATGTGCGTTAAGGCTATTTTAGAGCTTACTTAACCATTTCTATGGGCTTCCTACTGCAAAATAGCAGGAAACTGTGCAAGTGTAATCAAATTAGGCTCTAGGGCTGCAAAAATGTTTTGGAAGGGCTGCATGAGATCATGAGGGCCTCAGGTTGCCCTTCTTGGTATAAGGTATAAATTAACGCAAAGTGATGATCCCAGAGAAATAAGCTCTTGAACATTGTATAATGAGCGCTGTAGGGGTATATCTGGCTTAAAAGTCAGGAACACCTGAGCAAAAACATGCAAGGTTCTTCTTGCAGCTTGGAGGCCAGAGTGAAATATGGGCCATAACTCCCTCCAAACTGCTTTAACCCTGCTGGGGAAAGGTGACTGCAGAACAGGTAGATTTGCTTCATCTGGATAAGCAACTGATGGTGATGGTGTTTTCACTGCTTCCATTATATGGTTAAGAACTGTAATTCCCTAGAATCATCTTTTCAGGTTTTTGTCTTCTGGCCCTTCTGGATGCAAACATGCACATTTTCAGACATCTAAGAGTAACATATATTTATTTCAGTCCTCTTCAACTAAACTAATCGGAAATTCCAGGAAGAAATCTGGAAAGAAAGGTGGTAAATGGCTGATTTAGTTCCTTGCTTCTGAAAGAATCCAGACTATTCCAAGGCAAGCAACTTGTTCCATTTATATTCACTTTCTTCTTGCATTCAAATGCTAAATATGTAAGCAAAACAGCAGACCATTCTTGAGCAAACATGGAGCATACTTGCTTTTGACACACATGAAAAGCTAATATGCCTGTTAGAAGAATATACCTCTCCTTGATGTGCTAGCTTTCATATGTATCTTTCTCTACAGAAACAAAGCATACTCGCACACACACACACACACACCCTTCTCACCCCTATGGGTGGTATGTATCTTCCTCAACCTTGGGTCCTCTACCAGAGGCCTGGGAGTTTGAGGGTCCAGTGCAGTATCTTAGCTGTTCCTAGTGTTGCACTCTTCTGGACAGAGACCTTTGATGCTGTTCCTGGGATCTGCTGGAGCCACTCTCCCAGCTTAGGAGTCACAGCCCCGAGTGCCCCTACCACCACTGGGATCACTTTGGCCTTCACTTTCCACATCCTCTCTAGTTCCTCTTTCAGGCCCTGGTACTTCTCCAGCTTCTCATACTCCTTCTTCCTGATGTTGCTATCACTTGGCACCACTACATCTATCACCACTGCTGTTTTCTGGTCCTTGTCTACTACCATGATGTCTGTTTGATTGGCCATTACCTGCCTGTCCCTCTGGATTTGGAAGTCCCACAAGATCTTAGCTCTGTTATCTCCATGACCTTCTGTGGAATCTCCCATCTGGACTTGGGGGGCGGGGTCTAGCCCATACACTGTGCAGATGTTCCCGTAAACAATGCCAGCTACTTGGTTGTGCCATTCAGTGTATGCTGTTCCTGCCTGCATCTTACACCCTGCCACTATGTGTTGGACTGTCTCTGAGGCACAGTCTGCACCTTGGGTCTGTCTAGTGTGGTAGACCCCTGCTTCTGTGGACCTGCTGCTTAGTGCCTGTTCTTGTGCTGCTATGATCAGTGCCTAAATACTGTCTCTTAGTCCAGCCCTTTCCAGCCACTGGTAGGATTTCCCAGTGTCAGCCAGCTCAGCTATCTGTCAATGGTACATCCCATGCAGGATCTTATCTTGCCATGGCACTTCCTCTGCTTGATCTTCCTCCCATGTCTGCTGCTGTCTCAGGCATTCTCTCAGGAGCTCATCTTTGGGTGCCATCTTACTGATGTACTCCTGGATGCTCTGGATATTGTTCAGGACAGTGGCTTTGACACTCACCAGACCGAGAGATATATATCTCTTGAGATATATATCACAAGACAAGATATATATATATAGAGGGAGAGGGAGAGGGAGAAGGAGAAGGAGAGAGGAAGTCCTAGGAGGGACCTGAGGATCATTCTCGCAAATAGCCAGTTGGTTCTGATAAATTTAATACTCCCATCAAGTCCCCCAATGGGAGGAGATGGGCGGGGACAAATCAAACAAACAAACAAATAAAGCACATACAAGGATGTGCTTGGGACACTTACGGAGGGCATGCCATTCATCCTGGCGGATGGTATTAGTAACATTAATAGGCAGGTTGCGTGGCAGGGAAGATGAAGTGTAGTGATATTTCACAGCTGTGCAACGTTGAATGACTCCTGCAAAAGACAAATGCAGTGTGCAGTTGGGGATTCTATAGCTGAACAAAGGCATTGGTAATGCTGTTTTCCCCTTACTGCCTATAAATCACATTAAACCGCTTCTGTAACTGAGAAATTGAATTACTAATCAAGAAGTTACTGATTAGACTCATCCCCATGCTGAACCATTATTTGTTTTAATTTTAGTTTCTTAAATTAGTTGTAATGTCCAGTTTCATTACTTATTATCAAGCCACAGTGATTCAGCAGTATATAATACAGAACCAAACAAACCGCATTATTGTTACATTATCTGAACTCAGTCAGTAAGTATTTTTAGTATTCAGGGGTGTTCTATACACACGAAGCTGCTGTTGCTATTATGCCGCTATATCACATAAAGAGGAACTACTGATATGCAATTGGCTAGTCTGTTGGTTGTGGGTACATTGATAACAATAAAGAGGATGTCTGCTACAGAAGAAAAGAGCAGAAATTTAAAGAAGCATTTGAATTAATATTGTGATTTCACTCTCGGGCACTCTTGAATGGAGGTGAATTGTCTACTGTGTGACTCAAGACATTTTTCTATTAAATCTGCCCACAAATGGCCTTTTAAAAGTTATTTTGCTCTAGATAATCATTAGAAAGCCAAACCACAGAACTGGCAATGCATGATTCTATTACTAATCACATAATTTCAATACATTATGCCACCCAGCTTTCCCCTTAGCTCAATCTTCACTGGCTTTGGTAAGTCAAAGAGGATTCAAGCATCAAAAATTCTGGCACTTATGAATTAATTCCTTAAATTCGTCTTCCCAGCATTGTTTCTGATTGATTTACCATCGTTTGCTTCAGTTACAACACAAGAAAAGATTATGTTTACTGGTCTGCTGCTAGGGCTGCGCAAAGACCTCTGACCTGCTTCAAAACTCAGATCCAGAAACAATCTGACCCTTGGTTTCAACCTGGAATCACGTGCTCCAACTCTTACCTGGTTCCAAAGCATGATTCTTATGTGAATCATGAGATGTCAGATCTAATGTAGCCTTTGCAAACTTGGAAAAATATATGTTTAATGAACATTAAACAAATGGTATTACTTTTTCTCAGTTGTTAGAGAGTGATGAAAATCAATAAAAAGCATAATTGCATTGCTCCTACATTTCTCTTTGTTTAAATGTGTAAAAATTAATCTTTGCTGGCTTTTTATAAAGGGAAATTGTGATAGAAAATAGATGTATTATATGTGAATAAGTGGCCTTTCCAAATATGATTGAATTCCTGGTGGTGGTGGTGAAGTATTTGTATTAAATGTACTTCAGCAGTACTTATCAGAATGGTAGCAAGACTGTAACCCAGACCCCTTTCCATGCACACATAATGCAGCCCCATCACAAGAGTCATAAGCCTCAATTTCATCAGGCTGGAATCCAAATCACAGAATCCTAAAGTTGGAAAAGGCCTTTGTACTGTTGAGTCTTTCAGTGCAGGGATCCAAATTAAAGCATCGGGATAGCTAGCTGTCTAGCCTCTGCTTGGGAAAAGAAAATGACATGTTGTCAGTTTCTGAAATCACCCAGTTGTTCACACTGGGGCTCCTTCTACCATGCTGTTCCTCCCTGTTTGGGTTATTTTCCTGTAGCTAACTTAAAGAAGACTCCTACATGGCTTCTTGAATATTTTTATAGTGTTCAGTCAGTGGTAACAAAGGTACTTTTCTACTGATACTTGATTTCTTTTAAAATGCTACTTCAGCAGCATCCAGTGTCATCTTCAACTAGGCCAAAATGATGACACATGCATGCTGACATCATCACACAAGGGCCACTTGCATTTTTGCATCCCACTATCTGACTTATGTGTTTAAGTCATAGCATTTGTGTGATGATGCCATATACTTCATTTATCTCGCTCATCCCCCGAGGGATGCCCATCTGCTATTTAACTAATGTCTTTAATTTCTTCATTTTGTGGAGTCCTTGCTGCTCTCTGAACTTGGTTGTTTGCTTGCAGATGTTTCATTACCCAACTAGGTAACATCATCAGTGCTAGTTTCTTCATTTTAGTTACCTTTCTGAAACTTCTTTGCAATTCTGGTGGTCTGAATTTCAAATAGTAACTAAACATGACATTGTGCTTGTGTATAAGAGAGAGATTAGTCTGGCTCCTACTGTTGTTAGGAACAATGTCCTACTTTGTCCCTTCCCCATCTGTGCAGAAAGAAGTAATAGCACTTTTGACAGCCTGTCTCTCTATCTTTCAAATTACAAGTTCTGAATAAAAGCAGAAACACATTCTGTGTTTCAAAGGAAAACAACTCACTGCTCTGGTGCTCTTTTTGATTGGCTTCAACTAAGTCAGGATACAGGACCTCAACGCAGAAATCTACCGTATACCCTTCCTTCTCTCCATGTTTGGTCCTGAATTGCAGTCTTCGTGTTGAGTTTTTCAAGTCAGAAATGCAACAGAGTCATTTGCCATCAGATGTGGCACACTTAGGACATCACCTCATGCTGAGGACCCTTTTTCCTTTAAAGCCATGGTTTCCTATTTGTGATACAAGGACCACTGGTGCTCTGGTGGTCCCTGGTGCAAATGTCAAAATAAAAATAAGTTGTCAAAAATTATCAATATCTTGTGAGATTGTTTTCTTATTCAAAACTTGAAGAGATTTTAGGTGGACACACCAATATCTCATGAGGTTTGGCAACTTGGCATAGTTTCTGCCATTTTGCTTTTAAAAAATAAGTATTTCTTTTATTATTTAATTGGGGACAATCTGCAGATGCTACTGGGGATATCACCTACTGTATGTTATCTGCAATGTTGACTCTTGGGGTATATGGTAGGCCTTAAATCTTCCAGTGTTGACGCAGTGATCTCTATAAAAGAAAAGCTGGGAATCACTGCCTTATGAATTAAATTCTGGATCCGTAACTTTAGCAGAGAGGCTGATGCTGAAATGAGACGGAGCAGTAACACATATGAGATGGCTCTGTCCTGTGGTTTCTCAATGCTGGGAAAGATCATTACCCATAGGAACCTGGGGCTAAAAATAAATATAACGTTCCCAGAACACTGAGAGGATACTTCACAATTGCATAGTACCTTATCTTATCACAACAAGACATGGATTAATCAATGCTCTCCACCAAACCTATCATTTTATAGTATCAGGAAAGCAAACCCAGCCCACTCAACATAAAACTATCCTTGCTCAATGTGTATTATACATTATAAATATCATATGCCTGTCAACTTCTTTGATAGGCTGATACCCACATTGATGTCTAGCTTAGTGTGAAGGGATGTCACTTATGGCATTCTCTTAAACTGCACACTTGGGGAATGTGGAAATGTTACTGATTCTGACCCAGACTCTTCGTCCCTTGGTCATTTGTCTTACCTTAGCTTGTCTTTTAACATTAAGTCTGTGTTTATGGAATTGATATCAGTCAGAGAAATGTGACCTCTTTGACCCAAGAGCCACAGTGTTTGAGTGGCAAGTGGCAGGGCAGAGTGTGTCTCTAAGTAAGAGAGAGAGAGAGACTAAAACTGATTAATTTTAAAATTTAAATGCAATTAAATTTAATATTCTTCCCATATATTTAATGATTTTCCCCTCCTGTCCTGTTTTAATTGATTCATTCATTTGCTGGGACTTCTATGCTACACCAATCCAACAGGACTGTTAAAAAGTATAAATTGGTCGTTACTACCAGAGGGTTCTGGGGGTTTCACCCAAGGAACCATCTTCAGTTCTGGGGCTTCAGATCGTGGTCCCTTGATGGCAACCAAAATTCAATAGCAGTGATTATTAATTTAAAAATTAACTCTTTTGAGTTGTAACGTAAGAGTGAAGTTTGCCAACAGTGTGCCATTTTTTTTAAAAGGTGCCTCAGCCAGCAGAAGTGGGCTTATTTTATGTCATTCAGGAAGCTGCTTCCCTTATGCCTACTGTGAGCAATGTATTGTGGTCAGTGCTGTGTCTTAAAAGATCAGGCAGGGAAACTATAAAGAAGCAAAAGCCCAGAGGTGAGACAAAAATCGTGAGGTCAGGAGCCTACTCTACTGGATATGGACATGGGTCCATACACTCTCCCCCTGCTGAAAAGCCATAGTGACAAAAGTGATGTGAAGTTGTATTGGGAGGAGTGATTCTGAAGGCATGCCAACCTCGTAGGCTGGCAGCCTCCAAAATCTATTACACAAAATGGAAGTCACAATCCAAAACAGAGGTGAGCTTAAGATGCTGGATTTAATGGGCTTATACACACCTAATGTTATATCAGATTTTGGCTTTATTATCCAATATATGCATTAGCTTTGGGAGAGTCACAAGGGAGAGATGGAATTTAGAAAGCAACCAACAGAATTGGTTTTAAATTCCTTGGGCATCATTGGTGGAAACAGAAAGCCTTTAGATGGGAGGGGGGCCTATCAGCGAGAAGGAAATATTATGCAGGAAAATACCAATTAATAAAATGAAATAAATGAATTGCCTCTCAGTGGATAAAATCAGCATGGAAACTTAATAAAGACAGAAGATGCATCTGTGTGAGGATTAAATGCAGGAGAGCAGCTGATTGTTTTATAATGGATTCTGGATTCTGGAAACTGGATGCTGCAGCTTTACTTTTGCTACAAAGGTAGGAACAGGAGATTCTCAACTTTGCTTAGCACTGCAGGGCTTAACAAAGGCGATGTTTGACAGGTCCCTTTCCCAAAGCTGACAACTGAAAAGTATGCAGAGGGGAACAGGAAAGGGGAAACAGAGGCAGGAATAACTTGCAGAAATACCTGTAAAATAGTCTTGTATTTGTTTCCAAACCTTCAGGAAGAGGTGAATTTTGAAAATGGATTCTAGGGATGCATTTGGGGGTGGCCGTTCCAAATTTAAAGGGAAGCAAGGGAGAGACCAGGAGTTTAAGCCTTAGGCACCGAGCCAGCTGGGTGTCCCTGGGCCAGTCCCTCTCTCTCAGCCTGAGGAAGAAGGAGGCAAGGGCAAACCACTTCTGAAATCATGCCAAGAAAGCTGCAGGGACTTGTCTAGGCAGTCGCCAGGAATCAAGACTGACTGGAAGGTAGAATGAATGAATGAATGAATGAATGAAAGAAAGAAAGAAAGAAAGAAAGAATATATGACTTCTTTACAACTATGATCAAAGTTTTCTGGAACTGGAACTCTTTTCAAACAATCATCTTTGGACAAGCTTACCAAACTGGAGCATGCAGGAGGTTCTGTGGCAGAATGTAATCATACCTTGTCCTGCTCTTTCGCTGATGCCATGTTAGAAGCACTTTGCCCCACCTATTTCAATGTAATCGGACAGAGTGTCCTACACCAATCCCAGATAGAATGACACTCCCTCCAGCATCTGTCCCAGCACACCACAATTTCCTCTTCCACTCCAGCAGAACAGCTCTAGTGGCAGAGTGTTCCACAGGCAGCCCAAGGACATGAGTTACTCTGCCAGTAAAGCAGTAGGTAATGCTCAATCACAGGATTTTTCATGCTGCCTTCAACCAGCAATATGTTTGCACTCTAATCTGTTAAGAGTTATTCCTAAAATATCTCAAACAGTTTTCTTCCACTTTTCTTCAGATTTTAATGTGTATCACATAGTTTATTGTTCAAAAGCAATTTTTATGGAAATTTAAAAAAAAGTTCTGGAAGTGGATGAAAAAGGCTAAAAAAAGTGCCACCATCAGAGTGAACAATTAAAAAAAACAAAACAAGAAATTGATGTGGAATGAAATTGAAGGGAAGAAATGCTAGGAGTATTTTGGATATTTGTATGGGAATTTCGAACAATTGAAATAAATGTTATCAATGTCAGTGCCCAAGAAAAAAAATGGATGAAGCAAAGTCTTAAATGTTGGGAGAATGTTGAAAAATGGTAAAGTTGTAGGAGCAGAAGGTATAACAGGAAAAATGTTCAGTATGGAAGTGGTGAGCTTATAGAGTTCAACTTCTTTAATGTCTATGCAGGAAGGCTGCACGCGTGCCGGACAATTAGAAGAATGTGGTTATTGACCCACAATAACAAAGCAAAAAGTAGCAAAAGTGAATGCAAAAACTACAGAGGAATCAATTTGTTAACTGTGCCTTGGAACGTTTTTGGTAGAATTCTAACTGGAGGGGTATAAAATGTAATAACAAGGAAAATTTGGGAAATGCAATATGGCTTTATGCAAGACTTTATGGTTTTTGGCAGACCCAAGTTTTACTCTTCAGAAGCTCATTGAGTAGTCTATGTATGAAAATGTATTTTTCATTAGTATGGAGTAGAAGGGTGGTTTCTGAATGTGATAAGAATCATGTATGATGGAAGTAAAGTATATATGGGAATAAATGGAATGCTTAGTAAATGGTTCAACACTGAATAGGGAGTAAGACAAGAATATGTGATGTCCCCTTGATTGCTTCATGCATTTATGAATAAAGGTGTAAGAAATGCTTGTGGTGATGGTAAGAGGTATTGGTTGGAGACATGAACCTATGTGTACTTTTGTATGCAGATAATGCTGTGCTGTTGGTTGAGAACTCAATTTTTTTCAGTGAATCTTAGACAGATTGTATAATGCAACAAGAAATAGAGACTTAAAAACTAATGTAACAATGATGAACGTAGCTGTGTTGCACAGAAAAGGTGGAGAGAACCATTGCAAGTTATACACAACTGGTGAAAAATACTAACAGTGATGAACTTGTGTATCTGCGGAAGGTTGGAAGGAAGGAGGAGACTGAGAAAATTGTGGTTGGATGGAATCGGTGAGATCCTGAAAAAGAAAGAGATGAGAGGTTTAAAGAACAACAGGCCATGAATGAATCTGTGCATAGATGCAGCTGAAGCAAGGATAGTTGCCAAGATAAAAAGGTATGGAGAGGTATAAGAGTGTGATGTTGCTATAAACTAGATTTAGCTATGTTTCCTTTTCTTATCTCAGCTCTTTAATTTATTTGGCTTACTATTTCTTATTCCCTTTCTACACTTTGCATAGCATTGCTTATTCCAGAAACCAGCAGCGTAATAGATATGCGTATCTGTATGTGCCCTGTCTATAATTGTTGTTTAAACTAATTTTTCCTGTTGTTATTATTTGAAATTAGTTTTTAACTACTACACATAGTAATGCTGAAGAGCAGGATATATTTTTAAGAAGTAGAAGAATTATTCCGCATCATCATCTGTAAGCTACAGATGCCACAATTTCCTGAAATGTAAGGAAATCAGGTGAAATTTCTGATATGGTTCATATCGGAATTACACGTATTTCTGTTTATTGCAACCAATCCATTATTTTTGCAATTTCCACGACTGTTTCAGCTGAAGGATATCCTTTGGGAAAACTATGTGATTCAGTGATTACCATACAGAAGCTCAACATTCTCAGCCTTTGGCTCCTGCGTCAATGATATAGAAAAAATGAAGATAACTGTTATCTCATTTGAGTAGCACAAGGCAATAGCTGCTTTTTATAAAAGCTGTTGGGTGCATGTCAAGATTATAGGGATGGGGAAGAATTCTGTTCATTTTTTTTTCAGTAAGATCAGAAGCAAAAACATTGAAATTCAAAAATTAAAAGAAGGATGGAAGCAGACTGGCAGACACATCCATTGCTATTTAACAATCAGAAATACATTTTTAGTACAAATGCCAGACAGTACATCAAAAATATTTTGCTTAAGTCTCTACTACTTATTCCCCTGGAAAAGGCCTACAGCTGCATCTGGATTTAAGATTCAATAATGGCACCCATAATCAGGATTGCTTCTTATAGCTAGGCCATGGTCATATGCACGCCAAGGACCCCTTCGGTGGTCCCTGAAAGTGGGCAGGGCATTCATTTATTTAATTACTTATGTGATTTATATAGCCACCCAAGTTGCAATTGTGACTCTTGGCCCCTAAAATAGAAATAAAAACAAAAAGCAAAAAATAACCCACAAAAGTAAAAACAATAAAAGGCATAGGACCACAGATAGAGTACAACAAAGGCCAAACCACAATCATATCCATAATCCTAAACCATTGCAAAACCATGGCATTCTTTCATAGAAAGTATGTCCACCCAATCGGATTTCATGAGATAAGTAATCAGATAGGTGGTAGCCCAGCCTGTGCCATGAAGGATTTCAAAGGCAGTAACCAGTGCTTGAATTGCATGCAGAAGCCTACTGGGAGCCACTACAGTTGACAAAGTGGTGGGTATACCACACGGCTATACCACAGTGAGTACATGACTACATGGGGTGCTTCATTCTGGACCAGCTGTAGCTTCTCAATAGTATTTAAGGGCAGCCTTATGTAGCGGTATTACAACAGTCCAAATGAGAGGTGACCAAGGCATGAGTTACCCTAAGTAGAATCTCCTGAACCAGGAAAGGGTGGAATTTGTGCACACGGTGGATTGGTGCACAGAATGGATTTGCTCTTCAAGCAAGAGAACAGAATCTAAGAGGATCCCCAAATTGCCTACCAATGCCTACCAGCACTCTGGGGGAGTGCTATCCCATCCAACACTGAAGTTGTAAGATCCCCAGGTCTAGGGGGTTCTTATGTGGTCTCTCCCTGTCCATCAATCCTGTGGGATTTCTTGGTTTTCCTTGGAATATTGGAAGATGAAACAACAGAAGAGATTCCTAGAGCATTATTAGAGAATGACAAATAGTAAATCCAACTGAGCATGTGTGAGAGCCCACATTACAATTACACTGAGGCAATAAAAGCAGCAAAACAGTTATTTTTCCACTCTTATTGTCCATGGATAGCTGGCTAGTGGCCCTGTTTAAAATGACCTGTTCCCTGTCACAGAGTTGCTGTGAGGAATACTCTAGGCATCTGGTAGATAAAATTACTCGCATCCACTCTGAGTTAGATTCCAACTGGACACGTCATGTTTAACTGGCCAAGTTGTGGTCATTGTCATGTTAACTGGGAGGTATTTGATCCTATGACTCCTGAGAAAGTGGACTAGGTGCTTGAGGCTGTTAATCCAGGCATTTGTTTAATTAGATCCCCAACTTTCTGGTTGGTTAAGGCCTCTGGGGACATGATGCATAGTTGGATCTATGCAGTGTTAAATTCATCTTTGAGAGAGGGGGTGGTTGTGCTTTCCTTGAAGGAGCTGGTGAGGCACCCCTCCTCAAGAAGCCATTGATGGATCCAGTGTTCTGAAAATTTTCATCCAGTCTCCAATCTTCCTTTTTTTAATAAGGTTGTTGAGAAGATAGTCACACTACAGCTTCTGGGAGCTCTTGAACAAATGGATTATCTAGACCCATTCAACTCAAGTTTCATACCAGGGCATAGTATAGAACAGTATTTCTCAACCTCAGCAACTTTAAGACAGATGGACTTCAACTCCTGGAATTCCCCTCCCGGCATACTGGCTGGGGAATTCTGTGAGTTGAAGTCCACCGTCTTAAAGTTGCTGAGGTTGAGAAATATTGGTATAGAGATCATACTTACCAATAACCTTTGGTGAACCCATCCTGGTTCTCTTTGACCTCTCAGTAGTTTTCAGTATCATTGATCATGGTATCCTCCTCGGCCAGCTATGGAGTTTGGAAATGGGAAGCACAGTATTGTGGTGGTTCTCCTCCTTTCTTTGTGGCTGGTTACAGTCATGTTGACAGATTGGGAGAGATCTAGCCCAAAGATCCTGGTTTGGGGGGAGGCTTGGGGCTCCACACTCATTACTCCTGTTTAACATCTATATGATCCTGAGGAATAAATAAGACAGGGTCCTTGGGGCTTTGAGCCTTGCCACCTGCATTTTAGCCTCATATCCCTCCTGGTTGTTTAAAGCCTCCTGGGAGACAACATGTCATTGGGTCCAAGTGGTGGTGAATGCCTCCTTGTGGGAATGGACGGTGCTGCCTGCTTTGAAGGAAGCTGTAGTTCTCTCTCTCCTCAAGAAGCCATCACTGAATCAACAATTCTGGACAATTTTCATCCAGTTTCCAACCTTCCTTTTTTAGGGAGGCTGTTGCAAAGTTGGAAAGCTTACTATTACAAAGGGCCCTGGAGGAAATGGATTATCTGGACACCTTTCAGTCTGGGATCAGGCCAGAGTATAGTACCAAGATAATATAGTCATGCTTGTGGATGACCTCTGGTGGGGGATAGTGTCTCTGTTCTGGCCATTTTGATTTCTCAGTGGCTTTCAATGCCATTGGCCATAGTATCCTTCTGAATTGGCTCAGGGAGCTGGGAGTGGGGTCCATGTTCTTCAGTAGTTCTCTTCCTTCCTCTGAGGTTGGTTTCAGTCAGTGTTGATGGGGGAAAGAAGTCTAGTCCTAGGCCTCTGATCTGTGAGGTACCTCAAGGCTCAGCTCTGTCTCCACTCCTATGTAACATCTACTGTACATGAAGCTGCTGGGTGAGATCATGCAACAGCACAGGAGTAAGTATTGTCAGTATGTTGATAATACTTCATTATACATCTCTTCGCTAGGCTGCCCAAGTGATGTCCTCTCCCAATGCCTGGAGGCTGTGAGAGTCTAGATGG
This sequence comes from Candoia aspera, assembly GCF_035149785.1. Lineage (NCBI taxonomy): Eukaryota > Metazoa > Chordata > Lepidosauria > Squamata > Candoiidae > Candoia > Candoia aspera. The sequence goes on along the minus strand of NC_086153.1, from coordinate 273,039,996 downwards.
GAGGAACAGGCTTCATCTCAACCCTAGCCAGACTGAATGGCTGTGGGTTTTAGGGTCCCCTGGATCTGGAGAGAGTCCATGATTAAATCTGAATGGGATTGTACTCTCCCAGCCTGCACTGGCACACAGTCTAGGAGTCCTCCTGAACTCATGGCTCCTGCTTGAGGAGCAGGTGGCAGCAATGGCAAAGAGAATTTGCACAAATCCATCTTGTGTGCCACTTGTGTGTATTCCAGGATCAGGAGGCTGACCTCATGTCACTAGCCTTAGTCATGTTTTGCTGGATTGTTGCTATCCACTCTATATGGGGCTGCCTTGAAGAATATTCAGAAGCAGCAAGTGGTCTAGAATGCGTAAGCATAAGCAGTTTTGGGTACACTATGGTATGAGGATGTACCACCACTGTTTTGTGAGCTGCACTGATTTCCAGTAGGTTTTTGGGTGCAATCCAAGATGCTGGTTATCACCTATAAAGCCATACATGGCACAAGGCTGGGATACATGAGGGATTGTCTGTGTCTAGCAGTTTCTTCTGTCCCGCCAGAACCACCAGGGTGGGCATGCTCCAAGACTTTTCTGTAGAACAGCATCATCTTATGGGACCTAGGAAGCTTGCTTTCTTGTTGCCATGCCTGCCCTGTGGAACAGCTGCACCCTGAAGTTCCATGGCCCTGACCCTGTTGCTTCTTTGGAAGGCCTAAAAATTTGGTTCTTTGGTTCTTCCCTCAGGCTGTAAGGTGAGGATGTCAGTGGAGTCCAGTTTGTGTTTTTTGCTTTGGCTGATGGAAGAATCTTTTCTTTTTAACCTGGCAATTTTTACTGATTATATATGTGCTGTATGTATGTATGTATAGTATGTATGCATGGGGGGGGATGTTTTTATGCTTGTTGGCTACCCAAGTTATTAACATGAGAGGGGCATATAAATAAACAAACACATTAAAAAATAATCCACAGTGACTTGGTCTTGCTAGTGGGCTAAGCTGAAGCCTATTCTTCCCCATCCAGACCTCCACAGTCTCCAGACACTGGGAAAAGACCTTTATGGCACCATTTGGTTGACCTGGGTAGAGATGTATAATTGAATATCATCAGCATATTGACCATATTCAACCTATGCTGATGGATCATGTCACTCAGTGGCTTCAGGTAGATGTTAACCAAGAGCAGAGAGAGCTTGGAGCCCTGAGGGATCCTGTAAAGTACAAGTCTAGGGTGAGATCTCTCCCCCTGTTAACACCAACTGGATCCAGCCCCAGAGGAAAGAGGAGAATGACTGCCACACCATGCCCCCCACTCCCAACTCCCAAGGTTGGTCTACAATTGATGCTATGGAGGGGCTAACATTTTTGGACTCTTTTTTTTTCATTTTGGGAAGCTTGTATTTTCAAAAGTTTAGGGATGAAGGCTTGAGGCACCAACTACATCCCAAAAACCTCTCCACTCTTCCCCAGTTTGGGTTATTTTCCCATTGTGAGGGTGGGGGGATTACTGAGCAAAGTGGTGGCCATAAGGCTCTGCAAAGGTTTATGGATCATGTAGCCCCTTAAAACTTTCCCAACCCCTGAGAAGCACAGAATATGGATATTAAAAATTCACCCCACCTGGGTTAGTGATGTCACAGTGTCATCAGCCATACCCCTGGCACATTAAATAGGGCTGTGGAGCCTTTCCTAGAACTAAAATGAACTAGATTATGCAATAAAAGCCATATAACACAGCAACTACTTAGGGCCTGGATCTGATGCTTTAATGTTCAACACCAAAAAGGCAGGTAGAATTCCTTGAATAACCTCATCCCATAAATACAGTGTTCACCTTGCAGAAAGGATATCCTCATCTGGTCAGGCAAATTAATCTACAAACTGTCACACTCCTATATGCATAAGGCATAGGCTAACTAGCCTGCTACGTATAGATCACCCCGGCATCTACCTTAACCAACTATATTGGACAAAGTGGCCAACACCTACACAGAGGAATAAATGGACAGAAATCTGACATTGGACATGCCAGGATTTTTAAAAAATGAGAGAAATAGTCTGAGGTTGACCTCAAAGTAGTAATTTTTTAGGAAAAAGAGTTACAGAGACTTATTTTATTGTAAAACACCTGAGCTAGAATTAATCAAAATGAATTAAACAAAGGGACCTCTCTAATGCCAGGATGTCTGTGTGCCACACTCAGCAATTGTTTTCTGAATGGTCCCTATCAATAGGCAATTATCATTTTCTGCAACTCCTGTATTTCACTTTCCTCTGACTCCACCGTTTAGTTTCACTCTCCCCTCCAAGCCACACCAGCATGGCCCAGGGTTGTATTCTATGCATCTGATAAGGTGGACTGAATTCCACAATGCTTATGCAGTAATAAATGCATTAGTTTTATATGATGAAAGAAGACTCTGTGTTTTTGATGTAATAGAAGGGTAATGTTTCCAGGTGTACACCGAATCAGAAAAGGACTCCTAATTCTAAGCAGATGGAAGACCTTTGGTAAGGGAAGAATGTGTTCACATGAAAAATCAAATGTAAAAAATCAGATCAGCTGATCATACATACATTCAGCACCAGCGTTGCTTCCCAACATACTGCAATCACAGAAAACCTTGCCAATCTTATCCACAATCAGTTGGTTCATATGAAGTCATGAGAATTTGTACAGAGGACCACTGTAATTGTTTTTATGCTCAAGGCAACTCCATGGTTGGTTAGGGGTGTGCATGCACATAGCAACACAAAATCCTACAGAAGCTGAACACTAGAGATCCGGAGCTAAGGAAGTAGCCCCATTTTAGGAATCATATACTTGTGAAAAGTCAGTTCGGCGGTCAGCTCTTTTTGAGGCTTCTAGCCACCATGTGATGAAAGGAAAGGCTTCAAGACCTCGGAAACCTGGTATTTCGTGGATAAGCAGCAGGAGGAGGGACCAGGAGGTTACCCTCCAAAGAAAGGGCTGGGAATCGCTCTCAAACCACAAACGAGCTCAACAGCTAAGCTGAAGAGCGACACTTGGAGGCATCTCCCTCAGCGGTTCAGCATCCTGGACAGCGACACTCCCGGGGCGCCTTAAAGGGTAGCTCGAAGGGAAACGCGCCCAAACCCCGCTCCCGTAACGCAGCCTAGCCTAACCTTCCCACTGCACGGGGCGCGTCCGCTCGCTCGCTCGCTCGCTCCGCACCTTTCCGGATGAGCTCCTCGCTCTCGGGTTCGAAGCCCGCGCGGTGACAGCGCCGCCACAAGCCGGAGACGGTGGAGTTGAAGCGGCGGCCGCACTGCGATTCCAGGGCAGCTGCGGCAACCGGGAGCGGAGCCGATGGCGGAGTCTGGCCGGCCACCAGGGCCCGCGGCGGCCGGGCGCGGAGGGGAAGGTGCGGACTGGGCGCTGACATGGAACCCGGCGGGTCGTTGCTGTTGGCGTTGCGCTTGTGGCCGAAGCCCCGGCAGCGCTCCCGGTGCCGCCGCGCGTCGGTCTCATACCAGGAGTCGGTGCCGATGGCCACGGTCAGCAGGGCCAGGGCGGCGGCGGCCAGCAGCAGCCCCGAGCAGCTCAGCGCCTGAGCCGCGGCCGCCATCTTCCCCGCGCCGCCGCCGCCGCCGCCGAGTCGCGCCGCCCGCCACTGCTGCTCCCCCTGCAGCCCGGCCGGGGGGCCACAGCGCCTGCCAGCCAGCCAGCCAGCCACCGGACCTGTTCCTCCCCGCCCGCCCCTGCAGGCTCTCGTGGCTTTCTCGCCCCCGACTGAAATTATGGGACGGGACGGGACGGGATGGGACGGGACCAGCGCCAGGCTGCTTTTGCGCAAGACTGGCACAGCTGGAGGAGAGAAAGAGAAATCCCCCCTCGCCTTCCCTCCCACCCAAAAAGCAGCTTTCGGATCCAGGATATTTCAATCTGGGGGCGCGTTCCTGATAAATAAAGCTCCGAATAGCTTTTATTCTATTTTTTAAATGTCTATTTAAAGGCATTATCACTGTTAGGATTCAGTCCTAGGCGTACATTACTCAAATTGGAATGGGGTGTGTGTGCGTGCCTCCATGGTGTGAGTGGGCACATCATCACTCCCGCTACAAGCTGCTGACTTTGACCGCTAAGAATCTGGGATGTTTTGAATGGGAAAATACTCTAAGCGTGGAAGGGGGCTAAAAAAACAATGGCTTCTTTCGCCTCATTTCACTGTATGTAAAGAACACCAAGGCCTGCTTCACACAGCCTTGCCCCTCAGCCTGTTCAGCACCACCAGGCTGGTACCCCAAGTGCTGTGCTCTGTCCTCCCACATACGTGGCAGCCCTCCCTTCAGCTGGCTAACAAGAGTGCAAAAGATAGCAGCCCACAGTAATCCAACCCCCGCCGCCCGTTCCTCCCTCTCCATTTATTTTTCATGGGGGAGGAAGAATGGGCCCTTTGGGGGGGAAGCAGAAAAGCTGTCCTTCAGAGCAGCTGGGGAGTTGCGGGGGTGGGGGGAGGAGAGAGCAAAGCAGATGTTCGCATCAATAGGGACTTCCCTCAACTCCAGCGGAAATGGTTGAATGGACATATGTCAGGCAGCTGTATCAGTCCCAGGCTCCCTCAGTTGGGTCTGCGTCTGCTGCTCCATCAACAATTTTCTGGCTGGGTCATTGGAGACCTTGGAGCTCTGGTGGGTTGGCGTCCAGTCCTGGCTGAATCGCTTGTACCATTTGCGTTGCTTCAGAGACTGGGTGGATAACTCTGAAAAGCTGCTCCATCATCCTTGGATTGAGCAAAGCAGAGAAGCGGGAACTTTGGACCTCAAAATGCCACCATAAGTTATTATAGGTAATAGGAAGAGGACACTGTTAGAGCATTCCCCCAACAGTGTAAAAGCAAATACGTCGTTTCGTGGACCCAAGGCTGGAAATTAGGGATACTTAAAGTTATCAGTGCTTTTTACTCTGCATAATGCAGCGATGGGCAACCTTTGGCCCTTGAACTGCACATACCCTGGAGCCTCGCACTGTCTTGTATCCGAAATTGAGCTGCAGCACTGAGTTTTGGAAGTGTGCCAAAGTGCTGCTAAATAGGTGCTTTCAGCAGTCAAAATAATGCTGTTTCTGCTTTTAATGGCAGCAAAAATACAGCAATTTGCTCCTGATTGTCGGGGGTGGGACTAGGGAATGAAAGCCTCATTGCTTCCTCTTTCCTCTCAGGGAAAAGGGCTCAAAATGGAGCAAGAAATCAGTGATTGTGAGTCATAGTAAAATATGCTCTCCAGAGCAGGAAGAAGTGTATGTGTGAGAAAAGAGGAGCATGATATGTGCATGCTTGTGTATGTGGCTACATGTGTATATCCATATGAGCACATATGCAGGTGAGCACATATGCAGCCCCCAAGATCTAGGTACCTGGATTCATCCTCCCAGATGGTTGACCATTTTGGTTATCCCACCGAGGAGGAGGAGGAGGAGGAGATGATATTATAAGGGGTTATAAAAATATATGTGGTATGGCAAAAAGGTACAGAGAAAAAGTGTTCCTCCCTCCCTCTTAATAACTAAGTGTAATTGATCAGTGATGGCAACAGCAGTCTGACCAGACTAAACTTTACTATCTCAGCATCTTGTAGTGACTTTAAAAAGTGGCTTATCTTCCTGCTTACTGCCACATATCTTTATATTGATTCCTAGCACTAATTCTGTAAGATGGCCAGATGTCGCTGCCATCCTTTAAATCAACTCATGTTTTATTTCCTTTCATCATTAACGAGGAGTTTCTGTTAAGTCAATGAAAACCAATAGAAAAGGACAATTCCCCAAAGAAGCGGATGTTCCATCTTTCCATTTTCACGAGGAAGTTGCTCCAGGAGTTGCAGTGACCCTTGTAGTTCTGTGTTCATGCAGTGATTGTTGTGGGTCTACAGCAATTGTTTCATCCATCTGCATGGACAATTAAAAAATTATATTGTACATATACAATTTTAATTGTACATATACAATTAAAAATTATAGCACAATTCCAGAATGTCAGTAAACTCTAAGTCTACCAGTCTGAATTTTCCCCTATGCCTCATCTGCACCATTCTTTTTAGTATAGAAGGAATATTTTCTTCTTCATATACAGTTGCAGGGATTGGAGTCTCTCTGGAAATGCATCTTTTATAAAAATGATTCCTGTATATGACACTATAATTCTGAAAAAGGAAAAGAGATCACCACCCTTGCAGCAGAAAGTACCAATCACTGCTCTGTAGAGAGAATTCCATTATATATTATACTTCATTAGCTAACCTTATGAATTCTATTGGGTGCATTTGCCGTAAAAGCTTCTTTAACTGTTGTCAGACAGAATAGCAACATCGTAAGAGAAATATTTAACAAAGAGATAGTGCATTTTTGGAATATTCTGACATTCCAGAGGTTCTACTTCATTTTGTAAGGGTATGCTTGCAGATTTTGAAACTTCTGCATTTTGCTCATAGCTACCACTATGTTTAATAAATTGAGGAACACAGTGGTTGAATGCAAGAAGAGAGGCAAGAACAGTACGTAGAAATCTATGTACAATCCATCATGGTCCCCACATTCTCATTGAGATGGATGGTTTGTGGTGGATTCCACTGCAGTAAAACATGTAATAGAACCAATTGTGTGAATGCTACATTGTCTCTCTGCAAGCAACAAAAACTGGAGACCTTGCCAAAAAATGCATCAATCAATGGTTATTAGCCATATTGGCTACGTGGAACCTCTGTGTTTAGAGGCTCAATGCCCAGGAATACTAGTTTCCAGAGAGCAATAAGAAGGAGGAGGCAGTGCTTCCAACCATCTGGTTGCCTTCAGTGAGAAGCAATATATTCAGCTAAATGGATTTGTTCTTCACTGTGCTAGAGGGCAGGAGTAAAATTAATGGGCAAAAATGAAGAGAAGCAGACTTGAGTCCTCCCGTAGAGAAAGTGTCCAAATGGTAAAAGATGTCCTGGTCAGCAGTAGAATTGGCAGCTTTGGGAAGTGGTAGATTTGCCCTCATGGGATGGCCATCTGTCAGTGATATGGTGGCACAAAGGTAAAATAAAATCCTTTTTGGAGAAAAAGGGCCACAATAGGCAAAGTGGACTGGGCCATGCCACACATAGGGTGAAAATTAGGGGATCTGGAGAGGTTTCGTTTTTTAAAAAACGATGTCTATTTTTTAAGGCTTGCTAGAATTGGCTGAACTTTCCAATTCCGTGGTCTAACCTAGCAGTGCTCTTCTCATACCCTGTATGGCAGAACACTTGGGAGCTGCATCGTCTCCAAACTTCTGATCGAAATCCCTAGGTCTGTTTTCTTTTTAATTTTATTTTAAATAAGCCTCATGTAAAGCAAGCTGATCTGATAGTTTTAAATGCAGGAAGATTACTGTATCTCCACCATTTCAGCCATGTAGTTTTTGTTGTTATTAATAGACCCACTTGCTTCTTTTAGAGTTAAATCCCAATAAAGTTAATCCCACTGGGCATTTGAAATCATGTATACTACCTGACTGCAGATACTGTCTGCTTCATCTCTGTAAGTTAAGTGTTAGATTTAATGGATGCTGAGGGACTGCAACTCCCTACAACATTCCAGCATTACTGAGAATATTGATGGCCTGGGGAACAGCACTACGTTCTGTAAGATGTTTAACTGGCTATGTCATTATTAGTTTCTTACTAATAATGACATAAGTCCAAAATTGGGCTCAACCTGAGACCCTGGATTTTGAAATGAGAGGAAAGATAAGTTGTTGCTCTGGTGACCTGGCCTTGGCCAATCTATGAGACAATGGCCAATATGGCGAACACACCAAGTTGGATATTTCAATATACCTGGTCTTTGCCTATAATTTGGTAAGTTGCTCAAGACAAAATAAAGCTGTTAGTAAGGAGAAGCAGTGGAAAGTGCTTCCTTGCCCATCCACACCATGCCAACTGACCATCTAAATTTGGCTGAACTGTACTGTATCTATGAGGAGGAGGAAAGAGGAGCAATCAGTGCAATTGTATGAAAGATCCGAGGGTGCTGGGAAACTAGGTTCTTTGCAAGACTCTGTATTCACTGCAGCTCTCTTTTACCAGGAATTTCTCAATGTCTTCCTGTGTTTCAATTTAATCCCTTCACAAGAACTCAGAGATAAAGGATCATTGCTTTCCAATTTCATTAATTTTGTTTACAATGTTTTTACAATGGAATAAATATTTTTGTGCCATTCCACAGGCTGAGATTAATATGTTTACTTCTTCAAGATTTTCCTCTTCCTAGATGGTTTCTTGTGATTTCTACAGAAAACTTACTTTCACTTGGCCACACACTTCCAAATAAAGCACTATATAGCAGTCACTTGCCATTTTTATTTCCTAAGAGGGTCTAGGAGGCTTAGAGGCAGTCTTGGACAAAAATGACAGGCAAAACTGAAACCTGCTTTGCAGCATTTTACTTACTAAAATTAAACTTTGTAAAATCAGGCAAGTGGAGAGCCTGCCAAGCATTAAAGGTGGTTTCCATAGGTGTGCTGATGCCTACAGGCACCTTGTGAGCTTGATTTTCCTGGGCAATAAAACCCTGACATTTTGAAGTGCTTTCATATCAATGTCATAAATGAGGCAGTTGAGGGACTTGTGCCTCTCTTCTCTCCCCATCCCTCCAATTGATTCTTTCATCCCCCCTGTAAGGGAATTCATGGCAGGCAGAGATAATATACTACAAGTTGGGCTGCAATTATTTTTGATCCAGCAGATCTGTAGCTATTATCAGTCTATCCCTAGACCATTTCCAAAGCATCTCCTTCGTGTCCTTGCGATCCTAGTCTTCTGATTGTAGAAAGCCCTGGGGAGAGGGAGAGATGGGAGAGGAAGTTTCTGCCTTTATTTTATCTTTGATTTATCCCTCTTAACTTATAGGTCTCTCTCCAACCAAAATGTATGGTCCTTGGGACACCCTTCTGGGCATGCAGGGCTGCATTGTCAGTCTCAGGCATCTTTATTTAATCTTTATTTCAGTTTTTATTCTGCTCCCTTTAACAATTTCTGGGCAGCTCATGTGACATTATTAAACTCATAAAATGATCAATAAAATATGATGATTTAATTCTCTTTCAATCAAAGATAAGTTTCAAAGTGAATAGCCTTTCCATCTCCCCATGACAAACATCTCATGGGCTGGAAGAACTACATATTCACTACCTTCCTAAAAACTTACAATGGGGGGGCTAATCAGATCCCAAAGTGGTAGAGAGATGGGCAGCCACCCCAAGGGCCCTTTTCTGGACCCCTAACCTCCTGAGGAGAGGGCACCCAAAACTTCTCTTCCCAGGTGGATCTCACAGGTATGCAGATTCTATCTGGAGGAGTCTGGGGCCCAAGCCATATAGGACATAAATAATAGCATTTTGAATTTAAGCATATGAGAGGTTTATGTCATGAGTAAGGATGGCAAGCAGGGGGCTCCCATCCAGACTGTTAAGCGCATGCGTAGCACTGAGGAATTGGGCAGCCATTCAAAGAGACACAGATCGGGACCGCCTTAGTCTTTGGGGTTTATCTGTCTGGGTTTTTCCCACGCTTCTTCAGTTTGTTAGGATTCCTGTTATGTACTAGCAATAAACATTAGAGACCAGTTCCTTGTCTCAGCGTGTTTCCTGGCTGTTAGGACAGTTTTCTTCCTTTTGTCCAAATTGTTGCAGAACCAGAAATAGGTTAAGCTTTAACCAGGGGAGGGATGGAAGATAACAGGCCAATGAAGGTTCTGTTTAAATCATGTAGCTGACTTTGCCTGCTGTAAGTCTTGACCCAAGAATAAATCCATGAAAGATGGCTGTTGACAGATCTATCTGGCCGTGATCAAGTGAAATCTGTATGTTCAGAGGATATACAGGCCAGAATATTAGATGCTATAGATAGATAATGGGGATATGCCCTTTCAGAGTTCACTAGATGAAATATTGATGTGATCCAACATGTCTTTCTTTCTCTCTTTTATCATCTGCTTTTTGTGAACTGTGATACAGATTCTCCCCGAGGGGAGAATGGCTTATCATACTTTAGTAGAGATCTGCCTTCCACAACTTGATTCTCTCCAGAGTTGTTAAATAGTAATTCCCAGTCAGAATAATCAGAAGGCATCAGGTCAGGGAAGGATAAATCAGATGACCTTTTTGTCCTACCAAGAATTTCCTCATATTTAAGTGAGATGTGTGCAAGAGCGCAACGAAAGAGTAGAAGCATAGATGTCAATAAGAGACCACACTCAGATTTTTAAAATTTAATCTCTATTGCCTCCATGTGAAACAGATGAAGGTGAATGCACAAAAGCTAGTGCAAAATAATGCTACTTCCTCCAAAATACATGTATTGTGGAAATATTTACCATCCGCCCATCATGTTTGTTTGTAACATTGTGAGGCTAGTTCCAAATGCAGTAGAGGCCTCTTCCCTTGGACTCTGAATGGCCACTTCAGGCAATGCTCCCCAGTATCTGCAAATTCACTCCAGGCAGCCTGGGCTGCAAGCCAACAATAACAGCTCAGAGATTAATGAGTCAATGTCACCCACTTTGCATTCCTAAACTGTGAGCAGAAAATTCCTGCTGTAGCTTGCAGCCTATATCAGACTTAACCCTGATTCAAACAGCATGATCTTCTATGTACTCTCTCACCCTGGGAATGCACTAGAGCCTCTTAACAATGCTAGCCAGAACTTAAAGGGCAACAAGTATTCTTGGAAAATATTAGCTATGGTGCATAAAAGGGATTAAACACGTAGGATGAGTAGGAAAGGTGTCTTTTTGGGACTTGGCTCTAGAAATAGCTGGAAGCAACCATTGGAGGAAGCCAACTTTCCAGACAGACAGATGAATAAAAAGAAAAGATGTTTCATTATGAGGGTCAATGGGACAGATTAGCTGCATCTATTGCTGCTTTATGGAAGAGTTGATCAAAATTCGTGAACGTCTTTCAGCTAAAGTCACAACAGCAGCAACAATAACAACAACAACAACAACAACAAAATCTGAGTTTTTATCCCTGCAGACTTAAGGCTGCTGTATCTACTGCATTTCTCTTTATGCTGCCCATGTGTATCCCTTCCAAGTTTTCTCTTATTCATTATGGAAGAATGTAGGTTTGTCTTATCCTTTAAATAGTTACCAAATGAACCAAAACGGAAGCTGCAGAACAAGACTAATCCTGTTGCTTTCAAGCTACCTCAAGGCCAGAATGAATTAAAAAATCCTTCATTTTAAGCAGTGTTAGTGCTACCGTAGGAAGAAGGATATTGTAGGCCTTCTTAGATCATACCTCCCAGCTGTGGGTCCCTAGGAGTTTTTGTAGTTAAGTTTCATCACCCCAATTACTGGTGGTATTCTAGTTTTGACAAAAAAGCTATAGCTAGAGACAGAGTTATTAAATAATCCATTTAAGCATTTCTTGTGTGAATCCTGATTGCATAATACAAATGTACTGGAGAAGCCTAAGAAAGGACCAGCTAAATCCAATTGGATTTTCAGTTACCCACATTTGGAAGTAAGGAAGCATCAGGCTGTAGAAGATCAACATCCTAGAACCAGGATAGGAAACCTGAGTGGCCTTTCAGGTGTTTTGGATTGCCAACCCCAAGTCCCTTGCTATTGGCCATGCTGGCTGGGATAAATGGAAGCTGGAATCCCACATACGTAGAAGGCATCAGATTGCTTATCTCAGAAAAAGTACAAAGCTGCTTTATGGGAAGGGAAGATAGCAAAGTGGTAGGCAACATGCTTCAGTCCCTCCTGCCTCCATTCTGAAAAGGATTTCAGGGTGAAAAGAACTGGAAAAGCTCTCTAGCCAAGATCCCGAAAAGTCACTGCCAGTCCAGATATACTAAGCTAGATGGGAAAATGGGCAAATACAGGCTCCAACATATGTCAAATAACAACCAAGTATTTTGCTGCTGGTGACGACCTTGAGACCAGGAGAAAAGAGAATTCTTTTGCCTGCATGCCAAGGCTACGATTTTGCCTTCTATTTCACTCTGGAGTTTTGTCCAAGCAATCCCAGCACACAGACTGGTCCAACTGGCAACCCCATCAGTTCCACCAAAAGAGGTGCCTCCCATCATTGCTGCTTTTTTGTTTAAATTATTATTTAAAAAAAAAAAGACACACAGACACCTTTTTTCTCAAAATGTTGGATGTCCAGCTTTGTACCATTTAAAAAAAAAGAAAAGAAAAAGAAAAAAGGATGCTTTATTTACCACCCTGAGCAGCAGTCGGATCCGCATGCACACGAGGAAGAAAAATCCACTGGTGTCCCTGGCTCCTTTGTAACACTTCAGAGGGAGGCAGCTTTGTGAAACGGCAGAAAGAAGCTGGAGCCCCTCATTCCGTAGTGAGGGAGAAAAGCACCATGACAACGATGCCGGTGCACAGAAGGAGGACTTGTTGCACGGAGTGCCTAGGCAAAGGAAGGAGAAGAAGAGGAGGCCAGGCATGAAATCTGTTCCAGGGTCACCCTCCTATTTTTATCTTTCCTGGACCTTCAAGGCAATTACTATAGAATCATTGTACAGAGTAATACAAATAAAAACATTTTTTTTAAAAAAAAGATTATATTGTGGTTGTTAATGCTTGCATTTATACAACATGCTTAACTGGTAAAGACCAAACAGATGCCTTTAAATGCCATGCCAAGCTTTGGGGTTTTTTTTGGATGGGATGGGAGCTTACTTTGTTGTGTTAACCCAGTTTTTACTAAGGGTATATGATTCAAGGTATTACCGGAAGCCAGAGAACAGATTAACTCAGTAACCAGGTTAAATGTGCTGCATGAATGCAAACATAGTGTTGGACTTGGACTGGGGAAACCGAGGTTCAAGTCTCCATTTGACCATGGAAGTCCCTGGTGACTTCAGTCTGGTCATCCAGGGACTTTAAGATGTGTGGACTTCAATTCCCAGAATTCTGGGAGCTGAAATCCATACACTTTCAAGTTGTTGAGGTTGAGAAATACTGATTTAGTCTCCTTCTCTTTCTTAGCCAATCTGCTTACAAGGTTGTTGTGGGTACATAACAGGGGAAAGCTTTCAAAGAAAAGGTGGGTTACAAATCAAGTGCAACACATCAAGGAAAGTATTATCATTGGCACAGGCACCATGAAAGAAACCCACATCATAGCACCACAGCTTGTGTTCTTCTTATACTTTTTAAAATAACAGCTTTGATTTGTGTTCTGATACCATGAAACCAGTGCTCTGGGCTTCCTGAAAGAGACATTTTTCCACAAGGAAGTGGTCAAGGCAGATTTTTTTCCTGTTTTTGATCAGTTATTTTTTCAGAAAAAACCCTATTGCAAAATCCCATTTTCAACCTCTGGTAAAACTCGTAAGAGAAGTGGTAGTGTGGGAGATGCTACAGGTTCAGACTGTTTGCAGAGTGAAATGCTGGGCCTCAGCACCATACATCTGGCTAAACTACTAATAGGTAACCATTGAAACTCATCTGGGCTGGCTATTTCAATTACATTGGTCCTCACGACTCTGCCTTTGGAATCAAATTCTGCTTCCAAAGTCTCCCCAGGAACAGCTCCGCATGTGCAGCAATCCTCATCAGTAAAGACAAAGGAATTTAATAGACTCTTCCTCATAATAACTTATGTCATAAAAGCTTTTCCAGTCTTTGGGATTTCACAGCACTCTCTTTTGTTACGGCTATTTAAGCTTTTTTTCCAAAAAAAAAAAAAATCATTAGAGCACCTCTTACCAAGGATTCTTCTCTTCCAAGAGATCAGGTACCACATTTACCAATGCGATGTATAAGAATCCTCCAGAGGTAAAAGGGAGAATCCAAGCGATGGTTTCCCCTGCACAGATAATGAACAGCACATTAGTAACCAAGCATTGCCCATATTTTATATTCTGTATGAACACTTTTAGACCCAAAGGGAATGGAGCCCAGGCTTCTGAGCCATCTGCCGTGCATTCAAAGAGCCTTACCTGTCCCTTTTGGTGACTGAGCACAGATGGCAAAGCACGCTCCCAGAATGCCCCCAAGGGCTGTGGAGAGCTGTAGCTTGGCTGCACTCCAGCGATCAAATCCAGCACGGAGGAGAATGACAAAATCACCCACCTACAGAGCGGGAAAACAGAAATAGCATTCAGGGGCAATGCCCCCAACCTGAAAATGGTGTGGTGGCTATGGCATACTACCTAGGATAGGCTGTTCCATGGAGGGCAGGTGGCCCGGATGTTCTCTGTACTTGAAACCTGGTTCCTGACAGAAGCTCTGGGGGCTAATAAACTGTGACTTAGCAGTTTGTTTGTTGTTTTTATTAAATAAGCAGGAAAACAACAGAAAAAGAAAAAAGGAAAAGAATATATATACATACATAAAAATACGTACATAACATAGTAATCCTTAACTCGTCTATGCTGTTATTTCTCCTTTTTGCTGTTGTTGCTGCTGTTGTCAATGTTGTTATTACTGTTGCATAAGTTTTGCACTAAGAGCAAATATTTAAGTAGCACTTAAAGGCTTTTCCCTTTTTTTTAGTCACTGTATCAAACCTCATCCTTTGGATTTTTATTTCAAATCTTCACCTTAGTGGCTTAGTATTGTTTTATTTTATTAATGTTGATACTATGCAGAAATTATTCTGATTATGGATTTCCCCCTCCCCTCCAATTTATGCTTGCTGGGCTGAATTGTTCCACTGATTGTATCTCATCCTAAGATTTACTGAGATAAGATAGGCTTGAAACATTTTAATAAATACATACAGTTTAATAAATTCCAAGATTCAGAGTTGAAGGGGGTAATTAATGACAAAGCATAAACTCAGATGCCGTGCATTGCTTTTCTCCAACCTAGTGCCCTCTAAATTCATTGAAATATCTAGATGTGGTGTAGCCTAACATATCTGGAGAGCACCAGATTGGGAACATGTTTTTTGCCTTATAGAAGGGGACAGCTCTTCTGCTTGCTTGATAAGAAGGGATGCTAAGCGATATTCACTATCTGCTATCACCATCATTTTGGCAATGAGGAAGCAAAAGGATCTAGATGTGTTCACATTCATCTTTGGCCTCTCCCTTCTCTTCCACTATTAGTGTTCACACTGTATTATGAACAGAAGAGAAGGTTTCTCTGCTTTTGGCTTACATCAGTCTGCAAAGCATTCTGTGTTACTAATGCCATGCACGTGCACACAGGATTTCTGCTCTACACCTGCTCAGCTACCCAGCACACATATTCCAGACCCACTCACCTCATGGGGTATTTCATGTAGAAGAATTGCCAGGGTTGTAAGAAGTCCAACCTAAAATCAAGGAGAGAAACTAGCTAAGAGAAGTCTCTATAGCTCAGTACAGCAGCAATAGCAGCAATACATGATCCTTTCTGAGGAATCTGTGGGTAAGTAAAGAAGCAGCTTTTTTACCTCAGACAGTGATCTATGTAGTGTTAGCACTTAAAGTACCTATAGGAAACATCCAAGTGGAACGTTGAGGCTTTGGCATAAGTATTAAGGAGGAACAGGGGAAAAAGCTGAAATTGTTTACTAAATATTATACAGACCTTCTACTAGAGTATGGATAGGCAATTTTGGCCCACAGGCCACATGTGGCCCTCAGCCATAAACAACAAAGCCTGAAGATGCCTTCTTCATATTTTCTCAGTGGCCAGCTGATCCTCATAATCAGCTAGCTAGCAGGCACAAATCAGTGGTTTTCCCTTGCCATAATCAAGAGGAAACGAAACAATCAGGGCTTTGCCAGCCAGGTGACTATTTGATCAATTGACTGACTGGAATCAGGTCACTGTTTCCCTGCTGCTGGCAATGACCTGGATCAAGTTATTTGTTCACGAAGGGGTATGGAGGAGAGGAATGAGCTTATAGGAATACTGTGTGTTTGATGGGTTGCATTAAGTATATGTGTGTCAATGAGTTTTCATGTATGTGCTACCCCATCACCCAAGCTTGGCTGTCACATCCTTTTACTTTTTTACACTGTAAGCCACCCAGAGTTCGTCTGGAGTTCATCCGGGTGGCACTGAAATCAAATAAATCATCATCATCCTATGTAGTCTTTGGGGCAGAAATTGTATTTATTTATATATAATTAAATGGGCATTCTGTTTTTCTTTCCATATAAAAGTTAAGGCAGCTTACAAAATTAAAAATATATACTATAAAGTGAACAAACAAAAAAGACAATTAAAAGCAATGATAAAATTAAGAACAGTTTCACTGAAATCAATTCAGATAACAAAATAATAATTTATTAAACTTGTATGCCACTTGATTGACTCTGGGCTGCTCACAATAATCAAAGAAATTACAATAAAGTCAATAAAAAATAAAGATAGAAGATTGCAAGTGGGATGAAGTGAGGGGTCTCACTCTCCCTCGCCAAAGGCCTGGGTGAAAATCCAGGTCTTCATGGCTCTTCTAAACAACAGCAGAGTGGGGGCCATCCAGACCTCAGGGGGAACCTTGTTCCAGAGGCACATGCCACTACAGAGATGGTGCGCTTCTGGGGTCCTGAGAGATTACATTGTTTAATCAAAAGAACCCAGAGCACACCAACCCTGAAGGATCGAATTGGTGGGCAGATATTATGGGAGATAGGAGGTCCCTCAAGTAATCAGGTCCTATGCCATGTAGGGCTTTGTAGGTAGCAATCAGCACCTTTAATCATACCCAGAAGCAAACCAGTACCTAGTGCAGCTCATGAAACAGAGGTGCTACACGGGGATACTGAGGCATGCCCATTACTGCTTGCGCCACCTCATTCTGGACCAGTTGAAGCTTGGTGGAAGAGATGGACCATTTTCCCAACACTGGAAGAGTTGGGGGTCAAACATACCTTTTTGGGAACATAGTTCATAGTCTGGGAGCCACATAGGAAAAGGTCAGATAGACCAGCTTCACAGAGGGAGATACAGTCAGACTGTCAGCTGCTTAGGACTTTAAGAGCAATACCCAGCAAGCAAGTGACAAACTGCATTCATCTTTTAAGACAGATATCATATGATTCATGTATTTTGCAACCAGATAGCAGTTTAGCTGCCACATTTTGTATTCACTACAGTTCTTGGACACTTTTCAAAAGCAGACAGGTCAGCCTTCTTTCTGCATCCACTGCCATGGAGTAGCATTATCAATTGGCCTCAAAAAAGTCTTCCATGACATGTGCGATCCAGTTTGTCCTAAGAGTTCCTCCACTTGCATTTGAATCCTCCTCTACTGTGTTTCATTGGGAAGAGGGCAATTCACCCGGGCCATCTCCTTGTTTCACAGATTTGCCAAGGCTTTAACTAGAGAGCCAGAATGAAGGCAAGGAATTCCCCAAACATATTCAGGAAACCAATACTCTGCGGTGGTTTATAGCAGCCATTAGTCTAAACTGACCAGACAGTAATCTGTCCATGAGAATGGAGTTAAAACAGCTCCTCCATTTTCAGAACACAGGCACCAATCAAATATCACACCCACTATACATCCTGCAGAGATGAGCCCAGAACCAATTGGGCTAGGCCCTGGTCATTGTGGACATGCAATCCTGAGCCACTCCTGACTGCACAACCTCAGTGTGGACACGGAATTCTTTCAAAACAAGAAGTGTAGGATAGTCCACTATCATATGTCATCCTGGGTAGCTTAGAAAGAGAGGCTGTTGTACAACAGGGTGAACAGTACACCACAGGATCCCTGCGCTGCCCAAGCCATAACCCAAAGGTAGCAGTAGACATTCAAAATTGGCAGACTGTTGGATGGAGATGGAATTCTTAGCACATTTGTGTTAAGAGTAATGGAAGAAAAGTCCTATACTTCGGAATGGAGGACAATTGTCTTTTAATACCATCTTCTTGTTGGTAAAGGAGGCCCAGTCTCCTAAAGAAGGGAACTTACCTTTCTGCTAACCAGAAAGCTGGCTGCCACTGCCAAGCCATGTGTGAAATTATCTATTGCGTTGGCCAAAAGATTGAGATATCCACTCATCTGCCGAGGACAAAGGAGGAGGGGTGAGGAAGAAGAACAAAAAGGAAGGAATTCAGAAGCTTCAGGATTAAAACTTAACAAAAGATTAACCAGTAGAGGTGGTCATATTCACAAATAAAGTAGAAAATACGTCTTTTACTCCCAGTTTTAGTTTACACACAGTTTAGCTGTTGCATAAATGCTGCTTTGCATAATGTTGCTTACCATAGATACCATAAGCACAGCTTAATGACATTCCCATGTATGTATGTACAGTGCATGAAAAGGCACATCTAGTCAAACAGTATGCTTCAGTGAATCCCTGCGTTAACAGAGGCTGACACAACCACTTCATGGTACAAAGCTAAACATGATATATTTCCACAGATCTGAACATATTCTAAGTATTTAGGAGCTGTTGTCTACAGATTCAAAATAGACAACAATGCACATGGCAAGTGCAGTCACTTGGATAACCTTACAGCGGATTCAGTGCTACTTTTTTCCTAACTGTAAAGTTGTTAATAAGGCCCAGAAAGGTGATCAGTGTGTTTACCTACAAGGAAAATGAAATCAGTATCACAGATAAACAAATACTTTGATCCTTCTAACCTCTCAAGTTGTGATGGTTGTCATCTTTACTTCCAGCAACCATGGGGTTTCTCTAAGCAGCTGTCTGAACATTTGAAAATGAAAATAATTCACTCTTACAAAGCAGAAAAAGGCTATACAAATCTCTAACCAATTCCAGCTAGCAATTTCAACTGGGAGAAACACTATTAAAAAATGGATATTCTGAAAAACAGAATCCATGTATCAGAGCAAACAATCTGCTTAAAAGTTCAGGTAACACTGGAGTAGTTGTCAGAGGTTCACAGTACAGCCACAATGATCTGTGTGGAAGATTTGTCAGAAGGAAATCTTTCCTTCAACTTCATCATTAAAGTCATGCAGAAGAAAACCTTAATCCAGAAACATTGGAACAAAGTGCTTTGCACTGATGAAATAAAGAGTGAATTGTTCAGCCACAAGCACATAAGAGAAACACCTGAAGGAAAGAACACCTTGCCAACAATTATGCTCTGGGCTTACATGGCAGAGGGTGGCACAGGAAATATTGTCCAGGTGGAATGGTTCCAACTAAATATCAGCATGTTCTAAAACTTACATCTCACTGTCAGTGAAGAAACTGAAGCTAAAAAGAAGTTGGATATTTCAGCATGATCTGAAATATATGTCCAAATCAACCATAAGTCACTTACAGGAAAGAAAGATAAAGGTTTTGGAATGGCCTTCATTATACCCAGACTTGAGTATTATGGAAAATCTGTGGAGAGATTGTGGCATATGGGTTTTAACGACCTGGCCTGGCTACTGTTCTCCTGGTGTGAGTAAAAGGGTAAAAGCAGTTCAATTCTGGCCTTGAAGGGCTGCTGTGCTGTCACGAGACCTGATGAGCTGACCAGGCTGCTGGCCAGGGCTGGTGTGGTGAGATGTCGAGACAGCAGTCCCATTGCTCCAGCCTGGTATGTAGGCATTGGGGAGTAGAACCCTGGGGGACCCCCACTTCCTCAGTTGCTGAGGGACATGCTGCTGGTCTGGCTAAAAATTGGAGGGAGAGAGAGAGAAGGAGAGGGGAGAGAGAGAGAATGTCTGTGCACTGAGTGAACAGAGTGGCTCGAGAGAAAAGTTGGAGAGAGAAGTTAAATGTGCAGAGCAGTTGTTGGTTGCTGGTTGGGAAGGGAGAAGAAAGGTCCAGGAGTGGCTTTCCTAGAAGAAGGGAAGTGAAGACCCAGAGAGACGAGAGCTCCACCCAAGACCCAAGAACAGGAAGGAGGGACCCGACTGGCTGCAGGCGGCAGCTTCACCAAGGGGAAGGAAGGAATCAGCTATCATGGAGAAGTGCTGGTCTCTGGGGAAGGACTAGGCAGAAGAACATGAGAGGTTCTTCCCCCAATGGAGAAGCAGTAGGAGAAAGTCAAGCCACGCTGAGCACACTATAGTAAATTCCAGCCCCTTTCTTTTCACACTCTCTTGCCAAGCCCAGAAACAGGGGAGGGAGTCAGAGAGAAAAGGGGACGGAGCAGGAGGGATAGAGGGGGATAGTCTCTGGGAGAGACTTAGGAGGAAACCTGACACTGGGTGAACACTGGGACTGTGCTGTAAATATTTGTTGTAATAGCCTCACTGTAAATAGTAAAAAAAAAGCTTTCACTGTCTTGTTTTCTGTGTCAATTGCCACCCTTGCAAAAGCACAATACACTTCCAGTTCAAAAAGAACCCCACCACACTGTGACAGAAATAGCAAAAATGCAGGAAACCTGCAGTATGAATATTTCTGAGCTAGGAAAGATCTGCAAGGGAGAGTAGGGAAAAATTCCAAAAGAATAGAAAGACCCTTAGTTGGCTACAGGAACATTTGGAAGCTGTTATTTCTATCAAAAGAGGTGTTGTAAAGTACTGTCTAAAAGTACCCAACTTCTGCACCTGCCATATTCACTGCTGTCTTATTCTGAATTGGACTGCAAATGAAGAGGAATTATGCTTTCAAATTTGCAGGAAGTTGTTGTATTTAGCTTTGAACCATATAGAGGTTGTGTCAGCTTCTGTTCATTTAGGGATCCAGTGAATCATACAGTTTGATTGGGGTGCCTAAACTTTTGCATGCGATTGTATATACATATGGATACTTGTATTATATAATCCTTATGCTGGTCTATGATCATAATAAAGATCTGATTTGATATATAACCCTTATTTTTTCTAAATGTAAATTTACATAATATAAATGTATACATTTTAATAAAGAAATGAATAAAGGTTTGAACTTGAATTTGTGAATAAAGAGACAGATTGCTTTGGAAACAGCAACATGGAATTAAATGATGGTCCCTAGGAACACACAAATATAAAATTCAGTGGATGCAGTGTTACTCTGTTTTGATGGGCATAGCTCTGATAATGTGCCCCCTGCCAGTTTTCAAACAGAAACACAGCATCTAGGCTTATCCCTTAGCATGTATGACCTGGCTCCTTTCTCCTCAATTGGAAAGTGTATTTTTAAGAATACAGAATCCCTGCACTGTGGAAAGTAACATTACTGTAGTGATTTCAGAAAAAAAACAGTGTTAGAATCCAGGCATTAGCTGTTCATTAGGGCTGTCCAACAATCTGAATTCAAAGAGAAAAAAAGAATTTGATACCTGTGTGGATGCACATGGCACCCCTCTTGGAAACTCTTTAAATCAAATGTGTCTTTTGCTTCTTTAAGGAGATGCCAGCAGGTGTGATGTGCATGTCCCTGTGTGTTGCGAATCATCTTTTCCCCTTTGAATCCAAATCACTCCCTAGTCCTACTACCTGTATAGACTTAGCATGAGATTTAACATTAAATTGAATTATGATTATGATTAAATGATTAAATTATTATTTTTATTAAATTATGATTATTAAATTATGATTAGGTAAAGGTACAGGTTTCCCTTGACATGAAGTCCAGTCGTGTCCGACTCTAGGGGGCGGTGCTCATCTCTGTCTCAAAGCCGAAGAGCCGGCGTTTGTCCGTAGACACTTCCGTGGTCATGTGGCCGGCATGACTACACGGAACGCCGTTATGATTAGCATTAAATTAAATTATGAGACTTAGCATGACTTAGCATTAGAGCCAAGTGGTTAAGGCAGTGGGTTAGAAACCAGGAGACTGTGAGTTCTAGTCCCGCCTCAGGCATGAAAGCCAGCTGGGTGACCTTGGGCCAGCCACTCTCTCTCAGCCAAACTCACCTCACAGGGTTGTTGTTGTGGGGAAAATAGGAAGAGGAAGTAATATTAGGTATGTTAGCTGCCTTGAGGTATTTATAAAGATAATAAAGGCGGGATAGAAAATAAATAAATAAATAAATAAATAAATAAATAAATAAATAAATAAATAAATAAATAAAGAAAGAAAGAAAGAAAGAAAGAAAGAAAGAAAGAAAGAAAGAAAGAAGAATTAAGGAGGGCATACTTGGGGACCAGGCACCCGGGGCATTAAGATGGAATTGGAACCTTAGTTCAGTAGCAGAGCCTATCTTTTGTATATGCAAAGTCTCAAATGCAATCCTGGGCATCTCTGATACAAGGAGGTAGCAGGAGCAGAGAAGACCTCTACATTTGACAATGGAGTACACAGGGCTGGGTATCTTAATAGTCTCAGTCAATATAAAGCAGCTCTATGTTTTATAGTACAAAGCAAAACAAATGGAAACTTTGCTCTTCTTTAGAATTCTGTCCCACTTGCTTATTTTCAGCAGGCCATGACTTCTTTTGAAGTGTTTCTCCTCAAGTGGCCTACTACATCTCTCTGTGGGCCATGGATCTCTAGAGCCCATCAACAAATGTTTTACCTTGATTTTCTGAGCTGATGGTGAAAGTAAATGAGAAGACCCATTACAATGAGCAGCGCCCAACTTCTTTCTTTGGACTGGAGTGTCTGCATCTTGCATAGAGGAGCTGCTCCCATTCAGAATCCTTTCAGTAGCTGGTCTGCAATCACTGACCTAAATCATGGAGAAATGGTTGATCTTTATCCATGTCCATCAAACAGAGATTTCTCTTATTCCTTTTATAACATCCCATTTCAAATGCAACGAACAAAGTACTATCATATGAATATTTACTTAGGTGAGAGGTTTAGGTAGAGTCACACAAATTAAACATACATTTATATATTTCACACATTGCTGTGGAAGCAAAATTGATATAATTTGCTTCAGTCTCTCTAACTCCACCCCAAAAATCATTAAAAAAAACCCTGAAAAATTACTGCTTTGAAATTTGTAAGACATGTATACACTATGGTGATGTAGGATTTTGGATTCATTTCCCAAAAGATGCTTCAGAGTGCACAGGGGCCTAAATGTAGCATCTGCCTGCAACTCTTTAAAGGCAACTGTGCCTTTCTATGGGGCTGTCCTCCAAAGCTGCTACATGACCCCAGGCAACGATGTGGGTGCTTTAAAGAGCGGCAAACAGGTGCTACACCTGCTTCCTTCTGCCCTGTAAAGCCTATTTTTGGCATCAAATCTGAAGCACTGCAAAGCTGTAAGATACACACATATGACTTTCAGGAACTTATTTCTGTTTTTAAACTGTGACTGAGGCTTAGATTTTTTACTATCCTTTTTATTGTAAACTGCCCAGAGTCCCCCATTGGGGGAGAGGGGTGGTAATATAAATCAAATAAATACATTAAAAAAAAACCCTATCTATTTGCACAGTTTATGCTCAGTGCAGAAGCAGAGGGTAGGAACAGGAAAGAGAGACATTCAACATGGCGTGTAAGGCTTTTCATATTAGCAGAAGATTCCTGTGGGGCACAATAAAATGATGCCTTTCTTCTCCCCCATAGTTCTTATACACTGAATTCCTAAACTATTAAGGAAGCTTCTAAGAGAAAGATGGAATAAAGTGTCATGCGGAGCAAAGGGCAGCACATCATGCCGTTATCTAAAGTGAATTCAAGTGCTCCTTCCACAGTCCACTCACCAAGTTGGTACTTCCTTGTTTTTCACTATCTGGGAACATCTTCTGCAGACTCAGGAAGGTCAGTAAGCCAATGATCACCCAGAGCCCCAGAAGCTTCTGCTGTTGGAAGCTCTGCCCTTCTCCTTGTAAGGGTGGGGAGAAGAAGTAGAGCAATCAGTTCCTACTGTATGCCTAAAAATCATGAGTCCACAGGATGATTTTTCCCAGCTCTCAGCATCCCCAAGCAATCTGATCCTGTAGAGGGCATGTTCCATTACTTTATGGTCACAAAAGGCAAGCTGGGTACTAGAGGAGGAACAAAATCCTAGAGCTCCCGCACCCCAGGGAACAAATAATGCAACCAAAAATACTTGCTATTATTCCTGCAACATAAAATACCCTCTTCTCACTATGTTACCTCCTAGGAGATTCATCAGAGAGTGCCTTGGTCAAGGAAAAATAAAATATTTGGCACTCAAGAGTTGGGTAAGAAATTTATCTATTGCAATGTACCAATGAATTACTGCTGAATTTACAAAGGGCCATGAAGCACTTGTGGCTGCAAGAATTGTCATAAACATAAAACTACATGGATTTGTACCATCAATGGGTAACCATGTCATTAGCCTTAAGCAGCATGGGCTTGAAGCTGTAAGGAAACCTGCTCTTCCCCCTCAGTATGATCAGCTGACCAGCAGAAAATGGATTCTGCTATTATTAATGGCAGGAAACTAGGCCACCTGGTCCTGGCTGGTCAGGGATCACATGATCAGCTAGTTGGCAGGGATCAGATTACTAATTTTCCATTAATAGCAGTAGGAAAACAACCATCTGCAGTGGCTTGGTAGCAGGAGAGAGGCAAGATGCATTTGAAGGGTTTCACAAGTGTGTGCATCTAAGTATTGTGCAAATGTGGCCTCTGCCGCCAACCCACAAACCTGTACAGGTAGTTCTCGCTTAGCAACCACAAGTGGGACCAGCAACTCCATTGCTAAGCTCTGCAGTTGCTACGTGAAAAATCACGTGACCACGACAGGCTTACAACCTCATTTCCCTTTGGTCGTTAAGCAAAACGTCCTGTGACTTACGATTTTACTTCTGCCTTTTCTATTAACTCTGCTTGTCACAAGCTAATTGAGAAGCAAACAATGGTGAACATGTGACCGCAGGACATTGCAACAGTCATAAATGTGACCATTGGTCACAAAGCTATTTTTTTTGCAACTCTGTAACTTCGAATGGTCACTAAATGAGGCAGTCGGTAAGCAAGGATAAACTGTATGACCTTTCAGGGCTGAAAAGTCTGTCCACCCACAACACAGTCTGATTGGCAATTCTGATTGTAAGAAGATGGCATACGCTGGAAATCTTACAGCAGAGCCAAAAATAATCTGTATTAAGAAATCCTGATTACATACTCACAGTTGTAAATGTAAAATAAATCAGTGAGCTTTTAAAAGTCTACATAATTCAAAATCAAAAAGAGAAGATCAATAATTTTGGCTTCTCACATGTTGGTATAATCCCATCATCCACTGCTAGTTTGACTAATGATAAAGGATTGTGTTAGCTACAGCCAATCA